>NW_006795053.1:865882-918661 GCF_000442215.2 Lipotes vexillifer
GATCCAGACACTCAGTCTCAGCGGCCATGGCTCACGGGCCCAGCCGCTCCACGGCATGTGGGATCTTCCCGGACCGGGGCACGAACCCGTGTCCCCTGCATCGGCAGGAGGACTCTCAACCACTGTGCCACCAAGGAAACCCTAAATTTTCATCTTTATCCAAGTTATATTATTTCCTGAATTTATATTTGTTGTTTAAGAATATTATCTCATATTTTACACTTTAGTAATGAGAGATATTAATCCTAAAGAAATTGAATCAATAATGTGTATGAGTATAAACAAAAATAAATAATAAATATTCAAATTATTGTCTTAAGGAACATTCTCATTTGTTTATGTGTCTCTCCTACTTCAAATCCTATGTTGATGAGACTATTTTTAGAGCATGTTCATCACTTTGCTCTTCAATATTTTTTTCTATCCACTATTACTTTAGATGCTCTTTCCTTTCACGAATACAAAACACTGTTAAAATAAATAAATGTTTGGCAAATAAATGTTTTAAATAATTCAGGATTTTATGTAAAACTACATATAATTATCCCTTGAAACAGGTTTCTTTCCCTTCAATTATACCCAGTATTTAAACTCCATATTTAAAATACAAAGGAAAGATCATTCTTGCTCAAAATGAAATTATTTACCCAATAAACGGTGCAAACTATATCATATTTCAAAAATAAAATCCCTTAATGCATATAAACTCTTATTCATCTAAGAACACTTCAACTTGATGCACTTGAATGGCACCTATTCTATAATGTATGACACAAGTATAAGTAACAGGTAAAGATATTTTATATCCCAAACTGCACGTTCTAAACATAACATATGTTCATGAAATTTTTGTTGATTAAAGTAATTATTTCTCACTCAGATAATTGTTAACTTTCCAGCATTTCAGAAGAGTATATATTTATAAATACTTCTTTGATTAAAAGCCCTTTTCTGTTTGAGCTTTGGAAATCCAATTATTCCATTATGTCACAGAAACTCTTAAGCATCATTTAAGCTATTTAACTTCCTAACGACTTCTTCTATTCATCACAGTACAGATAGTTATTGATTATACCCCTGTTTTTAATTTGAATGTGTTCTTTCATTTATGCCCTTTAATTGCTGTATGAATATAAATTGTACGCCTAATCTGATCACAAATTTTCTTTGAGCAGGAAGCACATCATAGGTATGATTTCCTGCCCTTTCAAAAACTAGCTTATTTCTGAATGCAAAGTACCCTCCATTAAAAAATGATGAATTGCTATTTTTAAAATAAATACCATTTTTAAAGAACCTCACAAGTAGTAGAAACCTGGCAAACCTTCATGCTATCCTTTATCATTTATTTGCTCTATGGTTTTGCTTTATGTAAAGTACTTTTACTACTCTAAATAAAACAATTTTTTTTAATTTCTAGGAGAAAACATCCGTTGTTCATGTAACATACGAGGAATATTATTTAATCCTTAAACTAACGTTGAGATATTACTTTTTCCATCTTAAAGAGTAGGATATTGAGAATCGATAAAACACTATGGGCCAGATCTTGAATTTGGACATGCTGCTCTCTGACAGTATCTTTTTATCAATTGCAACATGGTGTCTATCTATAACAAGCACAAAAGATCTAGTTTAAAAAAGAAATATGCAAAATCAGATTAACTGAGTATACATTTTCTTTGCCAATGGCTATGATATTAATTGAATGATAAAAATTATGTAATAAAGTAAGAATGCTATATCTGCTTTTTAAATTTAATTATAACCTGTGAAGGGATACAGTACCTCTATTTTACTTAATATTTTGATTCTGGATTCATTGGACACATTACAAAATAAATGCATGCTCATGATCTTTGTAGATTCCAAATATTTTAAGATAAATAGCATTGAAGGATTCTCCTATCTAGATCCCAATTATACATACATGATCATCAAAATGAAAATGAGTGATCAGAGATTCAAGGCAAATTCAGATCAGACTATCTGGTTGATAAGATTTTAGATTTTATTTTTCTAAGCTAGAAGAGGGACACTTAACAGACACAATCCCCTGTATTCTGTCTTAGCCAAACTACTTTTTTACTTAATATTAAAAAAAAAAAATCACTTTATTTCATGTACTCCATCCAAGCTTTCCAACTGTTACTGAAAGTGGGGACTGGCTGCTCACCAATAAAGAGGCAAGTTTAGTGGAAAGGAAAAATTGCTTTATTTCAGTGACCAGCAACTGGTGGGCAGGGGTGGGATGGGTAAACTCATGTCCAAAGGCAAACTCCCCCCTGACAATCTGTGGGTAAGAGGAGCTTTTATAGGTGAAAGGAGGGTCTACATGCAGAAACAACACAGTCAGCTCTGATGCTCATCTTGAAATTGGTCATGCTGTGGTCTGATCAGCATCATCTTTATTGTTTTAAGTACAGTTAGTCTTCAGTTCCAGGGTCAGTTTGTTCCCATTTCTTTGAGGCCACTTCTCAGAACTGTGGCAGCTTATGTCAGGGCTACAGTCTAGTCATCATGCAGTTAACTTCTTCCACCTGGCGGGGGTTTCAGCATCTATAAAGCAGCTCAAAGGATATGGCTCAGAATATTACCTATAGCCCTTGAGGAGGAACTAAATGTCCTTGACTTTATTTAATAACTAAAATATTATTATTTTGTCCTGTTCGACTGTTTTCCTTTGCTTCTGAATCTTCTCACTTATCTGATTAAACTTATTCTTTGACTAAAGTTTTTGCACAGACAAAAGGCAGGTGGAGGAAATAGGGCAGGAGGTGGACCATGAGGTCCCGCTCCATTTCACAACCACATCTCCAAATACTCCAAATAATGGAAAAGAAACAAGTCCTGTTCTTTCATACATGTACTCTACTGTACAGCATCTGAAATGCAGATTGCCTGGAGATATTTTAGTGACTCTGCTGGATTCTGGCTTAACATGCTGAGGGGGACACATGCATCCCTAGTTTCAGAAGGGATGATGCTAATATCATTGGAAATCTTAGAATGTATATCAAAGTTTCTTTAGAGAAATCATTCTTTCCTATAGCAGAATAAAAGTTTCTTCATCTGTTTTAAGAAAAAGACTTTTTATTTTCAATTCAATTTTGGGAAAGGGGACAGTCCTCTCTCTTTGCACATTTGAGAGTATTTATTTAAAAAAATATATTATCTGCTTAATAGCAATTTATGCCACTTTTTGCTTATCTTTAAATGTTTGCTTTGAAATTGCATAAACTGTTTCCAAGATATTCATTTCCAAGATATTGTGGCAAGCAAAATATAACTGCCAGTGATTTTTTTAAATTGCAGCTTTTTATAGGAAGAATGCATTTTGCATCTTAAATTACTACTCTGAACACATATAAATTATCTTGAAAGAAATCACTTTGGAAATACCTTGTTTTAAAAGCTAAGCCAAATGGCCAAAAATGCATTTTTAAAGT
Organism: Lipotes vexillifer; assembly: GCF_000442215.2. Lineage (NCBI taxonomy): Eukaryota > Metazoa > Chordata > Mammalia > Artiodactyla > Lipotidae > Lipotes > Lipotes vexillifer. The sequence goes on from NW_006795053.1 coordinate 869,332, forward strand.
ATCTGTGTTTATTACAAACCTTTCTTATACTTATCTAAGATTTTCATCTATAACTTCCACTAAAATTCATCTTCAAATGAAAATCTTTGGAAACTTGAGTTTTAAAACCCTAAAAACTGAACAACTATAAATTTAAGTTTCAATGATTAACAGGGACGAAAGTTTAAAAAACAAGAAATTTGACACTGGTAACATATAATATTGTACAGCAACTATACTTTAATGAAAAAGGATCTTTCACTTTTTCACTTAAAAAAATAAGAAATGTGAAATGGATGACTTCTATGGCTCTTGAATTGAGACTTTCTGACTGTGCTTAATTTTCAGCAGCAAAAGATAAGAAAAAAAAGATTTTTAAAAGCCAATAAGTTTACATTCAAAAATATATTAAATGAAGTAGTACTTATCACTCTGTTAGAATTTTGAGGAAGCTCTCATGTAATCCAATTTGTGAGAAATCGTAAGAGTTAAAAATTATAATCCTTTTCTTATGACATCTATTTGAGTTTGGCAAAAGCATAATAAAATGCATGGAGAATAAATTACTGTTCTTAATTGTTCTTTCCAAGACTACTTATAATAATTTCCCCCAATATCTGGAGAAGAAAAATGCATATTACACCTATGAAATTGCAGAATTGTGCTAACCACCTGCTTAATGACAAAAGCAAGTTTCCATAATCTGTTAACAAGTTCCAAAACCTGTTTCAATAATCCCTTTGCTATTGATTAAGATCTTTAAGTGTTGAATATATTCCACAAAAACCACGGAGCAGGGCTTATTCTCCATAAACCCCTGTAATTTATGAGCATGCTTTATTTGCATCATTTGAATAAGCCATCACATGTAGTGAATCAAGACCCACTTGTATTACACAAATTTTGAACCTATCTGGAATAATTTTCTAACATAGAATCATAAAACTTTGGCATTATTTAATATTGCCAATTTTCAAGACAGGGACGCATTCTGTTGATGAATTTTTGCACTTTCCAGGATGCAATCTGTGTTCTGTTGAATACTATTGTTGATATATGACAAATGAGGTTTGTGTTCATTAGCTCAATTTATGGATAAATTGAGGAAATCTTGAAGAAAATTTATTACTTGTACATAATATATAATTATATATTATGTGAAATATATATCCTCTTCACCAAAAAAAAATGTTCCAGTATATTTTGTTTTTGTTTTTGTTTTTGTTTTTGCAGTACGTGGGCCTCTCACTGTTGTGGTCTCTCCCGTTGCGTAGCACAGGCTCCGGACGCGCAGGCTCAGCGGCCATGGCTCACGGGCCCAGCCGCTCCGCGGCATGTGTGACCTTCCCGGACCGGGGCACGAACCCGTGTCCCCTGTATCGGCAGGCGGACTCTCAACCACTGCGTCACCAGGGAAGCCCTCCAGTATATTTTGGAGTATAAAATATGTAAACTCTATGAGGGAATTTGTTGTCCTTGTTTTTTCACTGTTTCCCTGGCACCTAGAAGAGTGCTTGCAACATAGTAAATATCTAATAAAAAATGATTAATGAGTGAAATACCTGGTTCCATTCTAAAGTTTACTTTTAAACAAAATAAAACTGGCGTTTCTAAGAACATAGTTGTGTAGGAGTATAAATTTTATACATTTGGAAAAGAGTGGACTGTCCTATCTCTAAAAAGCAAGTTCTATAAATCTCCCAGTTGCTGTGGCTGGGATTCTAGTCATGAAAATCATGTTAGCTTTAACATAACCCTTAAATTTTCAACAAATGATGCTTAATTCTTATCATAGTTCTGTGTGGAGGAATGAAAAGCTATGTTTTAAGCAAAACCAATACTACAAATTAACTTTATTAGCACCAAATATTTCCTATCTTTAAAAAATAAATTCAAGAAAGTATAAAAGAAGACAAAAACCAAAGCAAAAAGAGGAAAACATAATTTGAAACACTTCAAATAAGACACATTTATATTAAAAAAGGATCAATATGCTGAGGAAGTATTTTCCAGGTAAGTTGACCTGAAACAGAAGAAAACAATGTTAAATTTCAGCAAGTGGATTTTGTGTTTAAAGTGATAAAAAGGAGTTTGGTAACTTCTTTTTTCTTGTCATGACTTTGTTAAGTAACCACAAGACTTGAAAATAACTCTGAATTAAATCTAATGCTGCTTTAGTAATATTGTTTATGATATGTCCTCTGGTTTCTTATATTTAGGAAAAAATGCTATTTATTTTGTCACATTTAAGCATAATCCTTTCTGTGGTCTATAAGTGGTCCTGTATCTGTGATACAGACCTTGGCTATTCCTCTAGTCTTGCCTTTTCCTCTCTAACTCTGTCTGTACCCCTCCTTCCTGGCTTGCTGCCTGCTAACCTCTGCCCAGGACATACTTCCCCTAGTTATGTGAATGATTCACTCTATTTCGTTCCAGTTTCTGTTCAAATGTCACCTTTGCAGAGAGGCCTTCTTTCATCACCATTGCTAAAGTGGTGCCCCACTCACCATCTCCTTGCTCTACTTTAGTTTTCAATTTTCATTATGACCTAACATACACTCAGGCAAAAGTCTCTGCTATTAGGATGTAAACTTCAGGAGTTCAAAAGTTTTTTCACTGATTACTCCTCAGCAACAAAGATTGTTTCTGGCACAAAGTATTCTAAAACTGCTTGCTGAATTAAATGGTTTGGTATGTTTGAATGAAGATTGTCAAGTACTAAGTATTGTGTATCAGTGTGCGTATATACATCCACACATACATATAAGATCTCTAACTTATGATGATTTGACTTATCATTTTTCACTTTAAAATGATGGAAAAGCATACACATTCAGTATAAACCATACTTCAAATTTTGAATTATGATCTTTTCCAGAGCTAGCGATATGCTGTAAATTATACTCTCATGATTCCGGGCAGAGTCATCCAACTATAGCTCCCAGTCAGACATCGGATCCTGAGGGTGAACAACCAATACACTTACAACCATCTTTTACCCATATAACCAGTCTGGTTTTCACTTTCAGTACAATTAATTACAATAACTATTCACCACTTTATTACAAAATAGGTTTTGTCTTAGATGACTTTTCCCTACTGTAGGCTTAACATTAGTAAGTGTTCTGAGCATGTTTAAGGTAGGCTAGGCTAAGCTATGATGTTTGGGAGGTTAGGTGTATTAAATGCATTTTCAACTTATATTTTCAACTTCCTATGGATTTATCAGGATGTAACCCCATCATAAGTCGAAGATCTGTATACATATTTTGTATCTGTATTTCAAAGAGAAAAAGTAACTCACCTAAGATAGCTTAGTCAATAAGAGATGGAATCACTATGCTATGCTCTCTCCTGAGATCATGACAAAGGAACATTACTAAAACTGTTTATTCATTGAGAGCTAAGAATGAATATAGAGGAAATTATCTTCAGAATTAAATGAGAATCATTGATCAAGTCTTAGAGAAATGGAATCTGCCATCTCCATTTTACTTTAAAGATATTCATGAATTAGGAAAAAATGCTGCAAAGTACGTTAAGAAACTTGAGTAATTTAAATAAACTTTAATAAAATTCAATATAATTAACTGCTGAAGAGCAGTTAGCTTCATAGCACTAATTCCCAGCAAACCTGTTGAATTTGTTTCTAGGGTTTCTAAAGAACAGAGGAAGTCTTAGATGGTTGAATTGAGTGACACATGCAGATATAATGATAACTGCAAAATGTTTAAAAACAATGATTAACTCTATAATTTGATATGATTACAAGAAAACCTAGAAACTAAGTATTTAATTCATTCATATTAAGTAATACAGAAATTTCAATGATCCACCCATTGGATCATTGTTTCTGAAACTTGCAGCCTCACTAGAGCAAGACAATTCCTATCATGATGCTTTAAAGTGAGCTGCTACAACTCCCAAAACACCATAGGCAACAAGTATGATTGCAGAAGTTCGAATTTAGATTGTGCTTATGACAGAAAGAAAAGGGTATTTTGTAAAGGGGAATAATATATACTAAGTATAGTATTTAAAAGAATAAAATGAAAATTTAACATAGGGAGTGGACTAATTTGTCTGTGAGGACAACTTATCTAGACAAATGTTTAGAGATATAGTTAAAAACAAGACAATATTTGCACTTGGTCTTATGGACTGTTTTCAAACTTTTAAATTATATATTCTTGTTAATAACTATGAAAATATAATTTATTAAATATTAGTAAACTTATTTATTTTAGTGAATATACATTTAAAATATTATTAAGATTATTTTTATGCCTTCAGTGGGTAAGCTTTGCCATATCCTGAAGGATGCCCATCCTTTTTTTAAGAGCCCATTGCTCTATGCAATGGTGCAAGTGGGACAGAAGCTGATAGATTTAAATACGACAGTGACAAGATCAAAACAGGATTTTAGAAGATGAATCATCCATTCAATGCAGAAACAGATAGAACAAGTGAGATGGAGACTGTAAGACAAGTAAAAAGGCTATCTGTATAGTCCATACATAAAATAATAAGAAAGAGATCCAGGGTGGAGACTGTCTATGAAATCATTTCTGATCCAGACAGCTGCAGTGATTTCCATTCTCCAGCTCATTAGTATTAAAAAAAAAGACATTGACTTTCCCACATCCAGGAGTTGGAAGCTCTTGAGTAAATGGGGTAATGTTATTTACTTCTCCTTTGCCTCTGATAATATGTCTAGTATAATAGAAAAAATAATGTTCATAATAATTATTTTAATAGAACAAGTTAAATTATGTTTCACATGGGATATAGTGACATGTATTGACCATGATTTCAAATTATTCTGATGAATAAAACTTTAAATATATCTTCTGAAATTTGTCCTACAGACATTTCTCACAGCAATTAAGTACTTTCTGTAGTCTGTGTTATAGTACACATTGTATTTACATTAAAATGTGAAATGTCCAGATGTGAGTAGGTTTGGGCACTAAGATTGTTTCTATTATTTTAAAAGTTTTCCTGACATTTTTTATCCATGCTTGAAATTGGAAGCTATGAATATTATAATCCTTCTGTGAATTAAATTTCCATAAAATGCTCATGAAATATTCATCTGCATTTTCCTGTATTTTAAAATAAATCAACAACACAAATTAATACAATACGTGCAGCACATTTATTTGTCTGACATAAAATTATATACATGGATAAGCTTATTAATAATTTTTTAAATATTAAAAATATATTGCACGTAATCTACTCTATTTTGTAGCCAGAAATTCTATATTTATAACAGATAGAATTCTATATGATTTTGTCTCTTGGTTTTGGAAAACATGGGGGAGTTTTCCAGGAGACAATTTCTATTCAAAAGTGATATTTTGCTCAATTTCTCTAAGTTTAACTCACTGTATAATTTTATCTGTGGAGTTATGTTCATTAGGACTTCAGTTAGAAATAATATTCTAATTTAACTATACAGTAGTTCTTTATATGAGCAAAAGGAAAACAACACAAGAAATTCATGGTTTGAAATTTTACATGTAATAACACTTAATTACTTGTAAATCACATTTCTTTCAATCTAACACCTAAATATTTTTAACATTTAATATTTGTCTTTCTCTTAAGTCAGACAAAAGCAAATATATGATATCACTTACATGTGGAATCTAAAAAAATTATACAAATGAACTTATTTACAAAACAGAAATAGAGTCACAGATCTAGAAAACGACTGATGGTTATCGGGGCGGGGGGAGAGGGATAAAATGGGAGATTGGAATTGACATATACACACCACTATATATAAAATAGATTACTAATAAGGGCCTACTTTATAACACAGGGAACTCTACTCAATAATCTGTAATGACCTATATTGGAGAAGAATCTAAAAGAGAGTGGATATGTGTATATGTATAACTGATTCACTTTGCTGTACATCTGAAAGTAACACAATATTGTAAATCAACTATCCTCTAATAAATTTTTTTAAAAATCAGAAAACATTTAATATTAATCATTTAAGTGATATTTAAATATTTTTTTCTCAAAACATTTTCTATGAGTATTTTCTGAATTATATATTTACTTATCCAAAGTATAAATTTAAGCTATATTAATATATAAGTAAATTTACTCTCAATTCATTCATTCTATTCCATAATCAACACTAATACTATTTTGAAATAACTGATCTATTCCTCTGAGACAGAGTTGTTAAGGATTTAAACTAATAATAAGGGGTGATAGCAGGTTTGGGGTAGGACTTATTTTAGTGATAGTATTAAATGAAATAAATAATTTAAATCTTTGATACTGATAACAACCTAAGAAGTATTTACTGTCAATATTATTTATTTACAGATGGGAAAAGTGAGGCTAAGTATTCACAGAGGGCAAAGTATATCTAAGAACTGAAGCAATGTCTCCTAGGTTGAACAGCAAGATAATGGAGACACTAAGATTCTAATCAGGCAGGCAGTCTGTTCCCAGAGCCAGTGCCATCAACAATTTTGCAATTCTCACCCTCTAGTCAGTTTGGGTGGAGAGACTGGAGTGAAGTTTAACTAAAGTCCCTTTGTATGTGTGTGCTGATTTCAAAATGTATTCAACAGCTAGAGAGAAATTGTTTGATAGATCTTTTTTCCATACTGAGTTATATATGAACCAAAAAGTTAAAGAACACTCTTCCTTATGCTTTTTTTAAAAAAATGAAACTTTAGAAATTTATATTTTAGAATAGCAAAAGGTATTAGTAGTAACAGAAGAGAACAAACAGATAATCCATTTCCTCAAAACCAGTAATTTTGGGACTTCCCTGGTGGTACAGTGGTTAAGACTCTGCACTCCCAATGCAAGGGGCTGGGGTTCGATCCCTGGTCAGGGAACTAGACCCCACATGCACGGCGCAAATAATAGTTTACATGCCGCAAATAAGAGTTTGCATGCCACAACTAAAGATCCCGTGTGCTGCAACTAAGGAGCCAGTGAGCTGCAACTAAGTACCCATCTGCTGCAACTAAGACCTAGTGAAACCAAACTAAAAAAAACAAAAGAAAACAGAAAGAAACAGTACTTTTATAGTTTGGCTTCCAAAGAGTATGTTTTTGCATGTCTGCATAAGAATCTAGATCAGACATTCTATGAGTTAGTGGAACTTTAGAGTGTCAGTGAATCACCCGAAAAAAGTATGAAAAATAGTGTGAATTGTGTCAGCATATGTGTGATGTAATAGTTGCTACTTTTAACAAAATCAGCTCAGTTGATTAAAAAAACAAAAAGGAACTATATACTGTAAAGGAAAATGTGTGGCATAGGTGCTCAGCCCTTTGCAGTAGCTTGATTCACAGGTAAAGATTACACTCTCTAAGACAGAGCAGAGGTATCAGGGAGTATACAAATCTAAAGTTTTACATAAATCTTGCATATATATGTATTATCCAGAGTAGAAGTTCATACCTTTCATTAGAATCTCTCAAGCATCCATATAGCAACAAATTTGAAATAACTTCTTCCTTGTAGGTAATCAGTCTTCTTTCTGTTGTGTTTAAGATGTTGTCTAATTATTTTGGGATTTGGGGGGCATGATTTTCAGTTTTTTTCTTGCCTGGAAATCATGCTTCTGGACTCTAAAAATCCATGTATTTTACCAAGTTCAGAACAAATTTTCAGTCGTTACCTTCTGTGAAACTACTTCATTCTCAATTCTCTTCTTCTGGAAATATCTTAGAGTCAAACATAGAATGCCATGATTTCACCTAATTTTCCATATTTTTATTTATCTGCTCTTATTTTAGGATAACTTATTCCACTCTATCATCTAGTGCATGTCTTTTTCTTGTCTGTATTATGCTTTTTAACATGTCATGTTTTTCATTTCAATGATGGCAGTTTCAGTTATCATTTGATTAGAATGACAGGGTAAACTCCAACACAAAAATTAACTTGATAGATGATTCTGTTTCTTAGAAATTTGTCAATTAGTTGCATAACACTTTCACTTGCACATTCTTTCCCGGGTCCTATATGTTTAAACTTAAATTTTCAAGTTTCAGCTGAAGCCTAACTGTTGTTCTGATGATTGATATTATGGAAAACTAATTTTCAAAATACAGTAAATTGCAAACAATTCATAAATGAGCAACTTCATCTAAGTATAAAAAGGGAGACATTTTGACATATTTTGTACATCAGCACAAATATAACAAGTTTTCTGGGTTAGGGCAACACTACATTTTCTTCACTTTTTCATCTTAGATTTTATGATTGTGTATTTCACTGTGATTTCAGTGAAGAGAAAATAATAATCTTACCAAACAGCTACTCCTCTTTTTAGTTCTTCTAATGGAAATGACAATTTAATGTTTTCTACATATAAATTTCCTTTTATGGGATATACAATTTTTCTTTCAAAAAATGACATTTATTTTTCATTTGAATTGGAAATGTTTGATCAGCTAAAATTCATACTTAGTTTATTCTCTTTATGGACACAAATTATCACAATATTATGTGATTTGGTTTACCAAAATCTTAGTTTATGCTTAAAATACAGTTATTCTTTAATTCTGAAATTAAGGAAGACAAGCATCAATTTGAAAATAGCAACATAATATAAATGAAACATGTTGTAAAATAAAATTATTCTAATACTTTCTATCCTTACTATTCAAAGGATGCAATGATAAAATACAATTTGGAAATAGCCACCCAGGTGGAACTACCCAGTGGCCTCACAGGATGCAATTACAATGTATAAATATTAGTATGTAGACGGTAATTTGAATATGATTGAGCTTAGTTTGTAAACACTGTAATTAAGGTCATGTACAGACTCTATTATTAATTATGTTTCTAAAATCTTACTAAAGTTCTAATCTCAGCAAAAACATTTATTTATTTCAATTGAAGTTTGCACCAAGCAAATCCATTTTCATATAGTAGAAGTCATTTTCAGTCTTATGAAAAACATCATTTTGTCAATTTTAGTTCCATTGACATTTCTGTTTCTGTTATTTACATCATGTTAGGGTAAAGTTTTGTAGTGGCAAAATATAGTAACCTGATATGTTAGCAAATTAATTTTAAATGAAAGTGTGAATAAGAATGCAGTAGATAAAATTAAGATATTCTATGTATATTCTTTCTTATACACAAAAATGCTATATATCATCAATAAGTACAACCAGTACCAGAATAAATTAACTTTCCTGCAGTTTCATAAACTGAATATTTTAGAAAACTTTTGAAAGCACATATTTCATAGGATAACAACAATAATAAAAACTGTTCATACAATATATATCTTAGGAATAGGCATTTCCAAAGACACAGAGGTCTGAGTTGCTAAAATAACTCTAGAAACTGACACAAATGTAGGCCTGACTTGAAGGATCCAGAACATCACCTTAAAGAAAACTGTAGTATCGCCTTGAAAGTACATGTAAGTTAGAAGTTATTTAAAATTAACTTACATACATGTTCAAACAACCAATTTTGGTTGTGACACAAATACGCATTCACACACAAATATGTGTGGCATACATAAAAATATTTACATTTTTTGTAAGCCAAAAATTGGGTATATTCAGTTTATGTGAAAATTCTGTGATCGTACAATAGAAATTACATGGAATTTAAAACTACAGTTTTTCCTCACCTTCTTCTTTGAGGTACATTCTAACCTACCAGATTTCATCCAAATCAAGTAGTAGCTGTTAGATTTGTGACAAAGGTGTAATTAAATCACTTTATTAAAATGAAATCTTTGGAAGCATCTGTGCCTGAGAGGAATATGTGATATTTTAAAGTGTTTCTAGTGGATTATTATATTGCTGACCTGGATCACCTCCCACCCTCCAAAAAAAGTAATGGCTTCATTTAACAAACCCCAAAACTCAGAGGCAAGCATTAAACAACAAAAAAATTATTACATATCCCTAGCCTCTGAATCAGGAATTCAGGCAGGGCTTGAATTGAGGATTCTTCTCTTCCAAATGGCACCAGTAGAGGTCGCTCTTGAGATTCACGTGGCATCAAGGGCTGGTCTGGATGATGAGGTGTGCACCATGCTGGCAGTTGGCAGTCTTAGGGTAATTGGAATCCACAAATTTCCAGAGACCCAATCCCAAGCAGCAAGGTCACTTTTGGCTCAGCCTTGCACTTCCTGAAAGGTCTGTTCCACTACTTTCCTTTGAACAAATGATTCACTAAAAACCTTCCGAGATTCAAGAGGAGAAAAATTTTATTCCACCTCTCACTTGGAGGAGAAGCTTATCATTTACAACACCTGTAATCCACCACGCAGTTGAAAGTGAAAGATTTGAAAAACAATTTTTTTTTCATTTTAATGTTTGTTCTTCATATTAATTAGAGGAAAACAATCTGTTTAAGTTTCTCCCCAGTTCAGTCCTTATGATTACTATACTAGGTGTAAAATATAAAAATTGTTGCTGCACTTAGAATCAATTATAACAAAGTAGTTATCTTTTTTTTGTGTCAACACCTTAAATTTAATAGAGTAAGGATACAAGCAAGGTAATAAAACAAATTGTTAAATCACAAGTAAAATATATTCTCTCTATAAATAAGATGTTATTCTAATTTCTATTATAAGCCTTTGTTACTGTAATTTTCTTTTTATATTAAAAACATTACATCTTAACTCATTCGATACATGCATGTTCTACCATTATAATGGATTTCTAAATACTTATTTCATCCCTCAGGAAAAATTGTATTTTGGGCTCTCACCCCTGAACAGAAATGAATGTAGGTGCAGAGAACTCAATGGAGAAAAATATAAAAAGGACAATTTGATGTCTCATATCATGATTTATTGTCTTGTAACTGTTTAATTTATCTCATATAATAATGAAGTATAATAAATAGGTAATATATAATGACTACCTTGTTACAAATGATATTTTAATTTTAATTAGATGTGCTATACAATCTCTGCTTATTTTGTTAAACCCAATACAGAATGCCTATTACCTCCTGTGTTATATACGTTGAAATTAGGAAGCATAATATCTTCGAAATGTTGAAAATAAATGGACATGTCTCTACTTAAACTGAAAAAGAAAAGTTTTTTTGAACATTAAATGGGAGGGCCTAATCTATATTTCTTATGGTTGATGATATTAGTGAGTTTGGCTTCAAATTATGAATGGCTGGAGGCTTTTCTTCACTTTCACAGTAAATGTTAAAAATTATAGATTGGGTTCAAAGGTAAACAGTTTACCCTTGCAGATTTTGTATTACAGGCAATCATTTCATTTTCCTAATCTCTATACTTTTTGTTGATAAAATTTTAAGCAGGTTGTAGCTCAAACAAATAAAAATAGGAAACATAGTTTCACAATAAAAGAAATCAATGTATTTGTAATGTTAAATATTTTATCATCAACATTCGTTAGCTTTCCATGGCCTGCTTAGGTGAAAATTACCAAAAATTTTATTACTAAGATAAAGGTGTCACTGATTAAAGTACCTATTAGAACACCTAATGGCCCAGGCTTCAAATACAAGGAATAAGAATATTAAAAATGTTCAGTTTTTTATCATTATCATTATGTGCAATTTTCAACTAGAATTTCCACAAATCCTCATAATAAAAGCAGATAAAAAAGTATTTCTCAACCATTAAGATATAATTACACTAATTTGCAAAACAATAACTAAATCAGAGGAGCAGGCTAAATTTTAAATAAAAATTCTTTTGTTTTAACATCTTTATTGGAGTATAATTGTTTTACAATGTTGTGTTAGTTTCTGCTGTATAACAAAGTAAATCAGCTATATATCCTCATATCCCCTACCTCTTACGTCTCCCTCCACCTTCCATATCCCGTCCCTCTATGTGGACACAAAGTACTGAGCTGATCACCCTGTACTATGTGGCTGCTTCCCACTAGTATCTATCTTACATTTGGAAGTGTATATATGTCCATGCCACTCTATCACCTTGTCCCAGCTTACTCTTCTCCCTCCCCATGTCCTCAAATCCATTCTCTGTGCCTGCAATTTTATTCCTGTCCTGCCTCTAGGTTCTGCAGAATGATTTTTTTTTTGATTCCATATATACGTGTTAGCATTCGGTATTTTTTTTTCTTTTTCTGACTTACTCCACTCTGTATGACAGTCTCTCTGTCCCTCCACCTCACTACAAATAACTCAATTCTGTTCCTTTTTATGGCTGAGTAATATTCCATTGTATATATGTGTCACATCTTCTTTACCCATTCATCTGTCGATGGACACTTAGGTTGCTTCCATGTCCTGGCTATAGTAAATAGTGCTGCAATGAACATTGTGGTACATGACTCTTTTTGAATTATGGTTTTCTCAGGGTATATGCCCGGTAGTGGGATTGCTGGGTCATATGGTAGTTCTATTTTAGTTTTTTGAGGAGCCACCATACTGTTCTCCATAGTGGCTGTATCAGTTTACATTCCCACCAACAGTGCAAGAGGGTTCCCTTTTCTCCACAACGTCTTGATCATTTATTGTTTGCAGATTTTTATTGTTTTTTTATTTATTTAATTTTTTAAAATTTTTTATTTCTTATTTATTTATTTAGTTAGTTAGTTAATTTTTGGCTCATTGGGTCTTTGTTGCTGCCCATGGGCTTTCTCTAGTTGCAGTGAGTGGGGGCCACGGTTTGGTGTGGTGTACAGGCTTCTCATTGTGGTGGCTTCACTTGTTGTGGAGCACGGGCTCTAGGCATGCAGGCTTCAGTAGTTGTGGCACGCAGGCTCAGTAGTTGTGGCTTATGAGCTCTAGAGCATAGACTCCATAGTTGTGGCACACAGGCTTAGTTGTTCCACAGCATGTGGGATCTTCCTGGACCAGGGCTCGAACCTGAGTCCTCTGTATTGGTAGGCAGATTCTTAACCACTGCACCACTGGGGAAATCCCATTTACAGATTTTAGATGATGGCCATTCAGACCTGTGTGAGATGATACCTCATTGTAGTTTTGATTTGCATTTCTCTTATGATTAGTGATGTTGAGCATCCTTTCACATGTTTGTTGGCAATCTGTATATCTTCTCTGGAGAATGCCTATTTATGTCTTCAGCCCCTTTTTGGATTGTGTTGTTTGGTTTTTTGATATTGAGTTGCATGTTCTGTTTGCATAATTTGGAGATTAATCTTTTGTCAGTTGCTTCATTTGCAAATATTTTCTCCCATTCTGAGGGTTGGATTTTCGTCTTGTTTATGGTTTCCGTAGCTGTCCAAAGATTTAAGTTTCATTAGGTCCCATTTGTTAATTTTTGTTTTATTTCCATTTGTCTAGGAGGTGGGTCAAAAAGGATCTTGCTGTGATTTATGTCATAGAGTGTTCTGCCTATGTTTTCCTCTAAGAGTTTGATAGTTTCTGGCCTTACATTTAGGTCTTTAATCCATTTTGAGTTTATTTTTGTGTATGGTGTTAAGGAGTGTTCTAATTTCATTCTTTTACATATAGCTGTCCAGTTTTCCCAACACCACTTATTGAAGAGGCTGTCTTTTCTCCATTGTATATTCTTGCCTCCTTTATCAAAAATAAGGTGACCATATGTGTGTGGGTTTATCTCTGGGCTTTCTATCCTGTTCCATTGATCTATATTTCTGTTTTTGTGCCAGTACCATACTCTCTTGATTGCTGTCGCTTTGTAGTATAGTCTGAAGTCAGGGAGCCTGATTGCTCCAACTCCATTTTTCTTTCTCAAGATTGCTTTGGCTATTTGCGGTCTTTTGTGTTTCTATATAAATTGTGAAATTTTTGTTCTATTTCTGTGAAAAATGCCATTGGTAGTTTAATAGGCATTGCATTGGATGTGTAGATTGCTTTGGATAGGATAGTCATTTTCACAAGGTTGATTCTTCCAATCCAAGAGCATGGTATATCTCTCCATCTGTTTGTATCATCATTAATTTCTTTCATCAGTGTCTTATAGTTTTCTGCAAACAGGTCTTTTGTCTCCTTAGGTAGGTTTATTTCTAAGTATTTTGTTCTTTTTGTTGCAATGGTAAATGAGAGTGTTTCCTTAATTTCTCTTTCAGATTTGACATCATTAGTGTATAGGAATGCAAGCGTTTTCTGTGCATTAATTTTGTATCATGCTACTTTAGATTTGTCATCATTAGTGTATAGGAATGCAAGAGATTTCTGTGCATTAATTTTCTATCATGCTACTTCACCAAATTCATTGATTAGCTCTAGTAGTTTTCTGGTAGTATCTTTAGGATTCTCTATGTATATTATCATGTCATCTGCAAACAGTGACAGTTTTACTTCTTCTTTTCAAATTTTTATTCCTGTTATTTCTTTTTCTTCTCTAATTATTGTTGCTAAAACTTCTAAAACTATGTTGAATAAAAGTGGTGAGAATGGAAAACCTTGTCTTGTTCCTGATCTTAGTGGAAATGGTTTCACTTTTTCACCATTGAGAATGAGATTGGCTGTGGGTTTGTCATATATGGCCTTTATTATGTTGAGGTAAGTTCCCTCTATGCCTACATTCTGGAGGGTTTTTTTCATAAATGGGTGTTGAATTTCGTCAAAAGCTTTTTCTGCGTCTATTGAAGGTTTTTATCTTTCAGTTTGATAGTATGGTGTATCACATTTTTTGATTTGCATATAAGAATCCTTGAATTCCTGGAATAAACCCCACTTGATCATGGTGTATATCTTTTAAATGTGCTGTTGGATTCTGTTTGACAGTATTTTGCGGAGGATTTTTGCATCTATGTTCATCACTAAACATAGTTTTATTTTTTTGTGACATATTTGTGTTGTTTTGGTATCAGGGTGATGGTGGCTGCTTAGAATAAGAATGGGAGTGTTCCTCCCTCTGCTGTATTTTGGAAGAGTTTGAGAAGGATAGGTGTTAGCTCTTCTCTAAATGTTTGATAGAATTGGCCTGTGAAGCTTTCTGGTCCTGGGTTTTTGTTTGTTGGAAAATTTTTAATAACAGTTTCAATTCCAGTGCTTGTGATTGGTCAGTTTATATTTTCTATTTGTTCCTGGTTCAGTCCCAGAAGATTGTGCTTTACTAAGAATTTGTCCATTTCTTCCAGGTTGTCCATTTTCTTGGCATGTAGTTGCTTGTAGTAATATCTTATGATCCTTTGCATTTGTGCAGTGTCAGTTGTTACTTCTCCTTTTTCATTTCTAATTCTGTTGATTTGCATCTTTTTCCTTTTTTTTCTTGATGTGTCTGGCAAATAGTTTATCAATTTTGTTTATCTTCTCACAGAACCATGTTTTAGTTTTACTGATCTTTGCTATTGTTTTCTTAATTTCTTTTTCTTTTAATTCTGATCTGATTTTTATAATTTATTTCCTTCTGCTAACTTTGGGTCTTTTTCTTCTTCTTTCTCTAATTGCTGTAGATGTAAGGTTAGGTTGTTTATTTGAGATTTTTTCTGGTTTCTTAAGGTAGGATTGTATTGCTATAAACTTCCCTGTTAGTACTGCTTTTGCTGCATCTCATAGGATTTGGGTTCTCATGTTTTCATTGTCATTTGCTTCTAGGTATTTTTTGATTTCCTCTTTGATTTCTTCAGTGATCTCTTGGTTATTTAATAGTATTGTTTAGCCTCCATGTATTTGTATTTTTTACAGTTTTTTTTTTTTTTTTTTTTCCTGTAATTGATATGTAGTCTCATACTGTTGTGGTCAGAAAAGATACTTGATATGATTTCAATTTTCTTAACTTTACCAAGCCTTGATTTGTGACCCATGATATGATCTATCCTGGAAAATTTTCCATGAACACTTGAGAAGAAAGTGTATTCTGTGGTTTTCGGTTGGAATATCCCATATAAGTCCATCTTGTGTAATGTGTCATTTAAAGCTTGTGTTTACTTTTTTTTTTCATTTTGTATGATTGTCCATTAGTGAAAGTGGGGTTTTATAGTCCCCCACTATTATTATATTACTGTCAATTTCCCCTTTTATGTCTGTTAGCATTTGCCTTATTTATTTAGGAGCTCCTATGTTGGGTGTATAAATACTTATAACTGTTTAATCTTCTTCTTATATTGACCCCTTGATCATTATGTATTGTCCTTCTTTGTCTCTTGTAATAGTTTTTATTTTAAAGTGTATTTTGTCTGATATGAGAATTGCTACTCCAGCTTTCTTTTGATTTCCATTTTCATGGAATATCTTTTTCTATCCCCTCACATACAGAATGTATGTGTCCCTAGGTCTGAAGTGGGTCTCTTTTAGCCAGCTTATATGCAGGTCTTCTTTTTGTACCCATTCAGCCAGTCTCTGTCTTTTGGTTGGAGCATTTAATCCATTTACCTTTAAGGTAATTATCAATATGTATGTTCCTATTACCATTTTCTTAATTGTTTTGGGTTTCTTTTTGTAGGTCTTTTCCTTCTCTTGTCTTTCCTGCCTAAAGAAGTTCCTTTAGCATTTGTTGTAAAGATGGTTTGGTGCTTCTGAATTCTCTTAGCTTTTGCTTGTCTGTAAAGTTTTTAGTTTCTCCATCAAATCTGAATGAGATTCTTGTTGGGAGAGTAATATTTGTTGTAGATTTTTCCCTTTCATCACTTTAAATGTGTCCTCCTACTCCCTTCTGGCTTGCAGAGTTTCTGCTGAAAAATCAGCTTTTAACCTTATGGGAATTCCCTTGTATATTATTTGTTGCTTTTCCCTTCCTGCTTTCAATATTTTTTCTTTGTATTTAATTTTTGTTAGTTAGATTAATATGTGTCTTGGCGTGTTTCTCCTTGGATATATCCTGTATGGGACTCTGTCCTTCCTGGACTTGATTGATTATTTTCTTTCCCATATTAAGGAAGTTTTCAAGTATAAACCTTCAAATATTTTCTCAGTCCCTTTCTTTCTCTCTTCTTCTTCTGGGACCCCTATATTTCGAATGTTGGTGTGTTTAATGTTGTTCCAGAGGTCTCTGAGACTGTCCTCAATTCTTTTCATTGTTTTTTTCTTTTATTCTGCTCCTCAGTTGTTATTTCCACTATTTTATCTTCCAGATCACTTATCCGTTGTTCTGCCTCAGTTATTCTGCTATTGATTCTTTCTAGAGAATTTTTAATTTCATTTATTGTTTTGTTCATCATTGTTTGCTCTTTAGCTCTTCCACATCCTTATTAAACATTTCTTGTATTTTCTCCATTCTATTTCCAAGATTTTTGATCATCTTTACTATCATTACTCTGAATTATTTTTCAATTAGACTATCTATTTTCCCTTCATTTGTTTGGTCTGGTGGGTTTTTACTTTGCTCCTTCATCTGTTGTGTATTTCTCTGTCTTCTCATTTTGCTTAACTTACTGTTTTGGGGGTCTCCTTTTTGCAGGCTTCTGGTTCATAGTTCTCATTGTTTTTGGTGTGTGCCCTGAGTGGGTAAGGTTGGTTCAGTGGGTTGTGTAGGATTCCTGGTGGAGGAATTGGTGCCTGTCTTCTGTTGGATGAGGCTGGATCTGTTCTTTTTGGTGGGCAGGACCACATCCAGTGGTGTGTTTTGGGGTGTCTGTGAACTTATGATTTTAGGCAGCCTCTCTGCTAATGGGTGGTTTTGTGTTCCTATCTTGCTAGTTGTTTGGCATGGAGTATCCAACACTGGAGCTTGCTAGTCATTGAAGCAAGCTGGGTCCTAGCATTGAGACGGAGATCTTTGGGAGAGCTCTCGCTGATTGATATTATGTAGGGACAGGAGGTCTCTGGTGGCCCAATGTCCTTAACTTTGCTCTCCTACCTCAGAGGCTAAGGCCTGTCAGCTGGCTGGAACACCAAGACACTGTCAGCCACATGACTCAGAAAAAAAGGGAGAAAAAAAAGAAATAAAAAATACATATGTAATGTAATAAAATAATGTTATTAAAAATTTTTGAAGTTAAAATAATAGTTCTAAAAAAAAAAGGAAGAGAGCAACCAAACCAATGACCAAATCCATCAATGATAACAAGTGCTAAAACTATACTATGATAAACATAAAAATTAGAAACTAGTCAGTTACATACAGCAAACCCCAAGTCTACAGTTGCTCCCAATGTCCACTGCTTCAATTTGGGGATGATTTGTTGTCTATTCAGGTGTTCCACAGATGCAGGGTACATCAAGTTGATTGTGGAGATTTAATCTGCTGCTCTTGATGTCACATGGAAAAATTTCCCTTTCTCTTCTTTGATCACACAGCTCCTGTGGTTCAGCTTTGCATTAGGCCCTGGCTCTGCATGTAGGTCACCCTGTGGCATCTGTTCTTTGCCCAGACTGGAGAGGATTAAAGGCACAGCTGATGCAGCTCTGGCTCACTCCACGCAGGGAGAGGAAGGGGTATGGAATGCAGGGCTGGCCTGTGGTGGCAGAGGCCAGCGTGACTTTACAAACATCCTGAGGCATGCCATGTGTTTTCCAGGGGAAGCTGTCCCTGGATCACAGGACCCTGGCTGTGATGGGCTGCCCAGGCTCCCAGGAGGGGAGGTATGGATAGTGACCTGTGTTTGCACTCAGGATTCTTTGTGTGTGCAGCAACAGCCTTAGCATTTCACGCCCATCTCTAGTGTCTGCACTGATACCCGCAGCTCACGTCCATCTCTGAAGCTCGTTTATGTGGTGTTCTGAATCCCCTCTCCTTGTGCATACCAAAACAATGGTCTCTTGCCTCTTAGGCAGTTCCATACATTTTCCCAGACTCCTTCCTGGCTAGCTGTGGTGCACTAGCTCCCTTCAGCCTGTGTTCACGCAGCCAACCCCAGTCCTCTCCCTGGGGTATGACCTCCAAAGCCTGAACCTCAGTTCCCAGCCCCCACCTGCCCTGGCGGTTGAGCAGACAAGCCTCTCAGGCTGGTAAGTGCTGGTCAGCAGCAATCCTCTGTGCAGGAATCTCTCCACTTTGCCCTCTGCACCCCGTTGCTGAGCTCTCCTCCGTGGCTCCAAAGAATACCCCTGCCAACCCCCCTTCTCCACCAGTGAAGGGGCTTCCTTGTGTGTGGAAACCTTTCATCCTTCACAGGTCCCTCCCAGAGGTGCAGATCTTATCCCTATTCTTTGGTCTCTGTGTTTTCTATTTTCTTTTGCCTCACCCAGATACGTGGGTAGTTTCTTGCCTTTTAGGGAGTCTGAAGTCTTCTGCCAGCATTCAGTAGGTGTTCTGTAAGAGTTGTTCCACATGTAGATATATTTCTGATGTATTTGCAGAGAGGAAGTTCATCTCCATGTTTTACTCCTATGCCATCTTGAAACTGTCTCTTAAAAATGCTTTAAAATTATGATTATGGTTCCATATTCTGAAAGCTTATTCAGTCCAGTATCCCAAAATAATTCCAAGTGGTAAGCATTATAACGCTAAATTTAAATTGTGCTATTTTTTATTCTTTCTAAAAAGAAAACAAAACTACACTTTTACATCCAATGAAATTGTGTTTAATAATTTTAGTCATTTTATATTAATACATAAACTTATTTTTAAATAGCATTTCATTATAACTCATCAAAGTTTTTTTGTTTGTTTTATATTAATCCACATAAAATTATTTAAATAACAATGACATTATTTACTTCAAAAAAAAGAAACAGGGCTTCCCTAGTGGCGCAGTGGTTGAGAGTCCACCTGCTGATGCAGGGGACATGGGTTCGTGCCCCGGTCCAGGAAGATCCCACATGCCGCAGAGCGGCTGGACCCGTGAGCCATGGCCACAGAGCCTGTGCATCCAGAGCCTGTGCGCTGCAATGGGAGAGGCCACAATAGTGAGAAGCCCACGTACCACAACAACAAAAACGAAAACAAAAACAAAAAATAAATAAATAAAAAAGAAACACATACAAAAGAGATAAAAGGGGTTGAGATGAATATTTGATCAAATGTAAAACAAACTACCATGAAAAATCTATTTAAATGAAAACCAAACTTACCAGGAAAAATCTATTTAAGAAAAAATAGATTTTTTCTTAAATTAATAATTAGAAAAAGTGGGTTAAGTACTAAATTAGTTAGTATTGGACTACAATCATGAATAATTAATAGTGAAATTTTGGTCAGAGTTCTGACTAAGGTATACGAAGAAATGTTAAAGGAATCTGGATTAGTTAAAAATGAAATTTCTAAATTTACCAGTACCATGTAAGTGGTGTTTAAATTAAATTAATCACTTTGGAGAGAGAAAGAAAATTCTATTTAAATAAAGCATTCATGCATAAATTTGAAACAAGGAAGAAATTTCTAGAGTTGGAATTTTTTTCTTTTTTTAACCTGAAATCTATCAAATGGAAACATGGTGGATGTTTGAAAACTAGTTTTCAAATCAAAAAATAAGAAAGTTCATTTTGACTCAGTGATGATTTACTTAAAATTCTGTTCATATTAGAGCAAAGCTTTTTATTTCTGCTCTTTGTAATTTAAAGATAATAAAATCTTTGCACATTTAACTCCCAGTCTTAGATAAGTCTTAAATTTCTATCACTGTAAACATCTTTCTTTGTAGAAATAGTTCTAGATTCTTGATGACAGAAAATGAAATTGAATATCAAACTGGAGGTATTCTTCCTTGCTTTGTCACAGGAACTGCTTTAGCTGATATACTTCATTCTTTGAAACTGCATTTAACAAATTCTAAGCCTTTCTTTTCTGGTTATACCTATAATAATAGAAATGTTATATGAGTCACCAAGCTCTGTTTCAATAATATTAAAAACACAATGGTAATTCTGTTAGAGAGATAGAAAACATTGTTTTTTGTTTTGTTTTGTTTTAAGTCAGTGTATTAGTAGTAGAAACCACTGAAATAATTATTTCCATATATATTTGAACACAACCCCTGGTAAATTTGGAAAAATAAAAAGCTCTGGGATTTGTACACAAGTTTCTCAAAATAAATTTTGCAAAACAAAACCTTTTAACACGTCTACTGGAGAGGTTCTACATAATTTGTTGGTGTGCTTAGGTTTAAGTATTTACACCAGGAAAATGTATCTGTGATTAAAAGCAACTTCTTTTTAAGGAAGTGAATAATGATTATCCTAATTATATATTTTGGAACCACATTTTAAATATCTTTCTTGGTTTGTCCAATCATTTCTTATATGGCTAAGGTCAAGAATAGGCAAAACTCTCATTTAATTACATAACTGCTGTGATGGTTAATTTTATGTGTCAACCTAACTGGGTCATGGAGTCTTCAGATATGTGGTCAAACATTATTCTGGGTGTTTCTGTAAAGGTGTTTTAGGATCAGTAACTTTTACATCAATTTACTAAGTAAAGCAGATCAACCTCCCTAATGTGGGAAGGCCCCATCCAATCAGTTGAAGGTCTGAATAGAACAAAAAGGTTAACCATACCCTAAATAAAAGAATTTCTCCTCACTGACTGCCTTCAGTTTGGGAAATCTTTTGTTTTCCTGGTGTTAGATTTACACTGAAACATTGGCTTTTCCTGAATGGCCTTTGGGCTGGAAGTACACCATGGTTATTCTGGTTCTCAGGACTTCAGACTCAGATTGGAGCTATATCATCAACACTTCCAGGTTTCTAGTATGGCAACTGCAGATTGTGGAACTTGAAAGCCTCTATAATTGTGTGAGCTAATCCCTCATAATATCTATCATCTCTTTTTCAGAAAGAGATAGAGATAGAGAAATATATATCTCCTATTGGTTATGTTTCTTCAATAATTCTAATATACCAACATTATATATTACCTTGATATTTTCTGTATCTATTACTTTTCACTTTTATGTTACATGAGTAGTGAGGGTAGACTTATAATCTCTGTCTACTAAATGGACAAATAAAGCAGGAGCCATCTGTTATACATCTTTCTATCTTTAATTACTCACTCAGCATGAAACCCAATTCCTGATTAAATAAAATCATAAATAGTTCTTACCTAATATGACTTTAATTCTTTCAAATATGGTTTTAAAATAGTAACACCTAGACTAGCAAAAACAATCTTGAGAAAAAAGAACAAAGCTATAGTTATCACACTCCTTAACTTCAGACTATACTACAAAGTTACAGTAACCAAAACAGTGTGATACTGGCAAAAAAAAAGACACATAGATCAGTGGAACAGAATAGAGAGCCCAGAAATAAGCCCATACACTTATGGTCAACTAATCTATGACAAAGGAGGCAAGAATATACAATGGAGGAAAGACAGTCTCTTCAATAAATGGTGATGGGAAAACTGGACAGATACTTGTAAAAGAATGAAATTGGAACATTTTCTTACATCAAATACAAAAGTAAACTCTAAATCGATTAAATACCTGAATACAAAACTGGAAATCATAAAATTCCTGAAATAAAACATAGACCATACTCTCCTTGCCATAAGTTGTAACAATATTTTTTAGATCTGTCATCTCAGGCAAAGGAAACAAAAGCAAAAATAGACAAATCATAACTAATTAAACTTAAAAGCTTTTGCACAAAAAGAAAAACATCAAAAAACCAAGATGACAACCTACTAAATGGGGAAAAAAAACATTTGCAAATTATTTAATCGATATGGGATTAATATCCAAAATATATAAACAGCTCATACAACTCAATAGCAAATAAACAAACAACCTGATGAAAAAATGGGCAGGAGACCTGAACAGACATTTTTCCAAAGAAGACATACCAGTGGCCAACAGACACATGAAAATATGCTCAACATCACTAATCATCAGGGAAATGCAAATCAAAACCACACTGAGATGTCCTCACACCTGTCAGGATGGCTCTCATCAAAAAAAAAAAAAAAAAAAAGCACACACAAATAACAAATACTGACAAGGATGTGGAGAAAAGGAAACCCTGGTACACTGTTGGTGGGAATGTAAATTGGTGCAGCCACTGTGGAAAACAGTATGGAGGTTCTTCAAACAACTAAAAATAGAACTACAGTATGACCCAGCAATTCCACTCCTGGGTATATTACCTGAAGAAAATGAGAACACTAATTCTAGAAGATATGTACACCACAATGTTCATAGAAATGTTATGTACAATAGTCAAGATATAGAAGCAACCTAAGTGTCCATCAACAGATAAATGGATAAAGAAAATATGGTATATATATATATATATATACAATGGAATATTACTCAGCTATAAAAAGAATGAAATTTTGCCATTGCAACAACATGGATGTACCTGAAGGGTATTATGCTTAGTGAAATAAGTTGGACAAAGACAAATACTGTATGTTATCACTTATATGTGAAATCTAATAAATAAAACAAAAGAACTAATATAATAAAACAGAAACCAACTCACAGACACAGAAAACAGACTAATTAGTGGTTACCACTGGGGACAGGGATGGAGGAGAGGCAAGCTAGAGATAGGAGATTAAGAGATATAAATAACTGTGTATAAAATAAATAAGATACAAAGATGCATTGTAGAATACAGGGAATAAATCCAATATTTTATAATAATTTAAAGGGAGTATAATCTATACAAATATTAAATCACTATGTTATACAACTGAAACTAATATAATATTGTAAATCAACCATACTTTAATAAAAAAGTAACATCTACAAAGTTAGATACAATTTAGTGTATCTAGTTCTTTAGTGTAAAAACATTTATATGCAGGAATGAATAAAAATTATTCCAGTGTTCTGGTGCATCTTCTATGGGTTGGACATGCCGGAGTTTTGAAATGCACAATACTTTAGAATGCTTGGGTGTGAAGAGGCTCTGATATCCTACTGCATCAAGTCACTTATTTTATATATAAAGAAACTGAGGTCCCAGGAAATAAAAATGACTTATCTTAAGGTGGCATGACTAATTAATTAATGCCACAGGAAAGAATAGAATAAAGTGGCTTACCATGTGGAAGGCCACCACAGCAGGAAAGAGTAATTTATCACAAACCTTGTTTAAAATTGATAATGCAAAGTGAATAAAAAAAAAAAAACTTTTAACCTGTTTGATTTTTTTTTTTTTAACTTCTCTGTACACAAAGTACCCTCTCATTGCCTAGATCCAGGGCAGCCTGCCTCCAAGACCACTCCTCCCTTGATCCATCACTGCTCCAATCGTATTCTTATTCTGTTTTGATGCAATCAATAACACTTATCATTTCTCATAGCCTTTCTTCTTTTTAAGTGTTTAAACTAATGGTTAACACTATATATCAAATAACTTGAAAAATATTTCCAAAACACAAGAGGGAATATAGCATAAGTAGTAAATTTTGCAAGGTGCAGCAATTTTACAAGAAAAGGTAGTTGATAGAAGTCACAAGACTCCAGGAGGATACTCAGATATAACTTTCATAAATATAAAGGACATGTTACAGCAGGAGAAAGAAAACCCAGGCAAATATCAGAGAGATCCAAGATTTCCAGCTCAAGCTTTCAGAGTCCATTCTGAGTTCAGAGGGTATGCTTCATTTCTTCATTTGGGGATTATGAACCACCAAGGTATGCTCCAGACATCTTGATCTCAAGGGAGCCAAATCATACATTTAATGAAGGGGTGTTTTACTTCCTTATTTATTTATTTATCTACTCATTTATTTACGTAGCTGAAACCAGGCTTGTATAAGCCTACAGATCAGGTGTAACCCATCTGTATACACGTATTTGGTAACGTAGAGACAAACATGTACATAATGCTGAGGGCTTTTGGGCATTAATCAATGCATTTTAAATCACCAGTAAGAAAATTTCATTTCTCTTTGGCAATAGATCAATAACAAGTTTCCAGGTATCCCTGGTGATGAGCATAAAACAACCACCAAAGAGCTGCAGGTTAACTCTGTTTTTAGGCAGTCAACCTCCTGTCCTTTGGTTTTGATTTGCTAATTACACATGCCTCAACATCATCATCTTCACCTAGCATCTTTTTTTTTGTTTGCCTGTTTGTTTTTTTGGGTTTTTCTTTTGCGGTACGCGGGCCTCTCACTGTTTTGGCCTCTCCCGTTGCAGAGCACAGGCTCCAGACGCGTAGGCTCAGTGGCCATGGCTCACGAGCCCAGCCGCTCCGCGGCATGTGGGATCTTCCCGAACCGGGGCATGAACCCGTGTCCCCTGCATCGGCAGGCGGACTCTCAAACACTGTGCCACCAGGGAAGCCCCACCTAGCATCTTTTAATACACATGTAAAATAGAAAAAGCAGA
Organism: Lipotes vexillifer; assembly: GCF_000442215.2. NCBI lineage: Eukaryota > Metazoa > Chordata > Mammalia > Artiodactyla > Lipotidae > Lipotes > Lipotes vexillifer. The sequence continues at coordinate 894,396 of NW_006795053.1, forward strand.
AGTATTAGCACCAAAACACTAGTTATTTGTATCATCCTGTGAGATCTAGGTATAATACTGCTTTTTAAAGAGGCATTTTAGTTTACCAAATATGTCAATCCAAACTTGTTTACAAGCTTAACTCTTTTACCTCTTTTCAGTGGTGAAGTTTGAAATCTATGAAAAGCATCAATATATGGACTTAATGTAATAATTATTAGATAAATCTACATTTTCTCTGCCCATTCATCTTCGATTTGGCTAAGCTACCAATTCAATCTCCCAATATTTTTGGTCATTGATATCAGTATTGTCATAGATGTTGTTAGGTCATTCAAAGGGCCAGTTCTCAGTTAATTCTAGATTTTGTTCATACTTTCTGTTTCATATTGCAAGTTTACACTGACATCGGTTCCCAATAGACATTTTCCTTAAGCAATCCCCATATTATCTCCTCTGGAAAAAATCCTAGACAAGTTTAAAAGGTGTCAGCACTGATTAATTGCACTATTGGGTAAGTTTGCTTTTTAAATTTATTCATAGTGACCTGTCAGCTAAAAAGCATTTATGCAAAATACAGTCTCCATAAATATATTCCCTTAGTGTACTGGGGTCCAAGTTTTCCACAATTTCATTCTTTGTGCTTTCTTCTGCCAAGGTCAAAGACCATTTTCATTGAGCCACTTCCATCTGGAAAAACATGCATAAATAGCCCTTCTTGGGTCAGTGTGCATGCTATTTCTCAACTGTGTCTCTTAGAATACTGTTTAACAACCTACTGAGTTTTTAAATCCATTTGTCTAAAACCATAGTTTCTATACAGACCACATGTCCTCCTTTACCTTTCTCTTAAAATAACATTCATTCTAAATTGCAATAAAAGTTTTTAAGTCTTTTTCCTCAGTATATCTCTCCTCATTAGAGGCAAGTTTGGTTTATCCTATGACTCTTAGACTTGAGCCAGTTTCACTCAAGTTTCTCTTAGAATAATTCAGGCAATTTTGTCATATCCACCAAACACACTGTTGCCACTGAATTTGCTGATTGAGTTTAAAATATACCTTGGAACGAAAAGTTGACCTCCTCAGCAAAATGTTACATGGCTAGTTGTCATTCCAAATATCGTTTACTTGGTGTATTCCAAAGAGCTCCTAATCCAGTCTTCCCTAAACTAACATTGTTTTTAGTTTGTTGAGTATTCTTTATCTTGACTATGGTCTTCACCCTCAAAAATCTTGGGACATAGAATACTACAATAAGTTGAGCACTACAATAAGTAAGACACTTTAAGTCTGTTGTATCTAAGCACTTTTTTCAATATATTATAATTTAAGTAAATAATTACATAATGTTCCATGGCTCTCTTGTTGAACAAAATCTTTGGAGGTGTTTGAGAGGTAAGAGTTTCCATATGTTATCTCTTAAAAGCTGTCTGATGTGATTAACATAACCTGTAAAATGGGAAACAAAAGATGAATCATTTTTATAGTTATTCCAAGTGTTCATCCACACAGTGTTATTAAAATCATTGAGATGCATCATCATATAGATAATTCCAGAATGAATACTTGCTAAATCCACAAGGACCCATCCTGGATCTTCAGATTTAAACACAGGGAAAGTTTCTGACAAGAAATATCATCACACTTATGGGTATCTGTGAATAGATATGAGGTAATACGATTCTCTTGTTCTCAAAGCATCCGAGTAATGTTAGCTTTTCCTTTCTGCATTACCAATTTCTTGCTTCTGCTCAATCACAAATTGTTTCCACTTTTTCCATTTATAATAAATTTCACTCCAATGCCCCCCCTGGGATAGGACTGTCAAGTGCAGCAAGGATACTGACTCATGTAGCTGGCAGCAATATGAAACTGATCAATGTTTTCTCCTTCATCCATTCCCAGTTATAACTTGGAGGGTTGGAAAAGTGCACACTTATGAAACTGTTCATCCACTAGGTAGCAAAAGGGCAGAATCTTTAATCTTAGCTTAAGTGTCAGGAAGAAAGAACCATCCCATCATTCTTTAAGATATCAAGTACTTAATATTTAGAATTGTCATGGTGTCATATTTAGAAGCTGATTCTTCCTCTGGAATTAGTAAATGAAATCTAGGTCCCAGAATGGCTCAATTGGGTAGAGAAAAAAGAAAAAAAGGGAATAAATGTAGGTATGTCTCTTCATACATGAGGCTCCATCCTCTATTCCTTATCTTTTCCTTATTATCTCATCAGTTCGTCCAATGGCAAATTCCCCTCACTTTCACACATTAAGTTTTAACACATGAATCATTCTTTCTTGCAAGCCATCCCTTCAGTCTCTAACCACCAATTAATTTACTAAGCAGATCTTTAAATAGCCCACTCCAAAATTCAAACAGTCCACTAATTTGTGGGTTGTCAAGTTTATAAAAAGTCCATTGCAGGTGATGTTTCTTAGCTCATTGCTATACTCCACATGCTGTAAAATGGGTTTCTTATTCAGATGATATAAAGGGTGGCACATTAAAATTTATTTATTTTTGGTTGCAGGCAATAGTGTTGGAGGTGTTTGCTTTAGTTACTGACTATGCGATTCCAAATCCAGAATGAGTATTTATCCAGCCAAGACCCACACTTGGGGCTATGGGTAATTTGACAATATCATCCACTTGTCAGCTACAGGTCAGCTCAGATCCCCTTGGGGTGCTTTTAGGTGATTTAGTTTCTGAGGCTCAAGTTTCTCTTTATTTGAATAAAGAGAATTATGAGTCACATTTTTGAGTTTCTGAGGACAGTGGGGTATATCTTTTTTCTGCTATTTTTTTCTATGACTGAATTGCTCCATGACCCAATGTACTCAAATAATTACTTCTGACAGTGAAAAAGAACATATTCTTTTTGGACCCAGGTTCATTCTGAAGTTTGTATGTACATGTATGTATGTATGTACATACATAGGTATGTATGTATGTACATACATGGGTATGTATGTATGTACATACATAGGTATGTATGTATATATGTATATATTTACACATGCACATGATAAAAAAAAATGGAAACTTCAATTGAAAGAGATTCAAGAGGACAGAAAGGGGAGTTATTATGCCTACAATGAAAGAAGAGCCCAATAGCAAGAAGAAACACTTTTCTTTTTTTGCCTGGCAAGAACTCAACCAATGAGAAACTGTCACTGGTTAAAATTCAGCCAGTGAAAAGCCACTATAAATCCAACTCTCAATTTCTCCAATAGATTCTTTGTTTACTATAGCCCTCCCAACTTCCTTTTCCCCTCATAAGAGTCATCCTCTTCTTGTTCTGGTTTGGCGTGGTTGCAAACCCCAAATTGCAATTCTTTGCTGATCTCAAATAAACCTATTTTTGCTGGAGAAATAGCTGGAGTCTATTTGTTTAAGGTCAACAAATAACACACGCGCACACACTTCATTATAAACAACTTTGATTTCTCGTCTTCAAAACCATATTTTTTTGTCATAACAATAGCGTCCCATATTGGGATTTCTTTTATTTTCTAATTAATTTAGTCTCATTTTTTGAACCACAGGAAATTCTAAGGCACAAAAGAATTGGCACAAAACGTACTCTTTTATTAGTTTTATCTAGTTCCTTTGATGTCATGAGAAACACTGCTCCTAATTCTGCTTATTTAGTGGTTTTATTCTTTAACAATTTTTGCAAATTTCAGCCACTGACCAGATACAATACAGCTGCATTGATTGAGCATCCTGTGAGGTACCATACGCAAACGTTGCAGCTTGTTCACTGATCTTACAAACATGCCCATTCAGCTATAAGTTTAGTTAACTCCTCAAATGGATCTTTTGTAGAACCCAAAGGTATGAAAACCACCTGTTTATGAGATGGGTACTGCTGTAGCATATTTTTTAATGTATCATTCCTAACTCCTCTGCTTGTTTTCCTCTCTATTGGAATATTGTTTTGACCTAACTCATGACATGAGAGGTATTACTTGTCTCAAACTAATTTTATGACCTTCCATAATAGAAACAGTTTCATTAGAAGCCTAGTAACAGACCAAAAATTGTCTTTCAGAGAGAATTTGTATGGCAACAGCTTCTGGCAACTTTCTACTCCAAAATCCCAGCAGTTATTTCTGGGTGGCAGACATGAGCTTTTGCAAAAGGCTGTAAACAGCCTAAGTGCAAGTGGCTGACACTTCTTATATCATTTGAGCATTGGAGTTGTAACGTCCCAAGGAATAGACTGGTAAGCTATTAGACTGAATTGTTTTAAACTCCAAGAATGTCATCTGTTGTGCAGAACATCATTAAAATTCATCTAGGGCTTCCCTGGTTGTGCAGTGGTTGAGAGTCCGCCTGCGGATGTAGGGGACACGGATTCGTGCTCCGGTCCAGCAAGATCCCACGTGCCGCGGAGCAGCTGGGCCCGTGAGCCATGGCCGCTGAGCCTGCACATCCAGAGCCTGTGCTCCGCAACAGGAGAAGCCACAACAGTGAGGGGTCTGCGTACCAAAAAAAAAAAAAAAAAAAAATCATCTATTTCCCTAGTACTTCTGTAAAAAGGGACTAATAAAATACTCAGATGTGATATGTGATTTTTCCAGAAACCAACAACTCAATCAATCTTCATGCTTTATTTTCATTTTTGAGCTGGCAAAGAAAATAACTTATTTTTGGCTGTTTAAGGTACATCTTTAGTGTCTCTGGTCCAGGTAATTTTTAAGAAACTTATCATTTATTTCCTGTCTCTGTAGTTTAGCTGTGTTAATCTATGACCCTGTGGTCATAAGATTAACCAGCGTTTAGTTCAGTCCATTTGATCTTCAGATTGAGTTGTCAACACCATATCACTGATATGTTGAATTTTTTTTTTTTTTCACTTAGTCAAATCTAAGTCTCTTCAGAGCAGGTTTTGCCAATAATCAGCAGGATCTCTATATATCTGTGTGAATGTACAGTAAGCATGTTTTGGGTTCCACTCCATATGTACAAATTACTTTGGCTTCCTCTTAAAAAAGGAACTGGGAAAAATAACCAAATTGTTCACAGAATATTGATTTCTTTTAGCACATTGCACAGTTTGAACTGTTAAGACCATATTGTATATAGAATACTATTAAGGCAACAATTTATTTAATCCCTTATAGCCTATGATTAAACTCCAGGATTCATCAGCTTTCCTCACATATAACACTGGAATATTAAACAAGACTTTTGGGGTACTAATACAGGTGAAACTGAAACATCCTTAAATAAAGCCAAATTTTCTTGATGATACCCAAACATCCTATACTGTTTTAAATTAGCCACTTGAGTGGGTTTAGATAATTTTAAAGCTTTCCATCAAGCACACCACATTAAAACAAGTGAAGAGCAGATTCTCAGGGCTTTCTTTTTCTTAATGTTTTAGGAGTGGGGAAAATATTCCCCATTCAGACATCACATCCATTCTTATAATACTTTCTGGTAGAGAATGCATTAGTATACAACACTTCCATTTATAAATTTCTACTTTGAGTCATATTTTTGTATGTAAGGCTTCCAGAGTTGCATCAACATATCCCCTAACATAAACACATCATCCTTTAACTTTTATTTTATTTTATTTATTTTATTTTTTTAAGAATTTAGTGTTTACTAAACATGTTTAATTGCAAACTAAATTACCACATTAAAAGGAAACAATAATTGAATATACTAGGCAAGACTGTCATAATAGTTACACAAGGCTTTCACGTGGTTCTTCTACTTTAATCCTTTTAACAGCCTCTATCTCCCCTATCTTATTTTTTTTAAACTTTTTATTTTATATTGGAGTATATTTGATTAACAATGCTATGCTAGTTGCAGGTGTACAGCAAAGTGATTCAGTTATATATGTATACATGTATTTATTCTTTATCAAATTCATTTCCCATTTAGGTTGTTATGTGATATGGAGCAGAGTTCCCTGTGCTATACAGTAGGTCCTTGTTGATAATCCTTTAACCTTTAATTAGCAACTTCATTAGCAAACTTGGGTATAAGAGGATATTGTGCACTAGTATCTGATAGTTATCTCCCTCAGGCCATTTAACCCATATCAATAAAATGGTTCTCCAGCCCCTCCTACTCCTAGCTACTCAAGAGACTTTGACCAGCCCATCTCTCAGAATCATAATTCTCTCTTTTTTTCACACCGTTTTAATCAGCACTTATCCTGAAGAGACCAAAGTTTTCACATTTGTGTCATTATTACATTTTAAAAATTCACTTAAGCTAGGAAAAATTAAGTGAATCTGTTCTGTTCTGTTATTTTTACAGTCCAAGGAGTTGATAGACTGGCCAGACCACCTAGTATTTACTATAATCTATTAAAATTTTTATAACTACTTCATCTATCTCTAACTTTATTTCATTTAAAGTAAACTATACAAACCCTCCCACTGGTTTAATTGTACTAAAGTTATTCAGTGTTTTTGTTTTGCTTTCTCTTTCCAAAATAATTTAAAATATTTCTCATAATTTAATCGCATTTGGTTTACCTGAGCTAACAGCCTCCCTCAAATTATCCTACCCCTCCTCAACAGGAGGGTCAGCAAGAGCCCAGACAGTTAGAGTTGCTTTTATCAGAGCATGAATAACAATGAGCCGAAGATCTAAATTTAGGGAATACTTTGTTACCATCACACAATGAATACAAATATACTAGCATGCTTAATATTTTTAAAGCCTAAGAAGAATTCCACTTAGTATCAAAAGGTGGTGTGTCTTCCTGACTCCCCTTTGGAATCATGTCTCTGGGTTTTTAAGAGAATCTCTGGCAGCCATTGATTTTTTTAAAACTTCCTTTTATTTTCACTAAAACAGCCCAAGCAATCCAAAATACAGAATTCTTGATCAATTTCACCTTTTAAAAAGCTAACTTAGCTATTTTTAGATCTACTAGTTTCATTCATACATTCTCTTCTTATCGACTTGTGTGACCTCAAACCAGGGATGGCCTAAGAGCCAAATTTGCATCAAAGGACAATTTCATTTTTTCTTTCCCACATCACCAACTGCAACTGTTACACATGACTGGATATGGAAAGGACTCATAAAGAACTGCATAAAGGCAATGCAGAGTACTAAAATGTACTATCAAAATATGTGTGAGATACTAAGTTTGCAGCTAAAGCCAGGCTATATAAACTAAAAACAAACAAAAACAAACAAAAAAATAACATCTATACTTTTTTAATAACAATGTAGATAAGCTAATACAGGGTGACCTCTGTGGGGATAATTTGTCAGATAAGTTGTCCTACTATTTAGTATACTCTTGGTCAAGTTTAGTACCATGGTTCCAGACTTCTTAGGTAATAAGACTGAACAGCCACAGACAAGGTAAAAGCTAATTCCATGTTTATGTGTAAAATCATGTGTTACATATATCATTTGAAAACTGTGAGTGGAATCCAAAAAGATTGTAAAGATTTCCTTTGCAGCTTTTTTACAACAATTTTATCACCAGACAGATGTTGTGAAATCACCACTAAATCTAAGCGAAAATGGGAAAGAAAAAAATTCATATCAACATCATTATAGTTGGACATGTACATTGGGACAAGTAGACCACTGCTGGACATCGGATCTACAAATGTTGTGGATTAACAAAAGAACCATCAATAAGTTTGAGAAGGATGCTGCTGAGATAGGAAATGGCTCGTTCAAGGATGCTTGCATCTTGGATAAACTGAAGGCTGAACATGAGTGTCATATCACCATTGATATCTCCCTGTGGGAATTTGAGACCTAAAAGTATTATTTGAACATCACTGATGCCCCAGGACACAGAGACTTAAAAACATGATCACAGGCACATCACAGGCTGATTGTACTGTTTTGATTGTTGCTTCTGGTATTAGTGAATTTGAAACAGGTTTATCCAAGAACAAGCAGACCTGGAAGCATGCCCTTCTGACCTACACATTGGGTGTGAAACAACTAAATGTTGATATTAACAAAATAGATTCTTTCAGCCAGAAGTTATACAAGGATATTGTTAAAAAGTCAGCGGGGCTTCCCTGGTGGCACAGTGGTTGAGAGTCCGCCTGCCGATGCAGGGGAGACAGGTTCGTGCCCCTGTCCAGGAAGATCCCACATGCCGCGGAGCAGCTGGGCCCATGAGCCATGGCCTCTGAGCCTGCGTGTCTGGAGCCTGTGATCCACAATGGGAGAGGCCACAACAGTGAGAGGCCCGCGTACAGCAAAAAAAAAAAAAAAAAAAAAAAGTCAGCACCTACATTAAAAAAATTGGCTCAACCCTAACATAGTAGCATTTGTGTTAATTTTGTGTTGAAACGATGACAGCATGCTGGAGCCAAATGCTAAACTGTCGTGGTTTAAGGGATCAAAATTAACCCATAAAGATGGCAATGCCCATGGAACCATGCTGCTTGAAGCTCTGGGTTGCATTCTGCTACCAACTCATCTAACTGATCAGCCCTTTGGCTGTCCTCCAGGACATCTACAAAATTGTTCATGTTGGTATTATCCCTGTGGGACAGGTGGAGACTGGTGTTCTCAAACCAGGCATGGTGGTCACCTATGCTCCAGTCAATGTTGCAACTGAAATCAAGTTTGTTAAAATGCACCATGAAGTTTTGAGTGAAGCTCTTCCATGTGGGCTTCAATGTCAAGAATGTGTCTCTCAAATATATTCATTCTGGCAATGTGGCTGGTGATAGCAAAGGTGACACAGCAATGGAAGCAGCTGGCTTCAAGGTTCAGGTGATTATCCTGAACCACCCAAGGCAAATCAATGCTGGCTATGGACCTGTACATGATGTCACACAGCTCACACTACTTGCAGGTTTGCTGAGCTGAAGGAAAAGATTGATTGCTATTTGGAGAGAAACTGGAAGATGGCCCCCAAATTTTGAGACCTGGTGATGCTGCCACCATAGAAATAGTTCCTGGCAAACCCATGTGTGTTGAGAGCTTCTCTGATAATCCTCCTCTGGATCGTTTTGCTGTTCATGACATGAGATGGGCAGTTGCTGTGGGTGTCATCAAAATAGCGGAAAAGGAGGCTGCTGGAGCTGGCAAGGTCACCATGTCTGCCCAGAAAGCTCAGGATGAATACTATCTGTAATACCTGCCACCCTAATCTTCTAGATTAGGGTGGCAGGTAGAAGACCAGTCTCAGAACTGTCTGTATAAATTGGCAATTTAAGTTGAATAGTAGATGACTTGTTAATGAAATAATAACAACACATTGAAAAACCTTCAGAAGGAAAGAGGAACATTTTGTCGATCATTTGTGTGTGTATGTGTGTGTGTGTGTGTGTGTGTGTGTGTGTGTGTGTGTGTGGTGGCTTTAAGTTATTAGTCTTTAAAATCAATACTTTTTAATAAAAACATGATCAAAAATCTGTCCAGAATTTTGAGACCCTTTGAAACAAAATTTAATGAGAAACGTGTGTCTTCTTTCAGCCAACACTGTAACTTCCTATAGTACTATGTAGTTAGGTGAATGATTTAAGAGTTTCCCATAACACATTTCTGATGTCCATCTGCCTAAACTTCAGGATTTGATAATTCTGAGTTAACATTTTTTTTTTCTAGGTGGGAATTTCATGTTTGTTCACCTTTCATGAGGGGAGGTATCAAGTATGCTTTAAGTAAACAGTGAAAACCTATGGGATGGGGTCTGTTGATTACAACACTTCATAGATTAGGACAGACAAGCAATAAGCAACTTTCTTTTTATGTAAGCTACCTTATAAAAAGGCCAAAAACTGTAATGTTAATGGCCATGTGTTGCATACAATAAGTTGTGTGGTTTTGGTGTAAGTAAAATTTTGAAATTCCTAAACTATTTCACTAATATACATTTATTTTATTTATATACAAGATACAAATTAATAAATATCATAAAATGGATTTTGGATTTAAAATATCACACCTAAAATACAGAGTGTGAACTACATATTGACAAAACATAAAAAAAATTAAAAGTTTGCTTTTAAAATATTAAACTATCATTGACCTGATTAATACATATTTATTTTTTTGTTTGTTTTATTATTTACACAGTTAAGAAGGTAGTAAACTGTCCATCTTGGAAGTAACCTAACTATCCTGCAGAAGTTTGGTAAATGATATAAAAAAGACTTAAAATTCACTTTGTTATTAAATATCTCTTTCTAATTCCTTTTTGGGAAACTTTAAAGAGTTTACAAGTATTTAAAATAGTATGGATTACATATGTATGTTTTTAAGAAAATATTTGCTTTCTAAAGACATTTTCAAATAAGCAAATGTATTTTATTTCACATTTAAAATAACATTCCTATCAATTCAGCAATGCCAGGAATTCTTCAACAGAGAAGTTTTATCAATGTAGTATCTTTTTCTTTCCCAATGTGACAGTTTAGGGAAAGCCATCAAAATATTGTCTTCAGATAGGTCATGAAAGCATCTTACTTATTAGAAAAATTATTTAGACCAATGCCAATGCACAAACTACTTCTTAATGCTCAGTGACTATATATATATATATATATAATTTACAATGAATTTCAAAGTCTAGGTCTTAGAACTGAAAACCTTTTATTTAGCTCTCTGATTAGTTTTAGTTTACCTGACACATGGGAAATAATGAAATAGAAGAATAATCTTAGTGGCTTATCTTTGGCCATGGTCAATACAAATATCATTTAATACTTGGATTACACAGAAAAAAGTCCCATGTAATTGTGACTTAATTGTTGACCATGCAATTAATAAAATAAGCCACTTACAATTAACATGTTAGTTGAGATGTTACTTTAAGTCCCTCTTTCCTTTTTCTTTCTCCTTCCTCCTTTCCTGCTCTGTTTGCTTATAAAATCTTAAAGAGGATTTCAAGTTCACTTAATTTTTTCAATGATTCTGTAAAGGATTTTTGTTACATTAGAAAAGAGAGTTTAGATTTTTTGAATTACTGTGTAGGCTATCGTAGTTACCCCAAATTTAAATAAGTATTTTAAATTAGTTTAGAATAAATGTAGCCCTGAGTCCAGTCACTGAATACTATTTTTAACTACATGACATTTCCTAAGTCACAGGAGATTTTGTGTGGAAGTCACCAACCTCCCATTTATTTTCCAAGGACACTTATGAACTCCCCTGAGTACTTGTTATTGTTGAGCAGGAGGTGCTGGAGAAATTGTTAATTTACATTGCCTGAATTTTGTGAACTCTGGACATTTTGTCTCAGTGGCGGTCTGAAAACTGAAGCATTATTTCTCACAGCAATGAGTTTGTTTTTTCCAGGCAGGCATTTTGATGAATACCATGGGCAGCTAAACATCTATACCCTTCTCTCAGGTTCAATTCTGGTCATACCAGTGAGCAGAGACAAGGACATAAATGACGTGTTGGCAATTTGTACTGTGATCTGCGAACGGTGTGAGGGAAAAATAAACCCAATGTTTTTATGTGTAGATCAGTTGCATTTAGGAGCCATTACAGAGAGCAGCCAAAGAATTCCATCTCGGAGACCAGCTCTTGTCCAAGAGACATAGAATAGAAGGTCCCACCATTCCTTCACTTTTTGAAACATTGAAAATTTCCAGGAAGCTTGATTATTTTTAGGAGTGACAAGATGGAAAATATTATATAAATATAAGAATTTAGACCACAGGTAAAATAGCATCTGGAAAGCAATTTCATCCCTTTTTTTGTTTGTTTGTTTTTTAACATCTTTATCGGAGTATAATTGCTTTACAATGGTGTGTTATTTTCTGCTTTATAACAAAGTGAATCAGTTATACATATACAAATATCCCCATATCTCTTCCCTCTTGCATCTCCCTCCCTCCCACCCTCCCTATCCCACCCCTCTAGGTGGGTGATTACAAAGCACCGAGCTGATCTCCCTGTGCTATGCGGCTGTTTCTCACTAGCTATCTATTTTATATTTGGTAGTGTATATATGTCCATGCCACTCTCTCACTTTGTCCCAGCTTATCCTTCCCCCTCCCCATATCCTCAAGTCCATTCTCTAGTAGGTCTGCATCTTTATTCCCGTCTTGCCCCTATAACCCATATATATGTGTTAGCATATGGTATTTATTTTTATTTATTTTTTAATTTATTTAATTTATTTTAATTTATTTTAATTTATTTATTTTATTTTTATTTATTTATTTATTTATTTATTTTTATTTTATTTATTTTTCACTTTCTGACTTACTTCACTCTGTATGACAGACTCTAGGTCCATCCATCTCACTACAAATAATTCAATTTTGTTTCTTTTTACGGCTGAGTAATATTCCATTGTATATGTGTGCCCCATCTTCATCTGTTCATCTGTTGATGGACACTTAGGTTGCTTCCATGACCTTTCTATTGCAAATAGAGCTGCAGTGAACATTGTGGTACATGACTTTTTTTGAATTATGGTTTTCTTAGAGTATATGTCCAGTAGTGGGATTGCTGGGTTGTATGGTAGTTCTATTTTTAGTTTTATAAGGAACCTCCATACTGTTCTCTGTAGTGGCTGTATCAATTTATAGTCCCACCAACAGTGCAAGAGGGTCCCCTTTTCTCCCCACCCTCTCCAGAATTGTTTGTTTGTAGACGTTTTGATGATGGCCATTCTGACTGGTGTGAGATGATATTTCATTGTAGTTTTGATTTGCATTTCTCTAATAATTAATGATGTTGAGCATTCTTTCATGTGTTTATTGGCAATCTGTATATATTCTTTGGAGAAGTATCTACTTAGGTCTTCTGCCCATTTTTGGATTGGGTTGTTTGTATTTTTGATATTGAGCTGCATGAGCTCCCTGTAAATTTTGGAGATTAGTCCTTTGTCAGTTGCCTCATTTGAAAATATTTTCTCCCATTCTGAGGGTTGCCTTTTTGTCTTGTTTATGGTTTCCTTTGCTGTGCAAAAGCTTTTAAGTTTCATTAGGTCCCATTTGTTTATTTTTGTTTTTATTTCCATTTCTCTAGGAGGTGTGTCAAAAAGCATCTTGTTGTGATTTATGTCATAGAGTGTTCTGCCTATGTTTTCCTCTAAGAATTTGATAGTGTCTGGCCTTATATTTTTCATCTCTTTTTAAGAATAGGAAGGGATTTTTGAGGTCACTGTGTTATGATGGCATTGACTTCTCACCTGATGACCAAGACTTGCCCAGAAAGGATGAGTTACTGATAAAGGTTTTCATACAGAGCTTATAAATATATGTTCCTGAGTCCCATGGTCTGAGCAAGATTTGAGCCACTAACTTAAACACTTTAAGTTCTTTATGGTCAGCCTATCAGGCTTCATTAAGAGACATTATTATGTCTAATGATGAGACCATGTTTCAGTGTGCAGTGACTCCTGCCTCGTATAACTGATTTTATATAGTTTTCAAATGACACCTTTGAAAATATGAACTAAATGACTAGCAGAGGTGAAAATGCTCTATTACCTGCCTCACAAGAGATAAGCTGTGAGTAGAGAAATATGGAAGTTAAGTCCCTGAAGTTAGTTTTGAGGACAGATTGCAGAGGATCCTGAGTGCAATGACAAGGAGTTTGGATGTTATTTTTTTTGCTGTAGGAAACAAGTATTCTTAATGTCTTAAGACATTAAACACTTTATCAAAGAAGTGTAAAGATGCAGAGGCATAAAAGATGCAATGACTGGGCAATGCTTGGAATAGAGATGTTAATTAAGAATCTATTTCAGTTGTCAAGGCTTTGCTAAGAGTCTGGCTTTCATAACTGTTCACAGATATGAGAAAAGGTTGAAATTGGGGAGAATAATATTAAAACAAATAACTAAACAAAACCAAAACACTAGAGGAAATTATAATCTATTCAGAACTGGAATAAGACACCATATACTGCATTCTCAATCAGACATAAGGATATCAAGAAAGATCTGGTAAAAATGAAAGTAAATCTATTTATATGGCTACAAGAGACTCCTTTAAGAGACTGGGAGATAGAAAAATTTCTGTTCCAGGAATTAATATGGGAAATGTTCCAACATGTACCAGAGCAATGACATTAACCAGACTCCTGTTGGAGCCATAAAAACCACTGGTAGTGAACTCTGGTGTCCTCTTAAACACAGACTCTAGCTTCTGTATTAGTTCAGATCACAGCACTTGTTCACAGCACACCTTCCCTGCATATCGACCTTGATATGCAGGTGAGAGAGAGTGAGAGAAAGAGGGAGACAAATATTTGAAGATTTACACTGATGGTTCTGAAGATGGAGAAAGAGTCTATGATTCAAATAATGTAGGCTGCCTCTAGAAACTGGAAAAGGCAAGCAAATAGATTCTCTCCCAGATCCTCTGGAAGAAAAATATATTGATCCTAGAATTTCTGGTCTCTAATAGTGTAAGATAATAAACATGTGTTGTTTTAAGACATACAGTTATTGGTAATTTTTTTTTTTATAAAAGCAAAAGGAAACTGTTACAACAAGGAAGAAAACTCTATGAGCTACTCTGTCTCCAGATTCTCAGGTTGTTTTCTTGAATATTCACTGGCAGGATATCTTTCTCTTATACCTGAAACTGCAGCAGTAGTTCATGGGGAGGTCCATGGGTATGGCTCAAATTGGGAACAGTGTCAAAAGAAAAGAAGGTTTGTATTTGTGGGATACTGAATAGATTGAATTGACAAAATTTGGAAATAAGCAAAAAAAAAAATTATGGAGGAAAAGAAAATAAGAAAGTATGAGTGTAGACCATTGGTTTTTAAACTCTTTTGCAGGACAAAGCCATCAACCTTATACTGAGAAACATATATTAACATACAATTTAGCCTACAATCGCTGAGTTCACAGATGCTTTGGCCAGAGGTCAAATTTGTAGTGGAGATTTATACATCCTGAGGGATGGCTTGGATGATCTATTAGATTTCTTTTAATTCTACAATTCTATAACAGTCATAAAACCTAAGAGTTAAGGTAGTGGTGGAGTCAATGATGGATACAAGGAAGGTATGAAGAGATGATGATATTTTTGTGAAGTAATAGGTGAAGGGGATGGGTACATGAGAAACCATTTTTCTTTTAAACATGATTAATATGAGGTAGTTAGAGCCCTCGTGAGGAGATGCTGACTGGATCATTAAAAACACACAGGGGGCATTTGGGCAAGTGTTTAAAGTTCTAGATGATATCCATGGGTATTAATCAATAGCAGTTCGGCATCAGTTGAGCTCTCTATGGGAATAGGTATAAAAGGAAAAGTGTTGATAGAGGGATCAGAATGGTGGAGAATACACATTCCATATTTATAGACTCAAGGGAATGAGACTGAGAAAGAGCCAAAGAATAAATAGAGAAGTAAGTGGCATCACAGAAACCAAATGAAAAATGTAATTCATAAAAGATTTCATGAAAATGTGAAATAATTTTAGCCTTAGCCAATTAATGTTAGAGAGTCTATGGAGATTGAACTCTAAAGTAAAATAATCAAATCTACTTACTTATGAAGGTAACATTGACATTGTAAGAGAGTAGACTGAATTTGAAGAGAAATTGAAGTCAAGGAGGCTAGAAGGTCAGGGAACAATGGAAAAGTATTTTACATGTTAAAACCTAGCAGAAAAGCTAACTTAAAATCGAACTTTCTTCTTTACTTTCTTTCAGTTATGAATGCTGTATTTTTGAAAAACATGGTTTAGTTTGGTTTAATGTTGCTTTGTTTTTGGTAACTTAACACATATGTAATCTGTTTATAGAATTCAGAAAAATGGGTTACAATGAAAATCAATGTCACAGCCAGATGGTAAAAGATGCTTTGTGTGGAAAGAATGCAAAGACACAGAAAAATTAAGGAAACAAAATTTATAGGATTAAAAAACAAACAAACAAACAAAAAAACAAATCTGTCTTTTTTCTTTAATTGTTCCTGCTAAGAAAATGAGAAAGAACATTATTCTCCACCCCTGAGAACATGAGAGTAGGAAGAATAGCTTCTAAAAAGAGTTTTCCTTGAGGCTCCATAACTTACATCCATTTCAGATGCGTTTAAGTATCTGCCAACTTAGCACACAACTTTGTAGAATATTCTTTACAGCAGAAATGTTGATACTTAAAATGATTTATTTGGAGTTGTGTTTAGAGTGAAGAATACATGAAAATTTATGAAAGTACAATGTTAAGATATCCAAAAAGATAAACAGAAAAATTTGAGAATATTCAGATGACCATGATCATTTTAAGAAGAAAGGAAAAAATGAGAAAGAAATGGCTAGATATGGATGAGTAGAATTAAATATTAAAATTAAGCCACTGATTTATCAAAATATTTGGAAAGTGAACTCACCTGGACACCAGAAAAGTCTGATATACTGATTGACACTTTATAATTTTTTTAAGACACTAATATATTTTAAAAAAGACACTAATGTATATAAAATAATTTATGTGGGAAAACTGAGGTTCAATTGTTTAAAGAAATTATGCCAGATCATAAATCTAGTAAATGGTAGAAATGGGAAATTGGGATTGAACTGCTGTCTGTGAAGTAGGGGTAGGACTAGTAATAGTATAGTAACAATGGTGGTGGTGTTGGCAGAAACTTCTAGAAAGCATTCATTATTTTCCAGTTAACCTTTAGAGTGCTTTACATGTTTGAATTCATTTGTTTATGATAACGACCATATGAAATAGATCTCATTCTTATTCCATTTTACAGAGGAGACACGGGATATAAAGAAATTGGCCCAAGAACACACATGCAGACTACATCATAATGAAACCTCACAGTTGACCATGAAAGCAAAGTGAATCAGTCAATAGGCTAGGTCAGTCTTCGGTAGCAAACACCTCAAAATATGTCAATGGCTCAAAAAAGGAAAATTTATTTCTACCTCACACTTATCTATTGCAAGGCAGCTGTGCATGTGTTTGTTGTTTGTATGTTTTTTCTATCTTTTTTTCTTTTATTCTCAGACAGCCCCTATTTGAACCTCTATCATTTATTAGTCTTGTTGAAGAGAAGAAAATATAATTTAAAGAGTAATAGTGAAACTGTGTGATAGCTTTGAAAATATTTTTTCAAGGGTACTTCTTATCACTTCCTTTCATAGAGTATTGGCTAGAGTAAGCCATATGACCAAGCCTCGTGTCAATGGATGGGAAGTACAATATTTCCATATAAAGGAGCTCTGGAATAAAAGTTATATAATGTTGGGTAGTGAATAGTTTGAACTATATTATACTCTACTACAAAGGGCTACCGGAGATGTATTTTTCATCATTTTAATTTTAGCTTCTCATGGAAGGTGTCCAGTGGATAGCTTGACTTATTTTCACACCAAAATGTTAATGGTATCATCCTAAAAGTTGATTCTTGGTTTGTCAATATTAAACAAGTAATCATTCAAGTGAATAAAACCCAGTAAATTGAAAGAGCTACCAATTTCTAGGACTAGTATGAGTGTAATGTGGCTATAGATTTGAGAGACAGAGCTCTGGAATGAGCTAAAAACAACACTGAGCAGAGCACCTGAGGAGAATGAATGTAAGCAATGCACCAAATCATACAGGACAGAAGTCTAAGCTGACCTGGTATGGTACCAGGGGGTGTGCCACTGGGATCCTTCTTCAACAAAGAAATTGCTCTTCAGCTTCAGTGACTGCAGTTATCTGACACTGCTATCATCCTTAGGATCTACCTCAGTTTTCAAGCCAAGATCGTCGTACTTCACCTGGACAGCCCAAGACTCGGTATGGTAGAGGTACTATGGTCTAGCCATTTTTATTCAGTGCAAGACTCCTCCAATGGGTGATCCTTGCTCTGAAGTTCCTAATTGGGTTGTTTGTACTTTGTCAGATCTGCATCACAGTCTGAGTTCTCTCTGCACAATCATCTTCATCCCCCTTCCCTTTCATAGTTTTCTGATCTCCACTGTGGTCTGGTGACCTTCTCTGGCCATTTCTGCTTCCTGCTCCTTTTAGCTTTCACAAGTGAATTTTCACTTCTTTTCAATATTTGCTTTCTAGAAGACCCCAAGTCACACATCGGGTGGGAGAGCTTCTAGGGAAATATAGGTAAAGCAATAAGATAGAAGTTGAAGATGGCTGAAGTAAACACTGAGATTGTTTAACTTATCAATGTATGAAGACCACTTCATAAGTGAGAGCATCATATCCTGACCTGGTTGATCTGAAATGGCCCCATGATGAGTTGACTAGAGAGGGCTCTAAAAACAGATGGGTCCATGAGATGTAATTCAGAAATAGTTGGAAGGGAAGACCAGAATGACCGTATATATGGCTATGTTTTTTAGAAGTCTAGAACCTGGAAAACCATTGGCAAGAGAAAGTGAAGAGTAAGGGAGGTGTTATAGGAGACCAGGTAACAAAATCCAGATGGTCTGATTTAGCCCAGTAACACAAGAATTGAGAGAATGAGTAGTTTTTATGAGATGGTTGAAAGACAGAATTGAAAAATCTCAGAGATTTAATGGAGGGGGATAGGTAGTGGAGCAAAGGAAAGAAGATCGATGATTTCTTGATGACATCCTTCACTCACTAAATTAAAGTGTTCTATTGATGTCCATAAAAATAATCAATATAAATATCCTTATGAAAAATATAAATGTTAAATATTAGTTTGGCAACCCCTCTGTTACTTTGGAAAATTATTTCTTCAAGCCTGGATGAGTAACATGTATTTGTGTAGCTTCTGCAGTAAATATTATTGGCATGAATAATGGAGTGAATGTCTTAAAAACTAAGAATGAATATGTATAAAGTTAATGGCTATCAAGTAAATGATAATGAATTCTAGCAATATAAGGAACGTTGTATCTTTGTTGGAAGATGCTTGCATAAGGTCCCAATGAGGTGCAAGCAGATTCCAAAGCCTGGAGATTGGGCTGGCTCCAAGTTTTCTGACTGAACAAAGCAGCTGCAAAAAAAGGCTGGAGGCATTTGATGTAGATGAACAGGAGAAAATTCTTGGGAAAAGCTGACTGCTTTCTGGGAAGGATAAGAAAGGAAAGATAACTCCTTGAAAGGATTTCAGTAGAGATTCTTGGTGAAGACAGAAAAGTCCACTAAGGTTTAATTAAATTGTGTTATTGGGTTATTTGTTACAAAATGCTCTTTTATCCTCTCCTAAAAATTTTTAGTAATATCTAAAAGCACACACAGGCACATACACACACACACACCCTCAAAATGTTGAAAGTGACTAAAGTTGTTCTCCTTAACAGTGATAGGGTTGAGAATTGCTTACCTTTTGGCACAGTGTAGAGAATTCTAGGAGAAGGGAAAACCTAAAAGCTGAATTATGAAGGAGGTTATAAACAGTGCTTGACCTCCTTAGGTCAAGTCTATTTGTCTTAACATTAGGCAATGTACTGTATTTCTTTACTGTCTTTCAAAGGATAATTTTAAAAAGAGGGTGTACTCATGAATATGAAACAAATATGAAATGAACATGTCAATGATTTTATTTAATTTATGTATTAATAAAGAAACCAGTAAGATGTTACAGCTGGTTCAAACAAAATTTTAAAATTCACACATTTGTATGCAGTGAAGGAATGCTGAAATGAAGTTATAAATATGTACAAAAATTGGTCTATCCACAAGACAATCATCAGTTGCATTCCACTGAACACAACTGCTTAACATTTCTGTGAACAAAACTCATTTGTATGATTATCAGTTTTCTACACTTTACAGAGCTGTAAGTAGCTTAAGACATAAAAGGCACAAATTATCTGGATGTGTGACACAGACAGAACACCAATTAATCTCTTTTTAAAAATATTTTTGTCCATTTTAAAGTCTTCCTAACACTTCAGATTTGCAAGTAGCAGAATTTAAAACAAACAAAAAAACTTGGAGTTAGATCTCCAAGGTGATAAGCAATAATTATATGAGTAAAAGCTCTCACCTTCACGTCTAAACATGATACCATAAATATAAGTAGACACTGTTTTTCTTGTGTATTCCTTCTCTATCTACATCAGTGACAAAGTTACTGACTTTAAATGCTACATCTTTGTCCCTCTTTGCCTCTTCTGTGAAAGAATATAAGATTAATTTATGCCTGACAGCAGGTTAATAGATAAATCACAATAAAACTCTAACAGAG
The DNA here is from genome assembly GCF_000442215.2 of Lipotes vexillifer. Lineage (NCBI taxonomy): Eukaryota > Metazoa > Chordata > Mammalia > Artiodactyla > Lipotidae > Lipotes > Lipotes vexillifer. The sequence goes on from NW_006795053.1 coordinate 914,447, forward strand.
AAAGCTGAGAAGAATGGATATTTGGAAATGATTAATATCTTAAAGGAATAAAAAATAAAAATAAAATAATAAAAAATAAAAATAATAGGGCACTTACAGTGTTATACACTTAAAATGGAAAATTTGATGTTAGGTTGTGAATGCACTGGTACAATATCACATCATGAAATATGAAGAAACCATTCACTTCAGAGAATTCGAGCATGAAAATCAAACAGTTGAGTGAAAGTGAATGCAATATAAAGGGAAGTGGAGATTATAGGGCTAGAATGATAGGACTGGAGATAAATACATAAATGAAAAAAAAAATGTAAAATGTAAAAGGATCCCAATGGAGTTTATATTGAAGATGGATGAGGAAGTAAGACAGAGAGAGAAAAAAGTTGGTAAAACATGGTCTGAACTGCTCAATTTTTTCACTATCAAAGGAGTTTCATACAGATTCCATGTACTTTTCTGCTTTTCACAAAACAATTACCAATTAGTTGATGAAAAGAGGTTTGAAAACTTATCTCTATATGGTCAAATTCATTAAGTGCCAAATTTAAAAATGAAGGAACTTGGAAAAACTTATTTTCTTTAACATACCTATATATAATCTAGCAATTTCTGGATTTCATATATAGATTATAGAATATGGAGCTGTATTATTTTTATTTCTATGAATAATAATCATTTATGTCAATTTCAGAAATTAAAAAAAATCATTTTTAGTAAGTTTTCTTCAATGGACAGGTATTGTAACTTTGTTACATTGACACTTGTTATATAGGTCCCAGGGTTGTCCTATGGTAAGCCACCTTTCACCTGAGAAATAGAAAAGTTTATTACTCATAGAATTTGGCATACCACAAGAGGCCACAGAGGTAGGTCAAGGTAGGGTACAGGCAGAGAGTATGGCAGGGCCTGGGAAACCTGACTTTATTAGGGTCCGCAAGTCAAGTATGTTGGGGTTCCTGGGCTAAAGCCAGATTGGTCAATTCAAACCAAAACAGTGGTTTTGGTGAGCTTCCTAGGAGTCTTATCTAAGGGGCACACAAGAGGAAGACCCTGGAATCTGGGGGAGAATGCTTATCACAGGGTGTTTGGGGAGACATATCAGGAACGTACATTTACTTGTGACTCTGTCAGCTGTTATCTAAGCCATCTGCCCAGGGAAGGGCTAGGGTCAGTTCAAAGCTACTGTGTGCCTTGTGGCCACACAAATAGATGCTGAGGCAGCAATATTATGGAACAGTTTAAACTTTCAGCAACAGGAAATAGTGAAATGGAGAATAGTTTCACCAAAACACTCTTTTCACACATGATTAGTCAGTTTGATTACCAACTGAATTTTAAATAACATAATCATATTTAATACTTAAAATTGTTTTATCTGTCAAGAATAATGTGTTAGTTTGTTAGGGCTACTGTAATAAAGTACTGCAAACTGGGTAACTTAAACAACAGAAATTTATTCTCTTACAGTCTGGAGGCTCCAAGTCCAAAGTCACAGTGTTGGCAGGGCTGGTTCCTTCTGAGGGCTGTGAGGAAGGAACTGTCCTTGGCTTGTAGATGACTATTGTCTCCTTTTGTCTCTTCACATTGTTTTCCCTCTTTGTGTGTCTGCTGCTGTGTCCAAATTCCCTGTTTTTATAAGGCTATCAGTCTTATTGAATTAGAAGCCACCTTAATGCTTTCATTTAAACATGATTACCTCTGTAAAGACCCTGTCTCCAAATAAGATCACATTCTGAGATATTGGGGGTTAGGACAATAAAAAACCTTTTTTCGGGGGAGGGGGGATACACAATAATAAATAATGTTTGCATTCAGCTTTGTGCCTAGTGTTTTCTCTATATGGCCAAATTCATTAAGTGCCAAATTTAAAAATGAAGTTGAACAATATTTTGTGGTATTGGTACAAATTTTTATATATAAATTTTATAACAGGCCAAATTAGATATGTAGTGAAATGGAAAATGGCATATTTTTATCAATTATTAAATTAACTTTAACATTTTTAATCAGTTAATCAAATCATTCTGAATCTAGCCCAAACATCACTTTGAATAACAGCAATAATGCTATGGCTAAATATGTGTATTATTTTACTTTTTAACATATGATAGTCAAATTAATAAAGGTCTCAGCATGAAACTTTGTGCATTTAACTATAAAACCCTAATAAGTCAAGATTTGTGTGATGGATTATATTATAGAGGTTACATAGTTTTTATTTCATGATCCCCTAAATAAGCTTTGTGGTATATTTTCCTTGAAAAAAGCATCAGGAATTAACTCTTTAATGACATTTCTTTTTCCTGGAAAAAAGTCAAGATTGTTTTAAATCATTTTATATTACAACATATTTTTCTGCCTCACATGTAAAGATTATTTATACAAATCACCTACTGGGCACAACGTATACTTTTTTAAAGAAAAAAGTTCAGGGCTTCCCTGGTGGCGCAGTTGTTGAGAGTCCGCCTGCCGAGGCAGGGGATGCAGGTTCGTGCCCCGGTCCGGGAACATCCCACATGCTGTGGAGCGGCTGGGCCTGTGAGTCATAGCTGCTGAGCCTGCGCATCCAGAGCCTGTGCTCCACAACAGGAGAGGCCACAACAGTGAGAGGCTCACATACCACAAAGAAAAAAGAAAAATGTTCACATATATATGTATAACTGAATCACTGTGCTGTACACTTGAAAATAACATGATATAAATCAAATATGCATCAATAATTTTTTTTTTAATTTCGATTTTGGCTTTTGAGTTGTATTACATATGTAGAAAATCCTCCCTTATCCCATGATTGTAAATAAAATAATCATATACTTTCTCCTTAAATAGGATGATCAGAAGTTCTGGAAGCCTAAGTAAATATGACTAATGAAAGGCTAAAAAGAAAAAAAAGGAAAAAAAATCACACCAGACAAGAGCAAGCAGAAATTGATTTCATTCCAATACTATTGTTGGCAACTGAGAGAGGACAGACCAAGTGGTGACGTCACACTCAGCTGTGTAGAAGCAAAGGGTGGGAATACTTTTAATAGCTGGGGGAGGGGAGAAGGGGGTATATTAGGGCATCTTTGTTTGCTAAGTGGCTTACCAAAAGGCAAAGTAAACTTTCTCCTATCTTCAAGATGCAGTTTTTACAACTTGGAGTAAGATGCCCTTCTAAGTTAAGCCTCTACCCTCCTACAGACTGGGAGATGGGGGCCCTCTGTTCCTTGATGATTATGTTTCAAAGATATGGCTCCCAGTTTCTTGAGAAAGGCAGTCCTGGGTTGTAAATCTAGCCCAGAGACTTTTAGAAGGATTTACACATCAAAGAGGCAGAGAGAGAATTGACAAGTTTTCTGAGTAAATACTCTAAGAAGAGGAAAGTCAGGGACCCACAGGCTGGAAGAAGTCTGTCTAAAACTCAAGTTGAGGGGAACATTAAGGCCATCTTGGTCAACTCTAAATAAATATTTCTTGAATGAATGAATACATGAATGAGTGAATGAACATTGTATAAAGCAGGGTATTGAGAACAAAGAATGTTGGGAATTCCCTGGTGGTCCAGTGGTTAGGACTATACACTGTCACTGGCCTGGGTTCTATCCCTGGTCAGGGAATTAAGATTCACAAGCCGAGAGGCATGGCCAAAAAACAAACAAACAACAAAAGAACAATGTGCAATATATATGAAAAAATAATACATAGAGTCACAGTGTTTAGTGAAACAATTTTAAATATTGCTTACATTTTCAGTTGTAGTGATACAACTGTATTCTAAGTTTTTTGAGAAAAATGTCATTTATACTACTCTAACCTGTTGTTGTAGTATATGAATCTGCTTTTAGTCAACTATACACTAAAGATACAGTTATTTATTTTAGTTTCAATCATCAAAAAAGGCAACTTGGAGAATTGTTTTTGCAAAAGGATTCAGTTACTCTTTGCAGGCATATTTCATATTTACTGACCACATTCAATGAACCAGCCACTGTTCTAGACTAAAAAACAAAGTCCTCACTCACAGAGAGCTTACATTCTAAATGGGCAAATAGTTATAAACAAATACAAAAGAAAGTATTGGAGTATTATGAGGAAAAAACAAAGTAGGGTAAAGCAGATAGGGAATGCTAGAGTGTGTAAAGCAGTGGTGTTGAATTTAAACTTTATCACCACAAATGTGATATTTGAGTAAAGATCTAAAAAAGGTACACCCATGCAAATCTTTAGGGAAAG
>NW_006795053.1:918671-935303 GCF_000442215.2 Lipotes vexillifer
GATAATTTCAAAGTCCAAAGACACTGAGGCTGGAGCATGTTGATATCTTTGAAGAACAGTGAGGCAGCTATTGAGGCTGGAACAGAGGAGTCTAGGAGTCAGGGGTTTAAGTTATCAAATAAATAATGGAGGAGTGTGTGAATGGGAAAAGAGTGCTACGGAGATGATTAGATCATAAAGAGCACTGCAGGCTTTTGTAAGGACTTTGGGATTTTCAAAATAAAGCCATTAAACATATTGGATAAAGTGACTCGATCTGGTTTTCTATTTAAAATAATTGGTCTGGATACTGTGCTGAGAATGAATTCCAAAGAAGAAAGAGTCAAGGGATTAGGAGACCAGTTAGAAGGCTGTCTAAGTAACCCAACTGATAGTCGGTTGCATCAGAAAGATTGTAGTAAAGCAGCTGAAAAATCAAGATTCTGGATATATTTTGATCCTAAAACCAGTAAGATTTACTGATAGATTGATGAGCTTTGTGAGAAGAAGAGAGAGGCGATATTGTGCAGAGAATTCTGGCCAAATAGGATAATGGAGTTCCCATGAATTAGATAGGAAGACTATTGGAAGAGTAGGTTTGGAAAGTAAGATCAGGAATTTAGTTTTAATTATTAATTATTTCATGTTTGAGCTAATGTTTTAAGATAGCATGAAGGGAATTAATGGAAACAAGTATAGACTCTCCTCCAGAGGAATTTTTCCAGTAAAGATCAAGAAGAAAATATGAAATAGCTAGGGGGAGCAGTGGGGTATTGAGAGGCTTTTCAAACCTCAGTAGAGAGAGAAAGACTATTGATGCATATGGGGTAACTCCTGGAACAGTGTCTGAAAAGATACAGAAGGAGAGAAAGAAATTATTTACTTGCAAATAATTTGAAACTTAAAGAAAAATTGAAAGAATAAGAAATAGAATGTTTCTCAACTTTATCTGTTGTAATCATTGGACCCATTTGTTTATCATTAACAATTTCTCTCTCATTTTTTGGAAAGTGAAGGTATTACCATAAAATTAATTATATTTATAAGTATAGCTATAGATTATAGATATAGTTATACATACAGATACTTTTTCTGAACTATTTGAGAATAATCATATTTATTTATTTATTTTATTTATTTATTAGTGAGTATAATATTTTAAGGAATTGACCTTGAGAACAAAAATGTTCAAAATGCTCCTTCAAAAATTCCCCCCTCAAATGTTAAATTAGATCTATGGATAACACAGAAAACCCACAAGGTGGCAGGAGTGCCACATATATGTAAGTTTCTTGATTCCTTTTTATCAAATTCCCCATTTCTTCATCTAATGTAATTTTACATTTAATGTTTTATTAGTTCGAAATATATATAACTTAAGACACTTAAAGATAGATGGTAATATAAATAGCTAAAAGGGTTTAAGAAAAAAACAAATAGCAAAAACATTACACCTGGAGGATCATAACAGTAAACTACTCAAAATTAAATCCATTAAATATGTCTTGTGTTTAGATTAAGGAAAAACATGTTCATGTAATAAGTCTATATGTCAGGAGGTCAGGAAGCTGTTGTAAGAACAATACTTTTTAGTGTACAATAAGCTAGGTTTTTAGAATTGCAACCATAACGCATAGGTTTTAAAAACATAATATTAACATATGTGTATATATACATAGTAAATAATATAATATATAATGATATATGTATATATTATATAGCAGGATACATATATATACACATATAATATATTAATATTTTTTCTATAAAATCCATGCCTTATGATTGTAACTTTAAGAAAAGTTATTTATATGAAGTCCCTAAGGAACACTTGCATCTTTGTTTTCAAAAAGATGGAAACTGTAATGGTAATGTTTTTGCAGCAATTCGACTGGTAGTGGGCTGCAGTTTAACAACACAAGAGCTATTAGATTTTATAGACTTTGAATCCAGGTTCCATCTCTTACTTGATGAGCCACTTTCTAGTTCTTAGTTTCAGCTGCAAAAGAAAATGATTATACCTTTCCCATGGGATTTGTTATAAGTCACATCACAAGTAAAGAATCTCATGCATAATAGTGAGAACAGATCCCTCCCAACATTCACAGGTTTTTTTGTTTGTTTGTTTTGTTTTGTTTTGTTTTTATGTCTCCATAAAAATGTATTCAGTCAACACTATCAGTTTCCCCCTTCCAGAGCCAGTGGTATTCTTGTAGGCATTCTGGATATCTGGAACAAACTTAGACGGGACCCCATACAGCCACATCCTTAAGTCCCTTAGGGAGCGCCACTTGGGTTTCAGCTTGGGAACTGGGCTCAGCTTCTTTTTCTTTCCTATACTCCAGAGTCCAAGTTTAAAAAGATTACTAGAGTCCGACTAGGTTAACATAGGATTTAAAGAGTTAACCATCCTTTTTTAAGTGATTTTCTTAGGAAGACAGCAACTTTTCTCCCCATATTTAGAGTTCACTTCCAAGTGATATACTTGGAATTTAATTTCAAAGAATAACTTTTGTAAAGGCACTCTTACCCATTTAGCTTTGAGTGCTAGAGGAAAGAGAGGCATCACACCTTGTATGAGGGTCTGTAGTACTTATCACACATTTCTCTTTTTTTGAGCTAAATAAACTAGACTTTATTTTCTCAGCATTTGTCCTTTCAATGCATTATTTCTGTCTACTTGTTAGCTTCTTTACTTTTTCCTTCTTACTTTTTTTAAAACTGAGGTATAGTTGATGTACAAATTATATGTTTCAGGTGTACAACACAATGATTCACAATTTTTAAATGTTATACTCCTTTAATGCTGTTGCCAGCTATGTTTCCCTGCAGGAGAGAAAGCTTTGTTCATTGTTGTGAAATCTTTCTCTTCTGTTATAAAGCATAATGGTCTTTGTAAAGGCTTGTTTTTTGGTCTTATGTGTTTAATTATGCATTTATTGTATTAGGCATATGATGATTTATGTCCTATGATGTTATCCAATATATCATAGAAAAAAAGAGAATAAAGAAAGTGTTTTATCAGAAAGCAAGATGTCCTCTTTATCCTTGCATGTAATTTACTAAAGGTCTGACAAGGTCACAGTACAGGCTGCCTCTTACCATATTACCCTGCAGACAATGAAGAGGCTGACACTGAGACTGCTTTCTAACTTGGGTTCAAGTGTAAAATTTGGTGAGGTTATGTACAGATTACTTATTAGCACACCAGGAAGGAATAAGTTTGCCTATATGAAAACAGGCTCAATGGACATATGCTCTGGACAAAGTCCAGTGGCAAAGATGGTACAAGGGTGCTTAATAACTAAATACATGAACACTATAATGACTTCAGAATCATCTACATTCAATGTCAGGAAAGAAATACATTACAACACATGGAGAACATTGTGGTAGTAGGATGGGAATAGAAAACAATAAAGAAAAATGAATATTATACTAAAGGTAGGAATATCATTGGTACATGAGATTTGTTTGTTTGTTTGCTTGTTTTGCGGTATGCGGGCCTCTCACTGTTGTGGTCTCTCCCGTTGCGGAGCACAGGCTCCGGACGCGCAGGCTCAGCGGCCATGGCTCACGGGCTCAGCCACTCCGCGGCATGTGGGATCTTCTCGAACCGGGGCACGAACCCTTGTCCCCTGCATCGGCAGGCGGACTCTCAACCACTGCACCACCAGGGAAGTCCGGTACATGAGATTTGTAAAGAAAAAAATAAAAGAAACAATGTTCAGAAGAGAAATATATTTTATGAAAGTTAAAAGAGGATAGAGTAAAAAGGAAAATAATCGGTGAATATGCTGAAGAAAGAGCTGTCCGCATGTGCTAAATGACAGTAATGCTGATAAATATGACTTAGTTATAAGTAAATTTTATAAGGAACATTTTTGATCTCATGAGTATTAAACCATAAAAGGATTTCAAGCATAATTTAGTTGGTTAATTGTTCAGCTGGTTTCAGCAACCCAGACTTGAGAATTTTAGGGCTCTTTAATCCCAATTGATGAATACAATTTTCCTATTCTCAATCATCTTCTGTGTGTAGAAATTCATGTAGGGTCAAAAAGGTATAGACGTTCTTAAGATATATCAGCTTGCTATTAAAGTTGATTTAGTACTTCTGAAGAACAGTATCTATTGTTCCTCTTCAAAGCCCTTTGAATATCAACAATGGTTTGAAAATAATCACTTTTGGTTTTCCATTCCTTATTTCCAACTCAGTTCAGTTATGTTTGGTGAGACGGTCTGCTTATTCAAACACATTGGGTTAGGTTGTACTACTTGACAGCACCATCTGCATGGAATATGTAAAGGAAAGGGGATTAAGGTTCAAAGTTTGAGGCTAACAGAAGGAATCAGTGAGGAGATGGGAAGGAGAATACAAAGCTGGGGACACTTTGAGAGGGCCAGCAGGTAGAGACCAAGTTACAAAAGAATTCAACATATCCAGTCAAGACCTTAAGAATCCATGGTTAGCTAATCTGGAAAGTGGTCCACGCATGGGGCTTCAAATATGTATGTAAGCAGAGATGTAAGTTTCAGGTGGAGTCTCAGGCCAATTTAGGTTATTCCAGGAATTTCATACACGCAAGGGGAAAAGAAAATGAAGATTCATAAAAGTAAGAAGTGAGCCAAGGAATTGAGATGATCAAGTCCAAACCCCAGGCTTTAATAGTCTGGAGTACAGCACAAAACAGTTCCTCTACAACCAGAGGATTATGAAGTAGGTTATTTGAATTGCAGACATCCAAGAAACACAGACAAGGGTTAAACTGGGCAAACAGGAAACTCCTAAAGTGAGACAGATTACCAATAGTAGCTCCGAGATAACTGATTCATCTATGCTTCAGCACAAAGAAAATGTTTTCTCCCATACTTACATGATGCACTATGCAGTTTCTTAAATTCTAAGGGACTTTCATTTCCTTGGCTTAGGAGAAGTATTGGGCATCCCAGAGATAACTCAGACGGTCTAAACAGATGGATGTGGTCAGGTAGACGAAGGACTGATAAGGCTTCTATAACCCTATTGATGCTATGGTCCACAAGGTTTGTGCTCATAGTTTCTGATGCCTTTAAAAAGCATGCCCCAGACAATAATTCATACCTTTACTTGCTTGTGTTAAAGTCCCACAACATATTTAAGCACTTAGTTCATGGAAAATATTATTAAAATCTGTCTTCTTTGCCATTCTCTAAATGCTCCTAACTGTTGGGAAGAAATTTCCAGCTTCCTTACCCATTCACTTCGGTCTCTGCCTTCACCACACCTCATCCATATATTATGCTCACCCATGATGTAGAGTCTGTGCAGCTCCCACCATTTGCAGTAATCTTAGCTGTATGATTTATCTTCTCTGATGGCTTTTCTCAAAGATAAAATCTCCATGGCTTTTGTGCATTGTGTGTTTTTTTATTTTTTTTGTTTTTTTTCTATTCCTTCATTGTCCCAATTCCATAGTACCGGATCCTACTAGTCTAAAAGTAGCAGAGCTTTCCTCAGTTGGGGTGGAAGGGGCACAGCAAGCAAAGCCAAAGCACATTTTCCTAAGCGAGGGAGAGGCAAGATTAGAAGCTCCATTTATTTATTTTTGTCATATCTCATTTTTAAACATTCATTTTAATTTCTACCTTAAAATTACTTCTTCCAGTTACATTTCTTCATTTAGAATAGAAAACATTTCCTTTGGGCATGCAACTATCCAATTCATATTTTCCAAACCTCACAAAATCATCTTTAAAGATAATCAACATTAATAAGTTTAAAAAAGTTTTCTCAGGATAGATGAGTCTTCAGAATCCATGTTCTCTAAAGCGTCTGCCTTCTCCCTATTTCCAACTCTGTTCCCTTCATCCTCCAGAGGTTTTATTTTCTTTCATAACATTTATTATCTGAAATTAACCTTCTGTCATGAGAAAAACAACTTTTGTTTTTCTGTGTTGTTGCCTAGGCATTTTACAGTGTGATAACCCTGCTCACTCCCAGAATCTGGACATTGAGATAAAGATGTGAATTTAGGACACCAGCCATAAGCGCCTGCTCTATTTTTCTTAGGGCATCTTTTAAAATAATTACTTAGAATAAGCCCGCAAAAGGTTAGTGACCTGTGCTTCAGCCACATTAGAAGTAACAGGTGCTTGCTACCCTGCTCTCTATCTCCTGCTGGCTGGTGACCTGCGATGGAGGACCGCCCTTCCACTGGCTCGTGGGGCTCTCCTGCTTCTGGGATCTCTAAGTCTTGTGCTCTACTCCCTTTGTGTGGGTGTGTTGAAACGGCTTCGTCAGTCAAAAACACTTGTGGGTTTCACTTCCCCAAAATGGGAGCTTCTGTGCTGAGGGAGCTACCTGATGCAACCATGTGGGTGGCTGGTGTGTCTGCATTCAGTAGGTCATATTCTGCATATTCTTAATTCCTTGCACACCTTCTTCCTTTGATTCACTTGCTTGAAGTTTAGTGGTTCTTTCAAATAGAAGATAATCTCCATTAATGGCAGTTATATTATTTGTCATTCTGTATTGTGCTCCAAACTCCTAATATAGTTCCTGCTATATATAATTCTTACTATTTTGTTCCTGCTAAATAAATATTTATGAAGTAAATAAGTTAATGTCAGATTAGATATATTTGCTTGGAATACAAGTGTTTTATAGTATTTATATAATATTTTATAGTATTAATAAATACCTAATATTTGCTGAGTACTTACAACATTTTAACTGTATTATATGCACTGACCCATTTAATCGCACAAAAGTTCTAAAAAGTAGACACTATTATTATAATTCCAATTTTATATATGCATAATTTGAGATTTAAAGAATTAAGATATTTGTACAGAATCATGGAGCTGATGGCTAATATGACTAGTATTTAAGTCCAAATCTTTCAGAGACCAAGTCTGTCTCAATCACTTTGATATAATTCTTCAATTCATTCTTTGAAATACCAAGGTAGAAAGACTATAATATTTTGTATTAGTTTCCTAGGGCTGCCATAACAAAGTACCACAATCTGAGTAACTTGATATTCATTATGTCACAGTTTTAGAAGCTAAAAGTCCAAGAGTGTGTAGATTCCTTATGAAGGCTCTGAGGGAGAATCTCCTCCATGCCTCCATCCTGGCTTCTGGAGATTGCCAGAAATCCTTGGAGTTTTGTAGTTTTAGGTGCATTACTCTAATTTTGCCTGCACGTTCACACGGTAGTCTCCCTTTATCTCTGTTTTCACATAGCTGTCTTCTTATAAAGACATCAGGTATGTTGAATTAGGGGTCCACCTGACTTCAGTATACAATAAGTCCCCTACATACAAATGAGTTCCCTTCTGAGAGCACATTTGTAAGTCCAATTTGTTTGTAAGTCCAACAAAGTTAGCCTAGGTACCCAACTAACACAATCAGCTATATAGTACTGTACTGTAAGAGGTTTACCATATTTTTCACACAAATAGTACATAAAAAACACACACACACACAAAAAAGAAAGAAAACATTTTTAATCTTACAGTACAGTACCTTGGAAAGTTCAGTAGTACAGTACAACAGCTGGCATACAGGGGCTGGCATCGAGTGAAGAGGCAGGAAGAGTTACTGACTGGAGGAGGGAGAGGAGGTGGGAGATAGTAGAGCTGAAGGATCCTCAGCAATAGGAGATGGAGGGCAGGCTGCACGTGACAATGTATGCCAGATACGTGAACTAAGTTACGTGATTGGACATGCGAACTCACGTTCTCATCTTTGAAAGTTCGCAACTTGAAGATATGTAGGGGACTTACTGTAACTTTGTTTTAACTAGATCGAATCTGCAAACTCCTTATTTCCAAATAAGGTCATATTAACAGGTACTGGTAGTTAAAACTTCAATGTAATTTTTTTGTGTGGGGGGAAATTTGACCCATGACCCTTTCCAAAACTGTAAATTGCAACCAAATACCTCTATTCCTATCACTTCAAAAGACAACAAAGGCCAACTTGTGTGAAACATACACAGCAATATCTCTAGAATACTGGTGTAAGGTTGAACATTGTGCTGGTCTAAAAACTGGCTCATTAGAATTAAGGGAACACTACAGGTTTTCCAGGAGTGGAATTCAACTCTGTAGGAACATTAGCTTCCTAGAATTGTTTATAGAGAGGCTAGATAACTACTTGCAAGACATGTTATGGAAGAGATTCCTCTTCTGGGTAGTTGGATATGCTAAGGGTCTTTGCTCCTTCAAAGCAGTGTTTTCTAATTGTATTTTTCAGAGTGGTAGGTTTCTACCACATAACTGCCAGGGTAGACCCAGCCCTGGCTCCAATTTAATCTGAGTATCTCCACCTTACCTGGTTTATACATTAGATTTCTAGTGTTCCAAAGGCAAATATTTTAGAAAGCTCTTGGTCTTGTGAGAATGTCCTAGTGAACAGTAGATAACATAGGTTTTTCTGTCCATGTTATAAGCAGGATTGGTGTTTGTATGTGAACATTTACCCTTTTTTTAAACAAGTAGTAGCTCAAAGCACAGATATTGTGCTGAATGTGGGATTTTTACCAGAACAGATCAATATAACCTCTGGCACTTTGTAATTGGTCTAGTGAATTCTTGCATATCCACATTAGCAAGGAAAATCAAAGGCAGTTTGAATTTATGTAAGAATACCATAGTCCATTTTTCTGTCTTGCTCCAGGGCTATGTTAACCTTTCTGCTCTTTGTAAAAATATAGTCCAAAGGGAATTCTAACATTTTGAGATTCTGTAAAACATCATAATGATCAACTCTATTGATGACATCTTGCTAACTAGGCATGGTGAGCAGTAGATATGTGGTCTAAATACCTAATAAGACACCACATACATGCCAAAGCATAGGAAACAAAATTCTGTGATTTCAGAGTGACATTTAGAGGATTATATTATTTCAGGACATGCCATTCTTTAAGAGATAGAATATATTCTTCCTTTTTTATCCTCTCCCATTAATAAAGAGGCATAGCATTTGGAATTTCAAGACAGTACACATTAACCTGAATTTGGTAATATTGTTCTTATTCATTAATCATGATTTAGATAACAACCAGTTTTGATTCTAGACTGTGGTGCAAATTTCTGTGTTGATTAGGCCATACAACACATAAGATCCAGTGGGTTGGGATGCTGTGTGGAGTCTCTGACAAGTTCTAATAAGAGAGCCAAAACAGAGATCTTTAGGGTTCTGGAACAAGGTGATGTAATTTATAGTATAAATTATTTGCCATCTGAAGAATGACTCCTGGTGTGTGACTGGGCCTTAGTTGAGACTGAATGCTTGGACATGGGGCACCGAATAAGTGTGAGACCTGAGACTGTCACTGAGTCATACTTTTTTGATAAGTGGGGTACAATAGCAATCCATTGTACCATGGATTCATAACTGGGCTTGAGAAAATCCAAAAGGTACAAGTAAATTACATATACAGTGACCTAGACTACAACGGCATCTACATATTTCCACTGATGCCTCTCCATAGGTTCATATATATGGCTTCCTGAAATGTTTCTATGACTCACTGATGGACAAAGAAAAAAAATAGGGCTTGGTTCACAGCTAGTCATAAATCTAGTGCTGCTACACTACAGCCCCACTCAGGAATGGCCTCAGAAAACATAATGAAGGAAAACTCCTCCCAAAGAGCAGAGTAGAACACTAGAAACTGACACCTACCAAATCCAAACACATACTTAGTACCCATTATTTTTTTAATATCACCATTAACTTAGTTCAGTGACATGATTGAGAGCTAAGTATACAGATTTTATTAAAGATTAGAGGTTTGATATCATAGTATTTTAATGGTATTGATTTCAAGGCCAGATAGTGCCTATAACTGTTATCTGAAGTAACTGTGAATTCAAGAATTGATAGCCAACCAAAGAATACAAAAACACTAATTCCAAAAGATACATGCAACAAATGTTCATAGCAGCATTATTTACAATAGCCAAGATATAGAAGCAAACTATGTCCATCAACAGATGAATAGGTAAAGTAGATGTGACACACACACACACACACACACACACACACACACACACATATATATATATATATATATATATACATATAAAGAATTTTTAACAATTTCTTAAAAGCCTCTGTAAATTGGAGGTATCATAATGTGGTGATTACATGTATCTCTATTTTATAAACTGAATGGTAATAGTAAATTCTGTCTTCCCATTTTTGCCCTCAAGAAATATTTTATTTTATTTTATACATATAATGGAATATTGCTCAACCTAATAAAAGGCCTTATAAAATGTTGCCATTTGCAACAACATGGATGGACATGAATGGTATTATGCTTAGTGAAATAAGACAGACAGAGAAAGACAAATACTGTATGTTATCACTTATATGTGGAATCTAAAAAAAATTAAATGAATGAATATAACAAAGCAGAAACAGACTTACAGAAATAGAAAACAAACTAGTGATTACCAGTGGGGAGAGGGAAGGAGGGAGGGGCAACACAGAAGTAGGGGATTAAGAGATACAATCTACTGTATATAAAATAAATAAGCTGCTATGATATATTAGCTTATATAGCCAATATTTTCTAATAAATTTAATAGTATAATCTAAAAAACATTGAATCACTATGTTGTACACCAAAAAGTAATACTGTAAATCACATATACAGTGATTTTTTGAAAATCAATAGCCAAAAGGGAAGTGCCATTTTGTTAATATTAAATTTTCAATTTATTATTTTCCTTCAACCAAGCTTTGATTAGGTAGTTTGTGACTGCAGACCCAACTGATGTTTCCTTCTCTTTACTTATTTATTTTTTGGGGGACCCTGCTGTTAAGAGGCATGCTGTAATCTTGAGATTTCACACTAGCAGTTCACTAGCTATGTGACTTTGGACAATTTATATAGCATTTCTGAGCCTGGGTTTTCCATATTTCTCAAGTGAACATTAAATGACTACCTATGTCAGAGTGTTGCTATGAATATTGAATGATGTATTTAAAATTACTTATAAATAGAAAATTGTCATCCACCACTAAGTCATAGTGTTTCTTCTACTTCTGGAGAAAACTCGGGGTCTCCATAGCTTGTAGTGCATGTTACAGATTGAAAAGTCACATTTCCTGTGCTTGTTTCTTTGCCTGCCTTATTCATCTTTGTCCCATTTGGAGAGCAATGCCCTTCAACTGTTCATGGTTTTACACCTCAGTAGCAACTCTGCAGAAAATGAATGTCATGGAAGCTGTAGTGTGTGCTGGAAAATTAATGGAATGTGATGAGGAAAATGCCAGTTCTGCCTCGATCCTGGTGAAAACAAGATGAGACAGTGATGCCTGTAAGTGAAGCCAAATAACGGGTTAACATGGAAGACAGCCCCAGTAACTGGGAACTTCACAGGGAATACTTGCAGTCCATACTTTAGAAATTCACAAAAGTATGGAAAGATATTCAAAATCCAAGACATGTAAAAGGAATTATTTTTTCTCTGTAGTTAAATAGCATTGGATCCAAAGGTTGTAGGCTTTGCTAATGTTTAAATTGTATATTTAAAGATTTACACCAAGGGTATGTAGGATATCAAGGCAAAGCAGGATGAAATACAAAATAAGCACACTGGCAATTCTATGGGGTAGAAATACAAATGGAAAAAAGCAAAAAAATTGGTAATCAAAAATAATTGGGAAGAATTATCCATTATGTTTGCCATTAATTTAGAAGCTAACACACCAAATTCATCAACCTTTCATTTACTTCCATAAAAGGCATCTCTCCTGCCCAAGTATTTTTTTTTTCATTCATTCATTAATCCATTAAAAATGTTGGGGTTCTTCTATGTGCTATGTATAGAACTAGAAGCTTATGCATATGCTACCAATTTAATTCTCACATTAATTATTTTCAATGGGTACAATATTTCTATTTTACCTCTAAAGAATCTGATGTGTAAATAGCATGCAAATTGTGATACATTCACTAAGAATCATAAATGGGATTTGCACTTTTTTCACTTAAAAATCAAATTTCCTTTTTCTGACTCTCTGTCATACACTTTTTTGTTACAGTGACTTGAATTGAACAATTTTAAATAATTTTTGGCAATTTCTTAAAAGCTTCTGGAAACTGGAGGTATCATAATGTGGTGATTTTATGTATCTCTAATTTTATAACCTGAATGGGAGGGTTGGTAATAGTAAGTTCTGTCTTTCCATTTTTGCCCTCAAGAAGTTTATTAGATTACATATCTCCAGGCTGGAGATAACCTTCGTAGATTCTTTTAACTCATGTTTTACCTCCTAAGCCACACTTTTTCTTTTTTCTTTTTTTTTTTTTTGGCCACACCATGAGGCTTGCAAGATCTCAATTCCCTGACCAAGGATTAAACCCCAGCCACGGTAGTGAAAGCCTGAAATCCTAACCACTAGACCACCAGGGAACTCCCTAAACCATACTTTCTAATCAGAAATCTCCATTAGAATTATCTTGTAAGCTTTCTAAAATACACATTCCTAGGTCACTTCAGACTGTATCAGAATCTTTAGGGTTGAGCCCGGGAAGCTACATTTTTAAGAAGCAGACCTAGGGAATTCCCTGGTTGTCCAGTGTTTAGGACTCCACGCTCTCACTGCCAAGGGCCAGGGTTCAATCCCTGGTTGCGGAACTAAGATCCCACAGGCCTTGTGGCATACCAAAAGAAAAAAAAGCAGACCTATACTTTCTAACTCCTGCTAAAGTTTGAGAACCACTATCCTAGATGATTCTCTACACAAAGCTCATACACAGTGGCTGGTGGCAGGATAGCTGGCCCTCTCAGAGTCTACAGAATTCAGCTAACAATTTCTGAGCTTCCAGCGTTAGTCAGGCCCTTCCACCAACCAGATCACATGAAGTGGCATCACATCAAAACCCATCTATCCTGACCACATTCTGTGATAACTCCCAGTTCACCCAAGTCCCTACTCTGATCCTGAGTCTTAACTTCCATGGACACTGGGAGCCCTGGCACACTTCTTACCATGACTTAATTAGAACTGTGGTTTCTGCTTCTTTCTCTCAATACCCAGTCCTGTGCTATGTTCCTGATGCCAGACCTAGATTTTTCCCTAGTTGACCTCACTCCACTTCTCCACAAGAAGTCTCCTACGTCAGAATGAATAAAATCATCTCTTTTTCTTGATTCAGGGACTGAAATTACACATGTAACATATGTCTTTACTTGGTTAATGATGACTTAATGCCTTGCAGGAGTAAGAACTAATTAGACACCACTAGATGGGGTTATCATAATGACTCTGCTAATAGAAAGAGTGATCAGGTGAAATCAGTGATTGAGCTGAATATTTTTTACTAGAAGTTTCTGAATTTAATACTTGAATGACTGTATGGTCAGGCCCCATAAGATGGCTGCTCTCTTGCTCTCTGTAAATCCCCTGCCCTACCCAGCTCTGCCTCACCCTTACCTTATGTAAACATGACCTCTGGACCCCCAGCTAATGACTGTTCTAGTCTTGAGACCAGAAGGGCTCCAGTATGTTGAGTCAATATAGGAAACAGCAACAATTGCTAACCCAAAGAGTTATGGGAGAGGGGGTGTTTCAACAGTGCCCCTGGCAACCAAGGAGCCTTTGTGACATCATGCCCCCTGTAACTGATGACCTCCTCCTCCCATGTCCTGCCTGTTATCAGCCGTACATGGTCGGGTGTTGCTCCAGGACCTCTGACTTGTAAATTCCCCATCCAATAAATCGCTGATGATTCTGTCACTGATTCTGGGTTCTTTCTTCCATCTCACTGCTGAGCAGTTGCAAGGACTGCAGGAGTGTGGGGTGCAGCATGACAATGACATACTGCCTCTCCATAGAAAGAAATGCTTGGATGCGTCTCTGAAATATACAGGATAAATCCAGAAAATAATTTGCACAAGCTAAGCAAAAGATAATGAAACTTTCTCTTAAAACATTTATTATTTCATGAGATATAAAACAACCTTAAAAATTAACATTTTGGAAAACCAAAGATTTAGTACTGCATGTATAAAGTATACAATATTAACTGAAAGGTTTCTCTGCTTTTTTATATACTTCGAATGGTAAAAAGTATTGTGAGCAACAGGAAAATTGAATGTAGGCACAACCATCTAGGACATCTTTCTTGGGTCAGAAACTGCCTTTACTGCCCGGCAGCTCTCAGGGGAAGTTCAGCAGTTGTAAATCTCTTTTTTTCCTCCCTCTGGAGGTGGGGGCTTGTTTTTTCTCATCTCTTTTTGTTTCAATCTGTATTCTGCTTCCAACAGAAACAGCAAGACTAGTAAAATATGTCCTGGATAATCAAAGTGGTCAGGACTGACTCTAGGCTCACTGAAAGATGGGAAAATTGTGTTTATCCATCAATCACCAATTTCAGTATGGTACTTTGATATAAGTGGAACAAGAAGAAACTTTATGGTTAAAGTTGGGTTTGAATCTTGACTCAAATGTTTACAAACTCTCAGATTTGGCAAAGAGATTAAACTTTGGGTTTTGATCTCATTTTGACATGGTGTTTTCTCAGTCTGAACTACTCTTGCCTTCCTTTTATTACCTGCTTCTTTGAAGGGGACAAGTGTTCTTATGCTTTAAGAATAATCTAAGTTGGTCTTTCCTACTGGATAGTTTTTCTTCTACTCATAGCTGTATTAGGTTAATGTTTCTCAAAATAATGTGGAGAAGTAATTGTTATTTTGTTTAAATTCCAGTCTATCATGGAACAAACCTTTCTTGAAATAGAATAAGAATGAACAATCAGAAGTAGCAGAATGACCTCAAAAGTGATTAGGCTTTTCGGTATCATTTCAATATGAAAGTTTCTTCGTGCTTAATCTCAACATCTGTACATAATTTATGGATAGGTTGATAATTTACAAGTGATACTAGTCTGAGATGTCTCTCTTCCTTTTTTCTGTAAACATCTTGAGGGTAAGTTATCTTTTTCATTGTTGCATCAAAGCTGTCAACTCATAGTGAGTCATTTTGCAAATGCTTACAAAAATAGGTTTTTGGATGACTGACTCTGTAAATATTAGAAATATCTGATCAAAAAGCCTGGTTCTAAGGCTTGAAAGAGATAATAATTTGTGAAGTTACTGGTACCATAGTAGGGGCTGAATAGATGGTAGCTTTCTTCTCCCCAGGAGCCCCCTGAATTCTCTTCCCAACTCTGCTCTGATCACCAGTATTATGAGCCAATTCTAGCTGGTGTTTCCCTGAGCTTCACACCACTTTTGGAAATGCTACCTGGTGCAAAAATGCCAATTGAAAATTTAGAGTCTACTTAGGGGAATAGCGTTCCCAGGGATGTCGCATGTTTAATTTAGTCTCAGTTGACAAAGTTGCCTTATGAGATACAATATAGCTTTTGTCACTCTGAGATAGCTATATGAGCTGGAAGGCTTTTAAGCCTTTTTCAGAGAAAACTAACAAACTTGACACTTAAATCTAAAAATGAGGCTGTGTTCCCTCTCTGGGTGTGTCCTTTCCTTCCTACCTTGGGTCATATCTTATAGGGCAGTGTATATATGGGACCTAATAGATCCATGTAATCTGAATACTTACTCTGCAATATGGAGGAATGGTTATGCAAGGTTGTAACTGCAAAAGTCCTTGTCAGCTAAGAGGATTGCTCATCTCCATTAGTTAGAATGAAGAGACTGGTATATTTTACTATAATAATGACTATAAGCAGAAGCATTTATCAATATATATATTTTTTAATTTATCCAGAGATTGCAAGTGAGGAAAATTCTTTTTTACATAAGATGCTATATGTGGAATATCTCTCTCAAAATCTACAGAATATGAAATAGAAAATAGAGAGAGTGTAGTTAAACTGCAGACCGTAGTGTGGTATCCAGGATTGGGTTCAAAATCAAGGTTGAGTAACAAGGTGTTCTGGAAGACTCTTCTGCTCAATGGAGGCTCCCAGGTTCATGATCTCTAATCAACCACAATGTAGATATCATAAGTGCAAGGGCTATTTTGGGAAATAGTAACTGGTTAATAGATAATTTCAATATATGATATAAAAAGCAATCATCAGAGGATAAAGAATGAAGTAAAATTGAGACAGCCCATACATTTTATTGAAAGGTAACTTTTCAGGATTTAGAAGATTTGGAAGGATTTTGTAATACCATTGCTGTGTTGTCTATTGACAGAGCCTGTTAAGACAATGTTGGAAAAGAAGGAGGAAGTACATGACTTTACTTTGAGTCAAATGGGCTCAAGTATGGGATGTATGATAGGTTTTATGAAAAGTCAGTACAAATGTCAATACAAGATGTGTTTTGTTTCCAACAGTATAGTAGGGAAAATGAACCCCCTTTAATAAAGAAAAACTTTACTTCAAGTGCCTAACACCTGCCTTGAGATCAAGTATCTGGAAATGCAATGCTTGCATGGTTCTTCCTGTGGCCTGGCTCTGTGATGTCAGAGGTGGAAGCTGACTCTACTTTTAATCTCTGCTTGAGAGAATCAGCTCAGATTAAGTATCAGCCTTCCCTGGGGCAAACAGAGGGGTCAGAGGTAAAGCTTTGTCCTGGTTTGTGGAAATGGCTTGCCAAGGACATTGGTTTCATTCTGCACAGGCCATTTTTTCAGAGCTCTCCAGTTTGTACACAACCAGCAGGA
>NW_006795053.1:935313-937712 GCF_000442215.2 Lipotes vexillifer
TCAGAAAACAAAAATTCACATCTTTGAGAGAAGAAAAAAGGATTTTAAAAAGCTGTAAGAAAATAATTTCTCACTCTTTGGACTATGTCAGATTAGTGTTTGTGTTCTCAGGAAAAATACCAACCATGAGAAGCATAAAAGAGATTTGTTTTTCCCTATATTGTTATGCTGTACAAGACACTTGCTCTTTTTGTTTTTAAATCCTCAACTAAAATTAGTTTTTGAAAATAAGTATAAAATAAAAATAAATAGCTGATAAAAAGTATTAAAGTTTGATTTGCTTTTTCTGATGAACATCAATTAAATCCAAATTTTCTAGTTTTGTATAATTATCTTATGATTTTTTATTAAGTAAAATATTAATATGTTACAAATAAATTTTATATCCTTTATCTTGTATTAAGTTTTACCTTTCCATATATATACATATAATATAGTGGTATATATATATATATATATATATATGTATATATATATATATATATACATATTTTTGGAGAGGTATTTATAGTCTTTCACAAGGTTCTTATTGATACTGTCAAGTTTTATATATATACATTGCTATATCTATGAAGGTTAATGTTGGGGTTTGGAGTAATATATTTTATTTCTAGTAGTAATATTTTTTTAAGACACTTCTACTAATTGTACTTTTAGAGGTGATAAAATCTTATTATAAAATGCAATATATAATTTTATACTCTATAATATCATTATAATTGTTTCCTACAGATTTTTACTAATAATGAAAAGAGACCAAGAGTCACATATTAATTGAATTACTTTCATTACATTGGAATCCATACTATCTTGTTTTAATATAAGAGAAAACTAGTTTGTCCTGAAACCAAAATAAGGCTATCAAATCTTTCTCCCCAGCTCCTAGCCAAAATAAGAGTTTACTACATTCCTTCAGTTTCCTTAGTTTTGACTTCCGTTACAGAAGATATTGTTTGTTATTTATATGAATATTTGGGACTCATGTAAATTAGTGCATAGAACAAATGCATAGATCAGGTCTCAATTATTAATATATTTCTGTAACACAAATTATAGGATAGAGTTATTATATGATTATATTAAAGTTTGCCAGATGAGTGCAAAGAAAAGATATAGAGGGTAGAGAGGTTAACACAGTGCTATTTAAACATTGGGTCCACAAATGCATTTGCTCACAATCAGTTTATTACCAGTCTATGGCAAGAAAAATACAGATAATTGGAATAAATGTTTATAAAATGTTATTGAAACTTGATAATATTTTATCTGTGGAAACTAATAATAAATTAATGGTTTGCATCTTGAATGTCTTTGGGGATTTTTAAGTTTTATTTTTAATAATTTATTTTTATTTTATTTTATAAAAGTATTGTCCCACAGTAGATTATGAACAACACAATCATCATCATCAACAACTGCAATGTCTTTTATAACAGATCATTTGATAAGCACTAGTTCATTGTGATTTGTAGGCATGTTACTGCCTTTATGAATCATAGGATCTAAGTTAATGGTAGAATAAACAAAGGACTGAATTGAGGGGATGAGTGACGACAGGGTTTAGTGGACCAGAGGTTCTTAGGAGAACAGTGGGTCTTGAATATTCATGGCTGTAGTCAGGGAGCAGAAAGCATGAGACAGTGATCTTGAAGGAAAACTTATACCATGATTGTAGCTGGCTCAGGTGGAATGGCCAAGAAAGTCAGCGATAAGGAGATTAAGGAACTGAGAGGCCATTGTTTAAGATAAAACTTCCATTGTTTAAGATAAAACTTCCGTGGAAAATGTTTAAGTCACCAAAGGAAGACTGCATTACTCAGTGCTGATGGGAAACCTTTGATCCAGGTGGCCATGGAGGGCAAATGGAAATTCTATAGAGAGATAGAATGCAGGAGAAAAAAAAAAAAAAAGAGCACATTCTGTTTGTAACAAAAATCCCTTCAGCTCCATAGTTTGACTAGTTAGATGAAAGAGAGTATGTGTGAGATAAATGACATAGGAAGGGGAAGATAAATAAGAGAAGACATGAATAAATACACAGAGCAATAAAAAATTTTAAATTCCCTGTAGAAAATGATGTTATCTCCTCTCCTGCCTCATTTAGCTGCTGAGTTCTTCCTGTGGCTTGAGAAGAGATCCATTTTCCACAAACATTTGTTTTGTCTCAGTTTTCAAAAGTGAGAGCCAACATGAGAATTACCTGTCACAAAAGTGACGTTTTGGAGTATGTAGTCTTCATGAATCTGTGAATCAGCAATGAAGATCTAGGTGGTATGTGGTCTGGACCTCATGAGAATTTGATGATTCATTTGTCCTGTTTTTCTAAAAGATACTGAAAGCAGTACTCCACTTAAAAACTTTCCTGGTCTTGCTCATTTTCCTTCACACTGAGGGAAAGA
>NW_006795053.1:937722-948531 GCF_000442215.2 Lipotes vexillifer
ATTTACACTTCTGTTTAAAAGTTTTATATTCTACTATAGTGGTCTTATTGTGAGCCCTTGAGAACTCTTTTTTGCCCTTGATTCATACTAGAGATTTTTCTTCTTAAGTAAGCTATGGGGAAAGCAGCTGCTGTGGCTGAGGAGTAATTGGGTGTCAGAATCTTGAACTTTCCTGAGGAAGTAGCAGGTCACCAAATGGGGTTTAAAATTAGTCAGTCTTTCAGATTAAGTACTTTGAGAAATTTTGAGTATTGTAGAGCATTTATTATTTATTAATTTACCCTTAAGGTGAGATGAAAAATGATTTTGCTTAGATTTACCTTGGATGAAATATTTAAGGAATTTAGTAATCCTTAGTTCATTCTAGCTTCAGCAGCCTGGCATCTGAGGGTTTACAGTTCATCACCCCTTTACATGTACCTCAATATTATATTTTCTGCCTATATAATTAGTGGACATTTTGAGATTTAAAAGCTAAATTGAGTGTGGAGCCAATAGATCTCTTTAGGGTTAATGTTAGAAGTTTATTTTTGTTTTATTTTCTCTTCTTATATTTCTGTTCACTCTCCCAGAGCAAGCTGTACTGTGACTGTTTCATAAGTATGCAGGAGGATTCATGTACTACATTTTTTGTTATTTTTTATCATGTTGTTGACCAGTACATTGTTTTTCTCTTTGATTTTTGTTCTTTTTAGTTCGTGTGTGTGTGTACACATATAGTAGAAAGAACATGGGCAGGGTGAAATGCCCTGACTCTTACGCTATTCTACTGTTCAGTGGGTCTCAATCAGGGGCAGTTGGTGCCACCAGGAGCATTTCACAATGTCAAGAGACAATTTTGTTTGTTAGAATTGGGTTGGTCGGGGTGTGCTATGGATATATAGTGAAAGAAGCCAGGGATGCTGCTAAGCATACTGCAATGCACAAGACAGAAGCTTGCAATAAAGTGTTACTAGGCACAAAATGTCAATAATTCTGAGGTTGAGAAACCCTGGACTAGCTGAACAAAATACCATCTTAATGCTTTTGCACTAAGACCAAATAATTACAGTCTTGCTCCATCATTGCAATGAATGAGCACTATGTGGTAAGATATTTCTAAGTCTTCAATATTTCACCTACAAGTTTCAAGTTCTCTGATGTTGGTATAACCACTAAATCTTTCTGAACGTGATCTTCCTTTTGATAAAATGGAACTAACATGGCCTTAATCCTATGGTTGCTAGAAGTATTAAATGAGATGCATATATAAAATATTTAGCAGTGTGTTCAAGATAGATTTTGAAGAGTGATTCCTCCATCTCCCATGATGTTATAACACATTTTAGTTATTTCAAAAAGATTACTTTTTATTTTAACATTTCAGTCAGAAGAGGGAATACCTATGAATTTTTAATCAAGACAATAAGAAAGAGAGGGATTATTTAGTGTTAGCTTGATGGCTCTATTTTCTTTTTTACTTTAAACTTTTCATGATACACTTCTGCAGGAATTATTTTTGCACCTTAAACATGATCTACCAGTGGGAAATCTTGAGCAATGTAGCATTGGGGCAAGAAATAAATCTACACACTTCTTTTAGTTACCTTGATGAAAAAAATAATTGATTAAAGTTTTAATTTTTTAAAGTTAATTATTTTCTTGAAGTAAAAAAGGAAATGCATATCTGTATATATAAATTCCATATATTTAAACAGATTTCAGGATACTCTATGAAGTTTCTTTAAAAGTAGCATGCACAGTTAGCTCTTTTAGCAAGATATTTCTAGCTATTTTCCTCTCCCAAATAAAGAATAAAATATCCTGGCTGGGATTTTCTACAAATATGATATAGAAAACTTGTATCATTTAGAAATTTGTGATTGCAGATTTATAGAAATACAGTCAAATGAGTGAATGCCTATATTTCAGTTATTCATACATAATGTAATCTTGAATCCTGAGTTTTTTGGCAAGGAAGAGATCAAAAGTTTTCATGAGGTTCAGACATTTCAATATGCATATACTTTCCTTCCATTTCTTTCCTTTCTCCAGGCAAGCACAAAACCTTACAATAAAATTGCCTGTTTAGTAGTTTTCATTTCTTTCTAGAATCTTTCAGAAAATGTTAAAAGTTTCTCTGACAAGGTTGGCTATTTTTCAACAAACATAATAAATCCAGGTTTTAAGTAGTCATGTACTTTTACAGTGCATATAAAACCAGACTTATCTTGAATTTATGGATTTTTCTATTACATGCAATACCTGAGAGTTAATAAAAAATTTCCTTTTTTTATCACAATGTGTGATTCAGATTTATACTAAGATATCTGAGTGTCCTTTTGAGAAAGTTAAAAGTAATGCTAACAATGTGAGGCAACTCAAGTATGTGTAAGATTATCCACTGAATGTTATTGTAATGTTAGGAGTAGAAATTTAATATGTTTTTTTTTTCCTTCAAAGGACCTACAAATATAATAAAAATAACAAAGCAAATAACAATGTTTTATTTTCCTTTAGTAACTTAAAAACAGGACAAATAGAGCTATTGATTATGAAATATGAAGCAAATATATGTTGAAAGGATTATGCTAAAATTTTAAGCCATTTAATCAATAAATGGTAACATATACAGTTTAACTCTTTTTTTTAAGAAATTTAAAGAGAATTATTAAAAATATCAGTATTTTATACAATGCTTTACGTGAGTCTATGTGGCTTTTTAACATTACAGACTGCTTTCACACACTTTTGTTTGTTTTGATTTTGACAAATGGAGCCATTTGGGAACTATTTAGATTGGGTGTGTTTCGTTACATTTTTCAGAAGACAAATCTAAGGTTCAGAGAGGTCATTCACTCAAGCACACACCTAAGAGACGTAAAGACATGAATCTTCTCCCCCGTATTTCTCTATTGAGTTCTTAATCTCTTCTAGTTCACATTGATGCTGTTTTCATAAATATTTTCCAAGTATATAAAATTGATATGCTAACACATTGCTTTTTTCTCTTGTCCCTCAAAAGGCATATTTGAGGACAGTCAAATGACTGACAGTAATTATTTTTAAATTTTTGTTAGTTAGGAGGTCATAATTTTTTAGCTTCTTTTTAATGGATTAACATGTTTTAGAAATTTATTTTGCCATGATAGTATCAATTTTAATTTGTTGATGTGTATGGCAGTGATAACTGTCCATCAACATCTTCTTCCTGGACACAGGGCAAAATGACATTTTCCAGCCTCTCTTTCAGTCAGTGTAGTCACTGGAGTTCTTCCTAATGGGCTAAGAGTAGAGACAGCGTGTGCTGCTTTCATGTTTGAACCTCTAACTGGGTACCTGTGCCTCCTCATGACTCTTCTCCCTCCTGTCACCAATCTCTGGGCATGACAGCCTAGCCTTTAGGATGTGGACAGTGATAAGACCCTAAAGGATAGCAAGAGTTCTAGAAGGGAGTAACCAGGAGCTGAGGATCCTTGTGTGGAGGAGAGCTGCCCACCAGCCAGGAACACCTGCCTGGATGATTAAAGGAGAAAGAAATAGCAACCCTTTGTGGATCTTTTTGTTACAGCAGTTTATAGTAGGCTTTAATATGATATTTTAAATTTAATTTTTAAGCACATTATTTTACTTTTCACAATCTACCAAGTGTATGGAGGTTTTCAGGACATTTTTCTTTACCCCTTGGTTTCTCTGACTTCCCAGACCTATAGAGAAGGTCCAATCATTACTTAACCTTAATTCCCATTACATTTGATGGCAAAAGTTCTGGCAAGTTTTCTGTTTACCTCTTGGTCTTTTCTGCTAGGCTTGCTTAAAGTCCTGATTTGCACAGTGAAATGAACTTTTGCTCACATTTTAAATCTCAAAGCTTACATTGTGATGCACATAGCAAACGCTGGGAAGAAGCACTAAAAGGCACAGAATGTGTCAATTTTCCCCACCCCTGCATTGTAAAGACTCTCCTTAAGACCTTAAAAATGGCAGAATGATTCTCTTTCCTTGTACAACACATAATCCCTTAGGTGCCATCACCTGAAAAATTACATGCTGTACAGTAGTCATTTTAGAAAAGAGTTACGTATAGTTGACTACATTAACAACAATTTTGTACTCTACCTTAAAGTCTCTGGCTATTACAGAGTCATGAGTGACTGTAATAATTTCGTCTAAACTGTTGAAAAATAGTTTATTCTGGGGCACCTACTATATAGCCCACCTCTCTCTCTCAGAGGACTAATCCAAGGCTCATTTCCAAGGTTTAGAGATTTTTATGATAGTGATTAGACTGGGAATTCCTACGTTTACATAGACCAAAATCTACTCGGGAAATTCTTCGCAATTCGACAGTGACTCATGATTTGTAAGGAATTACAAATAACACTCAGTTAGATGCTAGAAGTCTAATATACTCTGTACCATCGGGTGTTAGGAGGATTGAAATGGAAGTAGTCTTGTTCAGGCTTCAGGGACAATGTTAGGCATCTAACCTATTAGTGACCTTGCCTGGACTACCTGCTTGCTTGTGAGCTACCGCCAGCTAGTCCGGCGGCACTTACGATAAAGAAGGGAGTGGACCCTGGAATTTCTTGAGCCTCGGGGACCTGACCAGTTGCCGGGGGTCTAGAGATTCTTATGATACACACAATGAGATAAACGGCATTGTTGACGAAACCCAGAGTTGCCTATTTGCACTTAAATTGAGGATATCAGTTTACGGCCTGGTATTATAAGCGGGACTCCCCTAAACTGCAATTTGAAGTCTCACCCGCAGAGTAGACGCACTGCCTAGGACCTTCCCAAATGGGACTCCAGATTGCTGTTCAAGGGACTTCCCAGCTCCATTCAAGTCTGGAGGTAGGTGTCGGCCCAATTTGGTGATGTACATGCTTTTACTTTTCTTCCCCTTTTCATTTCTCTTGCTTCCTTTTTAATGATTTTCTATTAAAGTTAAGTTGAAATTGTCTATTTGTGTGAAGAGTGGTGTCTTTTTGTTACCGAATCTTCCGAACCTAAGAAGAAACTAAAACTTTTGGCAAAACACCGGGTTTCTGCTCATTTATCTGTTCTTCACTTAATTAACACTATTTTCATAATAGATTGCTGTGTGGTTTAATACAACTCTAAGGACAAAAAAGAATTAGGAAAAAATGAAGTTCTGAATAATTGGAAGGCAAAAAAGTTTTGTATATCTATAAATAGCTATAGTAACCAGCCATAAGAAATATCTAACTATATATTATATATATTTAAATTCCAAGAGTGTACAAGGTTTTTCTAAGATCACTTCAAATCTGTGCATACTAACTTTCTCCTGCTCATGTTTCTTACTTGTCTCCTTCATCTGTTACATAAAAAAAATAATCATTTTCTTAAAACTTCCTACCCTTACACTAATTACATTGGATGATATGATTTATGGTAACATAGTGAAGATGTAACGGGGAGTGATCCATACTGTTTCAGTGCATATAGAAGTCAGTGAAATAGTTAGTAGTATTGTTTTAAAAAATGGACAAAAGAAGAAAAAAAAAAGAAAAATATCTCTTTTGTCTGATTAACCTTAAACCTTTGGAATAAAAGCCTGTTCCTGATCGGTGATATAGCAAGATATGTGTATATGTATATGTTTGTGTGTGTATGTAGGATGTGCACATGAGTTTCAACTTTAAATAAAACAAATTTTCACTTGGAATATGTTTATGTTTAACTAGTGTAAACTCTACTGTGTTGTATGTAGCATTTTGTAATTTGGGGTGATGAATGGTACAGAACTTAAAGAATCTACTTCAAAGGAGCTCATATGTTCTATGCTCTTTCGTGATTGTGAATATTAAGAATCTTTTAAATTTTGTTGCTTATAATTCTCATAAAAATCCCATGGAAGTGGGCACATTGATGACTAGAGAAGTTCTGATTTGCTCAGCAGTGGGTAGAAAGGAGAGATAAACAGGATTTCTTCTTGCTGACCCAGTTGCCTAGCCTCTATGGCATACGGCCATTTTTCTTCCTTCCTAAAAATGTTATATTCCCTTTGTCCTCCTCTTACTACTTAAAAATAATACAATTTAATATAGGCAGTTTCTCCCAGGGATATTTCTCAGTGGGGCAGTTTTGGGATTTTGCAAGCCTTGGAATGCGGGTCTCTTTGCATCAGTATAGGCAGGCATGGGGGATTTATCTAGTAACTGTGGTTGTGAGAAAGTAGTTGCCTGAGAAAAAAGACTTACTTTATCTTCTGGGCATCCTCTTATTGCTGAGAACTGTAGTTCTTGATGCAATAATAACAAGGACAGAAAAAAAAGAAAATGGTATTGTACTTAACATTTAAACAGTTAACATAAACATTAAAATATTTCAATAATAAAATAAACTGTAGATACCTTTCCTTTTTTATATTTAATACAAAGTAATTTTAATAGACTTTTACTTAAGATAAAAATCTATAAAAGAGACTTTAGTTATACTTATCTATTAACTAATTCTATTATTTTAATTTAGTCAATACAAAACTAAATACACATTGTTTTCTAAGATTTGCCTTCCATGAAGAGACTGCTCTGATACGCATATTTCTAAAGGTCATTGGAAGTCAGAAAATCTTGGTGGCATCTCTAGATTCACAATGAGGGCATTGTCATGGATGAGACAAATTTGAAGTCTGCCTAAATATCAAAGCATAACCTAGGGCATACAGTACTGTTCTCCTCAAAGAATTGTGTTAATTGGAGTAAAAGACATATTCTCACACAATTTTTATTTCCTCTCGAGTGCCTTGCAGAGTTCTAGGCACTTGGTGGATTTGCATAAATATCTGTTAAACAAAAATGAAGGATTTGAGACCATCAAAGTTAGCAGTTCATTTAAGATTTTTTACCAGTTAGCTATCTCTGTGTAAACAAACACTTGTAACTTAAGAGTTTTAAAACTACAATCATTTTCTTGTGTCTGATGATAATGAGTCTTTGGAAAGTTCTGCAGATCTAGGTCATACTTGACTGACCTTGGTGTAATCAGGGAGTGAGTCAGCTTGGGGCTGGCTGGTCTAAGACTGCCTCAGCTGGGGTGGGTCAGCTCTGCTCAGGGTAGTCTGTTATCAGGCAGCTGGCCAGTCCAACTTATTCTCAAGGTAAGTGGGCAGAGTTCCAAGAGAATGCAGCATGAATGGCCTCCAGAGCCCTGTACTCAGAATGCCACGCTGTGACAGCCCTGCATTCCATTGGCCAAATCAAGTCACAAAGTCAGCTCTGATTCCAGAGAAATCAGAGAAAGCAAGTTCACTTCTAGTTGGGAAGAGTTGCAATATCACATATAAACAACATGCATATCGGAAGGGGTGGTGAGTAGGGGCCCTTCTTATAATCAATATCTGAAATATTGAAGCAAAAAAAGAAAGAAATCAGAATGTACTCAAAGCTCAAAATTACCGCATGATGAATTTGTTAGTAGCCACATTATTTTCCTGTCAGCAACTCTAAATGACATGGAAAAAAATTCCACAATTGGTGGCAGCAGAATAAGTTTTTCAAATGACTTATGTTATTTGTCAAAACAGAGTAGTTATTCACACAGACAACCTAGCTGTGGATTTGTCAAAGCCCTGCTTTTCATGATCTGAGCATTGCTATTTATAGTACAATGTTTCTACTGGGCAGGCCTTTCATTTCCTCTGCTTTATTTTTTTACCTTTCTGCAATATTTCCTGTTTAAATTTATATCAGTTGCTACAAAAATCTCTTTATACTACAAAGAATGATTGGTTTAGTTACTCTGATAATATTTCTTTTTTTCTGAAGTGATGCACAAAACAGCAAAACCTTTTTATAAACACACTTTGGAGGATTATTCATTTTTTTAAATTGTTAAACCTTATTTTTTTCTTTAAGAACAGTTTTAGGTTTACAGAAAAATTGAGCAGAAAGTACAGAGTTTCCCATACACCCCCTTCCCACAAACACACACACTCCCTCATTATCAGCATGCCCTGCTAGATCGGTATATTTGCTATAATCAATGAACCTACATTGACACATCATAATCACCCAAAGTCCATAGTTTATATTGGGGTTTACTCTTGTTGTAGATTCTGTGGGTTTGGACAAATGTAGAACGACATGTACCCATCATTAAACATTATATAGAGTATTGTCACTGCCCTAAAATTTTTCTGTGCTCTATCCCTCCCCTACCCAACCCCTGGCAACTGCCGATCTTTTCACAGTTTTTAGTTTTGCCTCTTCCAGAATATCATATAGTTGGAATAATACCATGTATAGCCTTTCAGACTGGCTTCTTTTACTTAACAAGATGCATTTCACATTCTTCTGTCTTTTAATAGCTTGACAACTCATTTCTTTTTAGCACTGCATAATAAATATTCTGTCGTCTGGATTACCACAGTGTGTTTAACCATCCACCTACTGAAGAATATCTTGGTTGCTTTCAAGTTTTGGAAGTTGTGAATAAAGCTGATACAAATATTCACTTGCAGGTTTTTGTGTAGATACACATTTTCAATTCATTTGTATAAATATCAATAATTACAATTGCTGGATGGCATGGTAAGAGTATGTTTAGTGTTGTACAAAACTGCCAAACTTCCAAAGTGGCTGTACCATTTTCTATTCCCACCAACAATGAATGAGAGAGTCCTTGGAATGTTGCCGCACATCCTCACCAGTGTTTGATGTTCTCAGTGTTTTGTATTATGACATTATTAGCTTTTAAACATTTTATCTTTAAGTTGTTTAGCCTCTTTATAGTTTTGACTTGTA
This sequence comes from Lipotes vexillifer, assembly GCF_000442215.2. Taxonomy (NCBI): domain Eukaryota; kingdom Metazoa; phylum Chordata; class Mammalia; order Artiodactyla; family Lipotidae; genus Lipotes; species Lipotes vexillifer. The sequence goes on from NW_006795053.1 coordinate 946,476, forward strand.
GTTACATAATAGCTTAAAATTTATTTAATTGCAATTTACATAAAACTTTAAGTAAAATGTATACTTTTTATAACTAGCATTAATCATATATAAAAATGATTTTCTTATGCCAGCTTTAATATATTTATTATTATAAAATATCCATACAACGATATTAATCTTAATGAAACACTTTGAGAATAAAAGAGGTAGTCATCCAAGATGAGAAACTGATGCTTCATTTTGTGGAACTCCTAGGTTCAAAGGTGAAACCAGGCTTCAAGAGGGTTGGCAAGGGACTGAGTCACCCAGTATCTTTCTGTAGTTGGGGCTTGACCTACCCAGAAGAGTAGGGGCCTCATTCATTCTTCTCAGAATCCTGACACCTGCTATGTTTCTGGAATGGGATATCCAAGTCTATTTCCAGGAACTCTCTCTTTGACCTATAGTGGTCTAGAATTTTTAGTTAAAATCCTTGACACATTTCTTTCTTCTCTGTCTCCTTTTTCTTCTCCTCTTCTTCCTCCTCCCTTTCCTTCCCTTTCCCCTCCTCTCCCCCTTCTTCTTCTCCTCCTGCTTCTGCTTCTGCTTCTGCTGCTTCTTTTTCTTCTTCCTCTGATTGATTACTAACTACTTAATTTAGAATCTCAGTGGCAGCACTCTTTCTCTAAGCTTATTTAGCTTCATCAAAGGAATGATGCAAGATATGGGAACCAGAATCTTAGCAGATTAAAGTACAGCTAATCCATATCAAGTCAAATCTGTACCAAATGAGATCAGTGAGTATTATACACACAGTGGAGCTGAAGAGGAGCCTATACTTCAAAAATGTCATTGCTTTTATACTTATTGTTTGTTGTGAGATTTTTTTGATCATCTATTTAGAAAATGGGTCATTAGAGAATGTCAGTGGCTTAAAAATCAATAATAAGTGCTAATAATGTCTTGAGATAAAATGAAGTAAATTATTAAAAATTAATGTATACATTTAATTTAGACAGTGTTGGGGGGGGAAGGATTCAAGTTTAGTTCATTCTAAAAAAGACCTAATATAAGCCTACCTGCTGTAAGCAATGCATGTATACTCCTGCCTTTGCCCAGAATAAAATACTCTCTTCAAATTTCTATTGTAAAAAGGAAGGCCCTCTCTCTGGAGCACTGAAATTGACTTAAAGCTTCCAGATAAGACACACTTTACAATAAGTTACACCTGGTACTAACATTCCAACATTCTCAATCTCTTATATTTACAATGTTCTTCCTTAACCTTGGTTAAACAACAAAATACAAGTAAAGCTATGTAAGTACTAATAAACACTAGTTTAAATACAAGGACTCCAGTCTCATTATTTTTTCATTCCTCACCAAGAATATCAAAACTCTGATGTAATTGCAAGGTAACAGTTGATTTTTATTTTGCTTTTCATTGTCACATTATTAGTTTGTAAATAAAGAGTGTTAACTCTCTTCATAGTGGAAATTGTGTCTCTGTGTTCTAATTTGAGTATTCTCATTACCTAATATCATGACATTTGGTAGGCATCACACAAATGTGTCTGTTGAATGAACCAACGAATCAATATGAATGAATAAATGTTAAGAATTTATAAATAATTAATAAGGTTGAAAATGAATAAATGTTATGTCTGAGAGTGTTGTTTAGACTCTTTGCCCAAAGAGGGAAGATTTATAGATAAGGAAATCCCAGGATATTCAGAATCTGTTAGAAGTATGAAGGAAGTATTTTGTTGTTGTTGTTGTTTGTATAATTGTTTATTTATTCTCTCTCACTTTAATCAGCATTCAGCATAGTGTTATGTAAACAAAGTGCTTTATTAGAATATCTAGGCCCAGGTGCCCTTGATCCTTTAAATGAACAGGATCATTAAGCTTTCTCATTTCCCCCAACACTACCTAAAACAGCATCACTAACACCTTCAACAACAAAGATCTTAACCTTTCAAATACTCAGCACCTAACATATACTTCCATTGGCCTTGCTTTTTGCTTCATTGAATTTATGGACAAAGGAACCACTTATTTTAAAAGAGATAATAGTTTTACCTTAAGTCGTGTA
>NW_006795053.1:948541-976309 GCF_000442215.2 Lipotes vexillifer
TTTGGACTTGGTAAACATACTGCATGGTTTAATTTTCTTACATACTTGTCAACTTTTTCCTTTATAGTATGTAGATTTGACTTACTTTTCTTAAAGTCATGACTAAATGCTTTAACTTTGTGAATATTTACCAAATTTTCTGCCCTTATATATCTACTCCACACAAATTAGTTTTCAATAAACATTGCCAAGACTCCCTTTCCTCATATCTTTATCCCTAACCATCTGCAAAATGTTTAAAATAAATAAATTAGATAAAAAACTGTTAAAGGAAGAGTGAGATTTTGATCTCAACTATTCAGATAACCCAATTTCTGGCTCTCCATATTGATTAAAATCACCAGATTTTGTTCAAACCTCTGCTTCTGTTTGCCTGTGTAAACACAATGTTTTTTTGGTTTTTTTTGATGCAGTTTTATGAGGAGAGATTGCTAGAGCTTCAGAGAATAGTCCAAGCATTTTATCTGTTTACACAAAACCTAAACTTAGATTGAGGGTCTTCCTATTTTTATCTTTTGCTAAAGAAACTAGTAGCTCTGAACTGTTTCAAGAGAAACAGTGTATTTCTCAAATGAACAGCATATACTTAGATCAGATGTTTTGTCTTACAAAATTCAATATTTCCTTTTTTTAGGAGAAGAAATAATGATTTAATAATGCTTTGCAGCAAGCAACACTTTACGTGTAATAAATTCTTGCATTCTAGTAGTCCACTTTGCAAATGCCTTCTAGTAATCCAGACAATTGATGCCCTTTTTTATTTTTCTTATTATACAGATTTTCAGGGAAATACTTACGTGAGCAAAATTAATTCTACAAATTTTTTCCTCATTATCATCTTGCATTGTTTTTGAGTGGAAGTGTAACTTTTCTTAAAACTGCCTACAACTTGTTTTTTAGTATTAGTCATACTCCTGATATGTCATTCTGCTTTTTCAACTTGAGAGGTTGAAGAAGAAAGAGTCAATAAATTTATCTGAAAATATTCAAATTCATGCTGTTCTAAGGTCACAAATGTAGCCTCTTGGCCTGACCACTGTTGGTCATTGACCAAGAGAGTGAGAGAGAGGTGCAATGGTGACAGCTCCGGTTCCCATAGTGCGACTAAGAGTGCATTGTGTTTTCCAATTACAAAAAACTGTATATAGCATTTTGCCTATCATGTACATTTTATAACTAAAACCAAATCTTTATTATGTTTGTGCCAGATACAGTCCCCACAGGAAACAGAGAGCTCATTCAAACTTGGCACTTAAAAGATAGTTGAATAATAGTATTATTGTCATAGATGCAGTCAGAGTTTAGGTCAACCAGCAGGGGACAGGACAGTGATTCAGGACTATAAACAGCAGGGACACTTCACCAAGCCTGGACTTGAAGAGTTGGAGTCAGTTACAGGAATCCAGAAAGAATAGCTAGGGCTAGGGCTACCTCATAGGAGTTGGGACTTTCTGTCAAAGGATGCAGCTGTCCCACGATGACTTATTAGGGAAGTAGCTGAGGTGAATGCATACCAGAACCTCTTTTCCTCTTGTCCTCTTGATCTCCTTTTAGAGTCACCAGTTGGCCAAACACAACTGGAGAACAGAGCATAAATCAACTCACTGTGGCAATTTACACAGTTCAGACTTCTGGATGCAAAGAACAGGAGAGAGAAGGTAGAGAATGGATATGGATGGGAAAACACTGCCACCTGTCACAGAGTCTACAAGTTCCTATGTGATCTGGCCATGATGGTTTCTACCATTTCTACCACATTCCATTTCCTACTACTTAACCTATTACATGCTTTTCTTTGACCACCAAAGCCTTCTTCCTCCCTATCAATGAAACAACTGTACATTTGTCACCTCCTCATTGAGGCCTTCTACAACCATCCAGTTTGAAGTGTCTACATCACTAGTCACTCTTAACACATTATCCTTTTCGCTTTCCTCATGACAGATACCACCCCATAAAATCATCTTGTTCATTTATTTGTTTCCTTATTCATTTACAAGAATTTAGGTTTCTAGTACAAGGACATTATCTGTATTATTGATCACAGTTTGTCCAGTGTTTGGAAGAATCTGTGGCCCCAGTATAATTTCATTCACATATCCCTCTTGCTTTTTTAGTGGGCAAGAAACCTGTGGCACAGATGTGCCCCAAGTCATAGGCAGTGTAAGATTAAAGGAAAAGCTTAGTTATCCCTAACTCCACTAAGTATCACCATAAATTATACTGCTTTCTAATGTTGCAATTCGAAAGACAATAGGAGGGCTTACCTGGTGGTTCAGTGTGGTTAAGAATCCGCCTGCCAATGCAGGGAACATGGATTCGAGCCCTGGTCCAGGAAGATCCCCCATACCACAGAGCAACTAAGCCCGTGCGCCACAACTACTGACCCCACATGCTGCAGCTACTGAAGCCCACACGCCTAGAGACCATACTCTGCAACAAGAGAAGCCACCGCAATGAGAAGCCCACACACCACAAGGAAAAGTAGCCCCTGCTCGCTGCAACGAGAGAAAGCCCACACACAGCAATGAAGACCCAATACAGCCAAAGATAAATAAATAAATAAATATTTAAAAAATAAAAGACAGTAGGGTTTTGCTTGTGACCTGTTAGAGTTAATGAAGCATTAGAAGCTGACTCATTTGAGAATAAGCACTTAGTTCATGGATGTAGAAAATTCTGAGTCAGTGTTTGCTGTAGAGTGGAGAAGAGAACTCTAAATAATAACTCCATGTCAGTAAGTCTGTATAATGGTTGTTTAAGTTTATGCCTTTAGATTTTTAACATATTCAAATCTACCATGTTACACATAAAAAGGAAATTCTGCTCTGCATTTCTATCCATGACACCTGGGCAAAACCAGAAATGGCTTATTTGATGAAACGCTTACTGTGTTGTTAAAACAAAACTACTTTCAATCCTTGTCTAACAGAAACTACACAAGTTATATCCCTTTTTCATTTTACATTTCAATTAAGTCTTATCCCTCCCCTTTCTTTCTCTGCCTTCTGAATCATATCCAGTTGGAAGTGTCGATGTCACTCTAAGAAAAAAATATGGACTTTTTTTCATTTAGATAGTCATTCCCAGTATTCTTCCCTAGCTTTTGTTATACATAATGAAAACAAAAGCTGATAGAGATGTTTTTAATGAAAGTTTAAATGGGTGGTAGTAGAAATGGAGAAAGAAGAAAGGGAAAGCACAATAGCAAAATAGTTTTAAGCATTTACAATAACAGTGTTTCCACAATTCCTTTGCTTGTATAATTACACTGGGAGCAACCCTTCTGCTTGGCATCCTTTCTTCTCTTGCTGTACACAATTCTCTCTCACATCCACTGCTCCTTATTTTACAAAATAAAGCTATGTGCAGAGGGGAAGATAAGCCCCAGTTTAATTTTCTACTATCTTGTCAAAAATTTTAACATTTCATTCATTTCAGTCATTTTATAATTTGTGTATTTGTTGGCATTGGAAATGAGGCATTGTTTCTCCTTCAGTTTTTTCTTTCTATTTGTTTTTGCTTCCCAAACATCCAAGCTCATGCTATGTACCAGCCTTGCTTTCCTTTACCTACCTAAGCTGGGCACCAGGGGAGCCAGATATTTTCATACTCACGGCTGGAGAAGAAGACAGCGAGAGCTCCAAAATTCTATCCTGATGACTCATTTCCTTGAAAGCTCTAAAACCCTTCCTTACAGAATTCCACTCTGTCACCCAACAGCTGCTCATATTTTTGCAATTAAACTGTGATCTCAGTGTTTCCCCTTCCAGGGAATCACAACATTCTTAGACATTTCTTTTCAGATTTCTTTTACTATACATCAGTTTTGTTTGTCTTGACTTTCTTATAAATGGAAGCATAGAGTATGTCCTTCTTTATGCCTAGTTTCTTTCATTTAAAAATGGTTTTGTTATGTAACCATGTTGTACTATTAGTGTTTTTTTTTTTTTAATTGAACTGTATTATTGTACTGTATGAATGCACTGCTATTTGTTTATCCATTCTTCAGTTGATGAATATTTGGGTCTCCAATTTGAGGGTATCATAAATAAAACTGGGATAAACAGTTTGTGGACATATGATTTGTTGACCTTGGGTTAATATCTAGAAGTAGAATTACTAGGTCCTAGGGGAGGGATATGTTAAACAGTATAAAAAAGTGTGAAAACTTTTTGCCAAGCTGTTATAACATGTTATATCCCACCTCCTGAAATGTATGCAATTCCAGTCATTCTACAACCTCACCAACCATTAGTTTTATTAGACTTCTCCGTATTAATCACTCAAGTGGGTATGAAATGATACATCATTTTCATTTCAATTTGTACTTCTTATTGTATAAATATGTACAGGAATATCTTATGTATTAATCGGCAATTCCTACAAATGCTTGTGTAGTAGCTGCTCACATTTTTGGCCAAATATTTTTACGTTGGGATTTATTTATTTATTTATTTGTTTGTTTTCTAGTAGTTTCCATATTGTGGACACAAGTTCTATGTCAGAAGGGAGAATTTTGAATGTTATTATAATTCTAAGGATGGTCTTTAATTTTCTGAATAATGATTTCTAATAAGCAGAATTTCTTAACTGGAAGACAAATTTTTAAAAGTTGTCTTAATACTTAGCAGTTTTTGGATCTGCTCAAACAAATCTTTACTTTGTTGAAGATAGTATTCCATTTTTTTTTCTCCAGCAGCTTTATAGTTTTAGGATTAAGTGTGGGTAGGCCGATGACCCCTCTAGAATGAATTTTTGAGTGTATAGTATGAGATTGATGTTGAGGTCTTTTTTTTTTTTTTTTTTTTTTTTTAGCCAATTGTTTCAGCACCATTTGTAGGCAGAGTTGTCCTTTCTCAATTGAATTGCTTTGATGCCTTTGCTGAAATCAATCAAATGTGTGGGTTTATTTCTGGATTCTCTATCCTGTCCTATTAATCTATATCTGTCCTTTTGCCACTTCCATACTCCCACATTGTCTGAATTACTGTAGCTTTAGACAAAGTCTTGAAATCAAGTAGTATAAATCTTCCAAATCTGTTCTTCTATTTAAAGATTGTTTTGGTTAGTTTTGATCATTTTTATTTCCATATACATTTTAGGATATATTACCCAATTCTCAAAAGAAAGTTTGTTGGAATATTAATTGGGGTTACATTTCATCTATGCATGAATTTTGGAAGACTGAACATTTTAATATTACAATCTAAGTATATTGTATACTCCTTCCATTTATTTTTATTTTTTACTGGAGGCTAAGACATCCAGAGCAATATTTAATAGAACTAATGGGGCTTCCCTGGTGGCGCAGTGGTTGAGAGTCCGTCTGCCGATGCAGGGGACAAGGGTTCATGCCCCGATCCAGGAAGATCCCACATGCCACAGAGTGGCTGGGCCCGTGAGCTGTGGCTGCTGACCCTGTGCATCCAGAGCCTGTGCTCCACAACGAGAGAGGCCACAGCAGTGAGAGGCTTGCGTACCACAAAAAAAAAAAAAAAAATAGAACTGATGACAGCAGAAATATTTGATATATTTTCCTTATTATGGGCAGGAGGATAGGTCACTATTTCACAATTAAATATGATATTAACACTAGGTTTCTTATAGACTCCACTTATCAGTTTGAAGAAATTCCCTTCTATTAATAATTTTCTGAAGATGTTATTTACTGATTTTATTTAATAACTTTTATGCCTATTGGGATGGTTATATAATTTTTAATCTGCTAATATGGAAAATTACATTGTTTGATTTTTAAATATTCAACCAAAGAGCATTTCTGAGATAAACCCCACTCAATCTTTAAGGTATCATTGAGTTTTTCTAATGTACAGATGAACTTAAATTATTAATGCATTGTTAAGGATTTTTCTATCATCATGAGTGATCTTGGTCTATAATTTTCTATTCTTGTAATGTGTCTGTCAGGTTGACATATAAGTTGGGAGTTGTTCTCTTCCTCAATGCTATCTGAAATGGCTTTTCTAAGATTTCAATATTTCTCTCTTAAATGAACCACAGAGTTCACACCTGACATTATCTGGCCATGGAGATGTTCTTTGTGGAGATTTTTTTTTTTATAAGAACCTTAATTTACTTAATAGGTATACCCTTATTCCAATTTTTTAAAATTTATTTTTGTGACAACCATAGTAGGTTCTATTTTTAAAATAAATTTTCATTATTACCTATATTGCTGAATTGCCATAGGGTTTTTTATAATAATATTTTATTTTATTTTAATTCTGGTTTGATCTCTACCTTATCACCTCTTTCATTCTTAGTAGTAATCATTTTGTTTTCTCTTTTTCTTTTTTTCATTTCCAATCTTCCTTAAGTTTCTCAAAGAAAAAAACTTTGACTTTGTTAATATTTTATATTGTTTTGTGTTTCATTGATTTCTGCTCTTATATCTATTATTCCTTTCCTTATTCTCACTTTGTGTTTAATATTCTCTTCATTTTCTAGCTTTTTATGATAAAAACTTATTTCAGTGATTTTAAACCTTTCTTTTTCTTAATATAAAAATGTAAGGGTATAGAAGCAACCACTCATTTTAAAATGTCATAATTTCATTTTACTCACATTTTCCAAATCCTTTGTAGTTTCTTCTTTGATGCATGGATCATTTAAAAGTGTATTTGTTTTAGTCCTCTTGGGTCCCAATAATAAAATACCGCAGACTGGGTAGCTTACAAGAAACAAAAATGTGTTTTTTTTTTAATCCATTCTAGATGCTGGAAGTTTAATACTGGAGTGCAGCATGGTCACATGAGGGCCCTCTTTCAGATCACAGACTTCCTCATTGTATCTACACTTGGCAAAAAAAGCTAGGGAGTTCTGTGTGGTCTCTTTTATCATAGCACTAATCTCCAACATGAGGACTCACACAACCTAATTGCCTCTGAAAGACCCCAGCTCCTAATGTCATCACCATGGGGTTTAGGTTTTCAAAATACAAATTTTGGGAGGAACAAACATTCAGACCATAGCAGAGTGTATGGTAGTGTGTGTGTGTGTGTGTGTGTGTGTGTGTGTGTGTGTGTGTGATTTCCAGATATTTGGGTCTTTTTTAATTGATTGATTTTTATTGATTCTAAATTAATCCATGTGGTTGAAGAACATACTCTGTACTATTTCTTTTTTTCTTTTTTCTTCTCTTTTCTTTTTTAAGGCATATTATGGTTCAACATATTGTCTATTTTGGTGAAATTCCTGTGTGAATTCTAAAAAGTAAGGTGTAGTATTCTATAAATTTCAATTGAGGTAAGTTGCAAGATAAAGATAATGTTTTTAAAATATTCTAGGTGCCTGGTAATATTTTTATCTAGTTCTATGAGTTACTGATAAATATGTTTTAGAATATTCAATTATGAGAGTAAACTTGTCTAATTCTCTCTTTAGTTGTCTTTATTTTGGCTTCAAGTATTGTAAAGCCCTGATTTTCAGTATATACACATCCCATAATGATATATCTTCCTGGTAAAATTACCCCTTTGTCCATATGCAAAGTTCCTCTTTGTTACTGGTAATACTACTTGCCTTAGAATCTGTATTGTCTAACTATAGCCACACTTGTTTTCTTACTTTTACTGTGTGCATGCCTTTTTCTATCCTACTACTGTTAATCCATCTGATTTTTTATATTTAAGTTGTTTTTTTCTATGAGACCTCATATACTTGAAGCTTTTATTTAAAAACCCAGCCAGGCCATTTAGGTGTGAGATCTGAAATTAAGATCGAATATTTAAGTGATGTCTTGACATCTGGTAATATTGGGAAGGTCTCAGACAGCCTACCCACAAGTTTCCCTCCCAGCATGGCTGCTGAAGATAAGGTTCCCTTGCCAACTAAGACCCTTTATCATAGAGACTAGGCATAGTGCCTGCTTATGCCCAGTAACAAGCCTCAGTTTCCTGTCAGCATGTGGAATTATTTAAATTAGCTAATTACATTTTTCTCAGAAAACCAGGGTCAACCCACCCTCTTTTTGCTACAAAGCCTACCTCTCACATCCTATGCTTATTCATGGTTCCTAAGTTCAGCCTTGTGTGGCCCTGAGGGTATGCAGTGCCCTCCCCTCCATGCTGTGAGTCTTTGTGAATATGAATTGTAGTCTCTTTCATCTGTCCAGTGCCATGTGTTGTTTGTTCAGCCATTTCATATAATTTAGAGGAGGAGATGCCTCCCTCACCAACAGGGTAAATAGAGGTAATAAAAAACAACAATATCTGTGCTCAAAATAGATTGTTTGTCTCTTTATATTTAATGCAAATATTGTGATGTATGGATTTAGGTCTATCATTTGTTGTCTATTTTTCTTCTACTTATTATTTTTCTTCTTCTGTTATTGCTTTTTATTTTGGGGTATATTAATTAAGCTGCTATTTTTTGTGTGTGTGTGTGTTACGCAGGCCTCTCACTGTTGTGGCCTCTCCCATTGCAGAGCACAGGCTCCGGATGTGCAGGCTCAGCAGCCATGGCTCACGGGCCCAGCAACTCCGCGGCATGTGGGATCTTCCCGGACCGGGGCACGAACCCGTGTCCCCTGCATCGGCAGGCGGACTCTCAACCACTGTGCCACCAGGGAAGCCCTTAAGCTGCTATTTTATTTTAATTCCTGTTTGTTTTTCAGCTATACCACTTTATATTATTTTTTATTGATGTGGGTGACTGGCAGGGAGTTATAATATTATTCCTTGTCATCAAAGTCTAATAATTAAACTTTTTCCATAAAATTAAAGATCATTACATCAATATAATTCAATATGTCCCTTCTTTGTGCTATTTTTGACACAAATTTGACATTATACTAATAAACATACTTATTATTTTTCATGCTCTCAATACCTTATATGCATTTTAATTCCCATCTTGTGTTCTTTTTCAGCTGAAAATTTCCTTTGGCATTTTCTGTATTGCATGTCTCCTAGTGACAAGTTTTCTCATCTTGCACTGATCTGAAAAAAATAAATCTATTTTTCACTAATTTTTAAAGGATATTTTCTTTATATGCACACTTCTTAGTTGAAAGATTTTATCTCAACACTTTTATGATGCTCTTTCCATTGTTTTCTTGCAGCCATTGTTTCTGAAGACACATAAACTGTATTTAGTATTATTGCTACCTTATATATAATCTGACATTTTAATCTATTTGGCTTAAATTTTTATCTTTTTTCTTGGTTTTCAGCAGTTTGAATATGATGTGACTAAGAATTTTTTTGTTTTACTTTATAATATACATGTTGCTTGAGGTTTATTGGTCTTCCTGAATTTGTTGTTTATATTTTTCATCACATGTGGGCATTTATTTACATTTACTTATCCAAACATACTTTTGTTCTTCTCAGTCTCTTTTTCCTCTCCTTAAAAGACTCTGTTTACCCTTATAGTAAAAAACTCAATACTGCTCACAGGTAACATAGTACCTATTCTCTTTTTCAGTCTTATTTCTCTCTGTTCTTCAAATTGAATAACATCTTTGAACTAACCTCAGGTTCACTGATTATCCACCCTGTTAATTTTTTTTTTTTTATAGAAGATATTGTATTTTTAACTTTAAAGTATCACTATTTCTATTTTTAATTTTCTATTTAGTGCTGCAGTACCATGTAATCAAATATATATATATATTTGCTTTAAGTTCTTGAAAATGCTTAAAATGAATGTTTTAAGCCCTTCTTTTCTAATACCAGCATCTGGTTAATCTAAGTGTCTTTTTCTACTGACCACTCTTTGTCCTAACAATGTGTCACATTTTCTTCTTTCTTGGCATTTCTACTGATTTTATTATTATTATTATTATTATTATTATTATTAATTATTATTATTACATACTAGCTACTGTGTACAATATGTTTCAATTCGTTTGGATTTAACTGTATTCTTCTGAAGAGTGCTTATTGGTTTTATTTGGCAAATAAATTACTAACTGATCATATTGATATTTTGTAGGCTCAGTTTTACATTTTGCATGGCAGAACAATTCTATTTGCCCTTAGTCATAGTATTGATCTCCTTGCCATCAAACATAGTGTTTGACCTTAAAATGTAGCAATTCTTAGGTTTGAATGGGAAGCCTTAGTTGTTCATGAAGCCTGTTTAAGTCTGCATGACTTACTCTGTGAACTCTATTTTCTTTGTATTGATCAGCAGCATCTTTGTTCACCATTTTAGGCCCTCTATTTTTTATTTTCTACTGGGCTCTTACTGTCCCCTACATGCATCTATCCTTCAGGCTACTACCAATGGTTCCAAGAATGTTTATATACAGGTAAGTCTTACCACTACATGACTTTTTTCCTTATGTGTTTTCCCTCCTCAATTTCTAGCTGCTTTTGAATATCTGAAATCGGTCCTGGAAAGTCTGAAAATGATGCAATCATCTTTTTTAAGTTTTAGTCCTAAATGTCCCATGCTATACAGATTATTGAGTTCCTTCAGGGAAAAGATAGATAAATGAGGATCTCATTCATGCACAGCTCTCTTCTTTCAAGGCTCAGATTTTTCCTTGTTTTTACTTTTTTTCCATTAACATTCACATACACACACATAGACAATATGATGGGGGAAACCCTCCTCATTCAATTTTCAACCTGAAATATTAAACTTATGAATGAAAACAAAGAATCTGAGGTGAAAAATAGCAAGGGAAAAATATAGAACAATAAGAGTAGGAAAAAACAGAAAATTCAACTGAGTTAAGGTAACACCACATTTTTAATATTAGATATAGTCTGGTATACAGCAGTAATTTTAAAACTGATGAAATGGAAAATATCTCCAACTCCTTACTGTTCTCCACTCAAATTTTGTACATTTCACATCCATCATTTTTGCTTCTGAGTTTTTAATACTTTTAAAGGCTCTATCCCCAAAAGTGAACTGTTGGAAAATGTCAGATGTAGCTTTGCTGTTCTAATAAAATGATGTTTGCATATGTATTTTGTGTCTATTCTGTTATCAAAATCATATGGACAAATTAGGCTTTCTAAATTTCAGAACATATAAGTGCCCTTTTCCACTGAATTTTCTTTTTTTATAAGAAGATTATTTAACAACTAACAAACCATAGCAGGGACACAAGCTGTTTTTCTAGCTTATTGTGTTCCCTATTGTCATCAGGTGATTTTACTTTCCTAGGTTCTCCAGGTTTTAATTTGCCCAGAAAGATGTTTTAAGCCATGGCCACTTTGCAGACATTGTGTCTTATTCTCACTAGACAGGAAAATGAATATGGTATATCCTTGATTCTAATCTTATTATGTTACTTTTTGAGCAGAGGTAAACTGGAGGGGTGATCATGCAATGATACTCTTTATTTATTTATTTATTTATTGAATTTTATTTATTTTTTTTTATACCACAGGTTCTTATTAGTTACCCATTTTATACATATTAGTGTATATATGTCAATCTCAATCTCCCAATTCATCACAACACACCCCCACCCCCACCACTTTTCCCCCTTGGTGTCAATATGCTTCTGCTCTACATCTGTGTCTCATTTCAGCCCTGCAAACCTGTTCATCTGCACCATTTTTCTAGATTCCACATATATGTGTTAATATACAATATTTGTTTTTCTCTTTCTGACTTACTTCACTCTGTATAACAGTCTCTAGATCCATCCACGTCTCTACAAATTACCCAGTTTTGTTCCTTTTTATGGCTGAGTAATATTCCGTTGTGTATATGGACCACATTTTCTTTATCCATTCATTTGTCAATGGACATTTAAGTAGTTTCCATGACCTGGCTATTGTAAATATTGCTGCAATGAATATTGGGGTACATGTGTCTTTTTGAATTATGCTTTTCTCTGTGTATATTCCCAGTAGTGGGATTGCTGGTCATATGGTATTTCTATTTTTAGTTTTTTAAGGAACCTCCATACTGTTCTCCATAGTGGCTGTATCAATTTACACTCCCACCAACAGTGCAAGAGGGTACCCTTTTCTCCACACCCTCTCCAGCATTTGCTGTTTGTAGATTTTCTGATGATGCCCTTTCTAACTGGTGTGAGGTGATACCTCATTGTAGTTTTGATTTGTATTTCTCTAATAATTAGTGATGTTGAGCAGCTTTTCATGTGCTTCTTGGCCATCTGTATGTCTTCTTTGGAGAAACGTTTATTTAGGTCTTCTGCCCATTTTGGGATTGGGTTTGTTTTTTAAATATTGAGCTGCATGAGCCGCTTGTATATTTTGGAGATTAATGTTTTGTCCATTGATTCATTTGCAAATATTTTCTCCCATTCTGAGGGTTGACTTTACGTCTTGTTTGTAGTTTCTTTTGTTGTGCAAAAGCTTTTAAGTTTCATTAGGACCCATTTATTTACTTTTGTTTTTATTTCCATTACTCTAAGAGGTGGATCAAAAAAGATCTTTCTGTGATTTATGTCAAAGAGTGTTCTTCCTATGTTTTCCTCTAAGAGTTTTATAGTGTCCGTTCTTACATTTAGGTCTCTAATCCATTTGGAGTTTATTTTTGTGTATGGTGTTAAGGAGTGTTCTAATTTCATTCTTTTACATGTAACTGTCCAGTTTTCCCGGCACCACTTATTGAAGAGACTGTGTTTTCTCTATTGTATATCCTTGCCTCCTTTGTCATAGATTAGTTGACCATAGGTATATGGGTTTATTCTGGGCTTTCTATCCTGTTCCATTGATCTATATTTCTGTTTTTGTGCCAGTACCATATTGTCTTGATTACTGTAGCTCTTTTAGTATAGTCTGAAGTCAGGGAGTCTGATTCTTCCAGTCCCGTTTTTTTCCCTCAATGGGAATTCCCGTTTTTTCCCAAATTCCCAAAGACTGTTTGGCTATTTGGGGTCTTGTGTGTCTCCATACAAATTTTAAGATTTGTTTGTTCTAGTTCTGTAAAAAAATGCCATTGGTAATTTGATAGGGATTGCATTAAATCTGTAGTTTGCTTTGGGTAATGTAGTCACAATGATACTCTTTTTAAGTCTGCTATTCCAACTATACTTACTATTGCATAGGTAGCCTCGGCTTGGATACCTACAATCAATACTGATTTTTTTTTTTTTTTTCTGACTACATATACAGTGGGCTTCTTCTTTCTTTTTTTCTGTTACTTGTCTCAGCTATTGTTTAAATCAGTATCTGTTTGTCAACTATTATTCTCATTTTTCACAAGAGATATATGAGTTATATAACAGCCATATATTTGACCTGAATATCAAAGAGATTTGTATTGACTCACACACTTCATTCTTTTTTTTTAAATTTTTTAAAATATTGATTTGTGTGTAATTGCTTTACAATGTTGTGTTAATTTCTACTGTACAGAAAAGTGAATCAGCTATATGTATACATATATCCCCCCCTTTTTTGGATTTCCTTCCCATTTAGGTCACCACAGAGCACTGAGTAGAGTTCCCCATGCTAAACAACAGGTTCTCATTAGTTATCTATTTTATACATAGCATCAATAGTTTATATAGTCAATCCTAATCTCCCAATTCATCTCACCCACCTTTTGCCCTTGGTATCCAAACATTGTTACATACTTCATTCTTTCTTTTGTTTTTTGCAGTATGCGGTCCTCTTACTGCTGTGGCCTCTCCCGTTGTGGAGCACAGGCTCTGGATGCGCAGGCTCAGCGGCCATGGCTTATGGGCCCAGCCACTCCACAGCATGTGGGATCTTCCCGGACTGGGGCACAAACCTGTGTCCCCTGCATCGGCAGGCAGACTCTCAACCACTGTGCCACCAGAGAAGCCCCAGACTTCATTCTTAATTGAGGTATTTTATTTTCTGTGCCATAATAATATATTTATAACCAATACCCTGAACATGGTCCCAAGGTTTGTAGAGATGAGGGATGACCGAGAACTTCTTAATTCTTTTTAATGACTCAGCATCATCCAAGAATACTCTTGGAAGACCTTAGCTTGAACAAAGTGTGACAAGAATTCTCACAGAATGACTGCAGGCTCCTGATGGGTGGCAGTAGGAAGATACTGGTATATTCTAGAAGCAGTAGAAATATCTAAGCAAGCATGCTTACGATGTTTTTGTATTCATTTTGAAGCAATTATCTAGCTTAATTCTTATTTCTTTGAGAATACAATGGAAGTGAATTGATTTTTCCTGAAATCTTCACCTTTCTAAACTGCTGAATAAAATGATTGAGGTATGAGTTTCTATAGCAATATCTTGTTAGAAAGCTCTGAATTAATGTTAATTTAGTCACAAGATTTTAAAATCCCCTTAAGTCTTACCCCAACTATTAACATTCTATTACAGTTATGAAAAAGATAAACTGTCCAATGACCAAAATATCATGACATCATAGTTATGAGAAAAATTAATTTTTCAATGAACTGGACATTTTAGTCATATTTATAACCATTTTCTTTCAACTTTATATCATGCTAATTATATTTAATATAGTAATCTAGTTAATAATTTAAGGAATGTTGTGATTTTCTTTCAGTTCCTTGATTTCTTTGTTGAAGAGAAATAGCTCTGATGCATTTTTACAAAAACCTCAGTAAATCACTACATTTTATTCCCAGTTTAATATAATAAAACCAATGGAATGCTCTACTTTTAGAAATTTTGGATGTAGTATCTCTCTACATGAGCTGAAAGAAAAAAAAAATCAGTTTACATTTTTCATTTTATGAGCTCTATGATGCAAAGTCCCAAGGTATATATGCTGTTCTTCCTGAGATTTTCTGACCACATTCTGTTTTATCTCTTCTAGTTCTTTTATATCAATCTCACAGGTTTTGATTGGTTTGCAAGTCAGTTTATCTACTGTCACCCAGGATGATATAAATACTCTATTGACACAGTGAAATAAAGATCTTACATTTTAGTAATACCAGCGTGTCTCACTACGTGACACTCTTTACATTTACTAAGATTCTTACTAAATTATACCTTTCTGTTACTTATTAAAATTCACATTGAATTGGTCAAAGTTTAAAAGTATTTTCCTTGCTTGAGGTGTGTAATAGAATAGGATTGGGTTTATTTGGGTTTTTTTTGTTTGTTATTTCAGGATTGTGTTAAGACATGTGAGCACTCGATTAAAAATACTTAATCTTTATTGCTAGACAAGTCCTGATTGTAATACTTGGGCATTTATTTATGGAATGTTATAAGAGCTTGTCTCCGTTAGTGGCAGCCAGAAACATGAACTTTAAAAATCTTCAAATTTTCAAATTCTCTTCAAAATTCCGTACCATTAAGAGGTATATACCTTCAACTCATGCAGTCCTTTAAAACTCTCTTATTGACTATACATAACCTTCTTAGTTTCTCTCCCAGAGAAGTCTAAAGCCTGAAAGACATTTTAAAGTAGATAATACCTAGAAGGAAACATTAAGATTTCTGGAGAGAAATCTCCAAGGAGCAAATCAATAAGCTCTATCAACCTGAGAAAGGAAATACAAATCATTTGGGAATATTAAGAGAAACTGCCAAAAAAAAAAAAAAAAAGTCAAATAAAACACTTCCAAAGCACATACATTTCAAGTCCAACTGCCATTGTTTGGTGTACTCAGCTGAGTTACCTTACTGTCTGAACAGGATAAAGCTCGCAAGACTCTACCTAAAAAACTCTGTCTAGGGCTTCCCTGGTGGCACAGTGGTTGAGAGTCCGCCTGCGGATGCAGGGGACACGGTTTCATGCCCCAGTCCGGGAGGATCCCACATGCCGTGGAGCGGGTGGGCCCGTGAGCCATGGCCGCTGAGCCTGCACATCTGGATCCTGTGCTCCACAACAGGAGAGGCCACAACAGTCAGAGGCCCACATACTGCAAAAACAAAACAAAAACAAAAACAAAAACAAAAACAAAATAAACTCTGTCTAAAGATTCCTTGAAATTATCACAAATTGGGCTTATCTACACTTGTGTTTATTTCCAATAAAAATTAGTTTATGCCAACTCTGCTTCATTCAAAGTAACAGTGTAATAATGCCTATAATTTATGGATGTTAACGCTTAGGAAAACTCTATGAGATTTATATTTATTTGTATAGGAGAAGGAGAAGAATCATAGGAGATTAAATAACCTGCCCTAGGTCCTTTTTGAGGAAGAATCAGAACTGAAACGTGAGCCAAACCAGTCTGACTCATGTTGAAGTCTGTATTCTTAAACGCTGTCTATAATAAGTTGAATACTTGATGTCTTTTATAATGAGGGACAATATGATTCAAAATGCTTCAAATGCTTTTGGCATATTAAACAGGAAATATATAGTTTATCAATATATTTAGACTAAATAACTAATAAAACTAGATACAGCTCCTTGAAGAAGTGATTTTGGCCATAAGCAAAATTAAACAACTATTCCATAGTGTTTTATGGTATAGAGACTACTATTCTGACATGTTTGTTTTAAAATTTCAACTTTCACAAAAATCTTCACTAATAACAACATATTCTGCATTATGTGGATAATGTTTAACATTAAGCAAAAGTTCCACATAATTCTGATTATTAAAACTGGAAGAAAATTGAAAGATGATTGTGTAATTGTGTTTTGCTGAACCCAGAAATTTAAATTACTTATAGACTTAGAGAGCCATTTTCTTGTGGTGTGTTTTACATAATACCTAGCAACACTTTCTCTACTTTTGTTTATGAATGTGACATAAACAAATGAACCTCATGCATGCACTAACTAGTAAAAATCTGCAGTAAAATTCTCTTTGTATCATTATTCAGAGACTTATTTTACATAAACCTTGAGTTCAAAGTCCTTGAAGGCTTTTATTTTTATTTTATTTAACATCTTTATTGTAGTATAATTGCTTTACGGTGGTGTGTTTGTTTCTGCTGTATTACAAAGTGAACCAGATTTACATATACATGTATCTGCATATACCCTCCCTCTTGTGTCTCCCTCCCACCCTCCCTATCCCACCTCTCTAGGTGGTCACAAAGCACCAAGGTGATCTTACTGTGCTATGCGACTGCTTCCCACTAGCTATCAATTTTACATTTAGTAGTGTATATATGTCCATGAAAATCTCTCACTTAATCCCACCTTGCCCTTTCCCCTCCCTCAGTCCTCAAGTCCATTCTCTACATCTATGTCTTCATTCCTATCCTGACCCTAGGTTCTTCAGAACCATTTATTTATTTATTTTTTTAGCTTCCATATATATGTGTTAGCATACAATATTTGTTTTTCTTTTTCTGACTTACTTAACTCTGTATGGCAGACTATAGGACTACCCACCTCACTACAAATAACTCAGTTTTGTTCCTTTTTATGGCCAATATTCCATTGTATACATGTGCCACATCTTCTTCATCCATACATCTGTTGATGGACATGTAGGTTGCTTCCATGTACTTGCTACTGTAAATAGTGCTGCAATGAATATTGTAGTACATGACCCTTTTGAATTATGGTTTTCTCAGGGTATATGCCCAGTAGTGGGATTGCTGTGTCATATGGTAGTTCTATTTTTAGTTTTCTAAGGAACCTCCAAACTATTCTCCATACTGGGTGTATCAATTTACATTCACACCAACAGTGAAAGAGGGTACCCTTTTCTCCACACCCTCTCCAGCATTTAGTGTTTGTAGAGTTTTTTTTATGATGGCCATTCTGACAGATGTAAGGTGATACCTCATTGTAGTTTTGATTTGCATTTCTCTCATGATTAGTGATGTTGAGCATCCTTTCATGTGTTTGTTGCCAATCTGTATATCTTCTTTGGAGAAATGTCTATTTAGGTCTTCTGCCCATTTGTGGATTGTGTTGTTTGGTTTTTTGATATTGAGCTGCATGAGCTGCTTGTATATTTTAGAGATTAATCCTTTGTCTGTTGCTTCATTTGCAAATATTTTCTCCCATTCTGAGGGCTGTCTTTTGGTCTTGTTTATGGTTTCCTTTGCTGTGCAAAAACTTTTAAGTTTCATTAGGTGCCATTTGTTTATTTTTGTTTTTATTTCCATTTGTCTAGAACGTGGGTGAAAAAGGATTTTGCTGTGATTTATGTCATAGAGTGTTCTGCCTGTGTTTTCCTCTAAGAGTTTGATTGTGTCTGGCCTTACACTTAGGACTTTACTCCATTTTGAGTTTTTTTTTGGTGTGTGTATGGTATTAGGGAGTGTTCTAATTTCATTCTTTTTCATGTAGCTGTCCAGTTTTCCCAGCACCACTTATTGAAGAGGTCTCTTTTCTCCATTGTATATTCTTGCCTTTTTTGTCAAAGATAAGGTCACCATATATGTGATGGTTTATCTATAGCCTTTGTATCTTCTGCCATTGATCTGTATTTCTCTTTTTGTGCCAGTACCATACTGTCTTGATTACTGTAGCTCTGTAGTATCATCTGAAGTCAGGGAGCCTGACTCTTCCACCTCCATTTTTCTTTCTCAAAATTGCTTTGGCTATTTGGGGTCTTTTGTGTTTCCATACAAATTGTGCAATTTTTCTTCTAGTTCTGTGAAAAATGCCATTGCTAGTTTGATAGGAATTGCATTGAATCTGTAGATGGCTTTGGGTAGTATAGTCATTTTCACAATGTTGATTCTTCCAACCCAAGAACATTGTATATCTCTCCATCTCTTTGTATCATCATTAATTTCTTTCATCAGTATGTTATAGCTTTCTGCATACAGGTCTTTTGTCTCCTTAGGTAGGTTTATTCCTAGGTACTTTATATTTTTTGTTGTTGCAATGGTAAATGGGAGTGTTTCCTTAATTTCTCTTTCAGATTTTTCATCATTAGTGTATAGGAATGCAAGAGATTTCTGTGCATTAGTTTTTTATCCTGCTCCTTAAAAAGTTCATTGATTAGCTCTAGTAGTTTTATGGTAGCATCTTTAGGATTCTCTATGTATAGTATCATGTCATCTGCAAGCAGTGACACTTTTACTTCTTCTCTTCTGATTTGGATTCATTTTATTTATTTTTCTACTCTGATTGCTGTGGCTAAAACTTCCAAAACTATATTGAATAATAATGATGAGAGTGGGAAACCTTGTCTTGTTCCTGACCTTAGTTGAAATGCCTTCAGTTTTTCACCATGGAGAACAATGTTGGCTGTGTGTTTGTCGTATATGGCCTTCATTATGTTGAGTTCAGTTCCTCTATGCCTGTTTTCTGGAGAGCTTTTTTCATAAATGGGTTTTGAATTGTGAAAAAGTTTTTTTGCATCTATTGAGATGATCATATGATTTTTATCCTTCAATTTGTTAATATGTTTTATCACACTGATTGATTTGTGTATATTGAAGAATCTTTTCATTCTGGGATAAACCCAACTTGATCATGGTGTATGATCCTTTTAATGTGCTGTTGAATTCTGTTTGCTAGTAATTTGTTGAGGATTTTTGCATCTATGTTTATCAGAGATACTGGCCTGTAGTTTTCTTTTTTTGTGACATCTTTGTGTGGTGTTGGTATCAGGGTGATGTTGGCCTCGAAGAATGAGTCTTAGAGTGTTCCTCCCTCTGGTATATTTTGGAAGAGTTTGAGAAGGATAGGTGTTAGCTCTTCTCTAACTGTTTGATAGAATTCTCCTGTGAAGCCATCTCTTCCTGGGCTTTTGTTTGTTGGAGGATTTTTAATCATAGTTTCAGTTTCAGTGCTTGTGATTGGTCTGTTTATATTTTCTATTTCTTCCTGGTTCCGTCTCAGAAGGTTGTGCTTTTCTAAGAATTTGTCCATTTTTCCATGTTGTCCATTATATTGGCATGTAGTTGCTTATAGTATTCCCTCACGATTCTTTGTATTTCTGCACTGTCAGTTGTTACTTCTTTATAATTTCTAATTCTATTGATTTGAGTCCTCCTTTTTTTCTTGATGAGTCTGGCTAAGTGTTTATCAATTTTGTTTATCTTCTCAGAGAAGCAGCTTTTAGTTTTATTGATTTCTGTTATCATTTTCTTCATTTATTTTTCATTTATTTCTGATGTGATTTCTTTCTTTCTGCTAAGTTTGTTTTTTTGTTGTTGTTGTTGTTCTTCTTTCTCTAATTGATTTAGGTGTAATGTTACATTGTTTATTTGAGGTTTTTCTTGTTTCTTGAGGTAGGATTGTATTGCTATAAACTTCCCTCTTAGAACTATTTCCCCGCATCCTATACGTTTTGGGTCGTCATTGTCATTGTTTTCTAGGTATTTTTTGATTTCTTCTTTGATTTCTTCAGTGTATTGTTAGTAGTGTGTTGTTTAGCCTCCATGTGTTTGTATTTTTTTTAGTTTTTTTTTTCCTGTAGTTGATATCTAGTCTTATAAGGTTGTGGTTGGAAAAGATAGTTGATACAATTTTAATTTTCTTAAATTTCCCAAGGCTTTTGTGACCCAAGATATGATATCCTGGAGAATGTTTCATGAGTTCTTGAAAAGAAAGTGTGTTCTGTTGTTTTTGAATGGAATATCCTGTAAATATCACTTAAGTCCATCTTGTTTAATGTGTCATTTAAAGCTTGTGTTTCCTTTTTTATTTTCGTTTTGGATGATCTGTCCATTGCTGAAAGCGGAGTGTTTAAGTCCCATACTATGATTGTGTTGCTGTCAGTTTCCCCTTTTATGGCTGTTAGCATTTACCTTAAGTATTGAGGTGCTTCTATGTTGGGTGCATAAATATTTACAATTGCTATATTTTCTTCTTGGATTGATCCCTTGATCATTATGTAGTGTTCTTCTTTGTCTCTTGTAATAGTCTTTATTTTAAAGTCAATTTTGTCTGATATGAGAATTGCTACTCCAGCTTTCTTTTCATTTCCTTTTGCATAGAATATCTTTTTCCATCCCCTCACTTTCAGTCTGTATGTGTCCCTAGGTCTGAAGTGGGTCTCTTGTAGGCCGCATGTATGTGGGTCTTGTTTTTCTATACATTCATGCAGTCTATGTCTTTTGGTTGGAGCATTTAATCCATTTACATTTTAGGTAATTATCAATATGTATTGTCCTATTACCGTTTTCCTAATTGTTTTGGGTTTGTTATTGTAGGTCTTTTCCTTATCTTGTGTTTCCTGCCTAGAGAAGTTCTTTTAGCATTTGTTGTTAGGTTGTTTTGGTGGTGCTGAATTCTCTTAGCTCTTGCTTGTCTGTAAAAATTTTAATTTCTCTGTTGAATCTGAATGAGATCCTTGCTGGGTAGAGTAATCTTGGTTGTAGGTTTTTGCCTTTCATCACTTTAAAGGTGATGAAAGGTGTCACTTTCATCACACCCTTCTGGCTTGCAGAGTTTCTGCTGAAAGATCAGCTGTTAACATTATGGGGATTCCCTTGTATGTTATTTGTTGCTTTTCCTTTGTTATTTTTAATATTTTTTCTTTATATTTATTTTTTGATAGTTTGATTAATATGTGTCTCGGTGTGTTTCTCCGTGGATTTTTTGTGTATGGGACTCTCTGCTCTTCCTGGGCTTCATTATTTCCTTTCCCATATTAAGGAAGTTTTCAACTATAATCTCTTCAAATATTTTCTCAGTCCTTTTTTTTTTTTTTTTTTTTATCTTTGTCTTATGGGACCCCTATAATTCAAATGTTGATATGTTTAATGTTCTCCCAGAGGTCTCAGAGACTGTTCTCAATTATTTTCATTCTTTTTTTTCTTTATTCTGCTCTACAGTAGTTACTTCCAGTATTTTATCTTCCAGGTCACTTATCCATTCTTCTGCCTTGGTTGTTCTGCTATTGATTCCTTCTAGAGAATTTTAAATTTCATTTATGTGTTGTTCATCACTGTTTGTTTGCTCTTTAGTTCTTCTAGGTCCTTGTTAAACATTTCTTGTATTTTCTCCATTCTGTTTCCATGATTTTGGATCATGTTTACTATCATTACTCTGAATTCTTTTTCAGGTAGACTGCCTATTTCCTCTTCATTTGTTTCATCTGTTGGGTATTTACCTTACTCCTTCATCTGCTGTGTGTTTCTTTGCCTTCTCATTTTGCTTTACTTACTGTGTTTGGGGTCTCCTCTTCACAGTCTGTAGGTTTGTAGTTCCCATGTTTTCTGTTGTCTGCCCCCATTGGGTAAGGTTTGTTCAGTGGGTGTGTAGGCTTCCTGCTGGAGGGGACTAGTGCCTGTGTTCTTGTGGATGAGGCTGGATCTTGTCTTTCTGGTGGGCGGGACTGCATCTGGTGGTGTGTTTTGTGGCTTCTGTGAACTTAGTATGATTTTAGGTAGCCTCTCTGCTAATGGATGGGTTTGTGTTCCTTTCTTACTATTTGTTTGGCATGCGGTGTCCAACACTGGAGCTTCCTGGTTGTTGAGTGCAGCTGGGTCTTAGCGTTGAGATGGAGATCTCTGGGAGAGCTCTCGCTCACTGATATTACATGGGGCTGGGAGGTCTCTGGTGCACCAATATCCTTAACTCGACTCTCCCCCGTCAGAGGTTCAAGTCTGACACCTGGCAGGAGCACCAAGACCCTGTCAGCCACACAGCTGAAATAATAGAAGATGGATTTATGTTTTCTGATGTTTTCACTTCCATTTATTATGATTTTCTATCCTGTCACACTCCAATATTATGCCATTGCCTGTGGGAATCTTTTTATTTTTCCTTTAGAACTACTAGATAATCTTCATTGTTCCAACATTTTCACTTCACTTCAGACTGTGTTCTACCTTGTGAACAACTTCCTTGATGTTATTGCTTGAGACATTTGTCTGCTCTCACACACTGGCCCATTCCTGCACCCAGCCACTGACATCAAGGCTCCCTCTTAACTGATGCAGGCTTTTGTCTTCTCTCTTTGAAGGCTTTTAAATGAATATATAAAATGCCAGGGCATCTATAATCAGGGGTGTTTGTAGTGAAACTCTTCATGTTGTCTGCAAGTTTCATTCTTCTGTTTAACTGTCGAGAAAGCATGGCACCTTTATACCTTTCTGCTCTCCTTTTTCTGGGCACCAGGGAAAAGACATGTCTTAGTACCCAGAAAACCTTCAAGTTGCAAATATGTCTAGGCTTTTAGCTTTGGATATGTATTATTCCTCTTATGGTGAAACACAGAAGTTTACATCTGAAACATAAATTGGAACTCTTTTCATAATGGCATTCCATTTAAGCAGTGGATATAAAAAGGAAGAATACAACAGAGTTAACTAGATATTTTTAGTGAGAAAGGTGAAGAAGGTATTCTCAGCAGTAAATTGCACACCTAGAAATGCATATCAGTATTTTGATTTTGTTCTGTCTGCAGTTTCAGTTAAGCCATTTTATAAACCATATTCTTGTTTTAATCTCCCCAATCAATTTTTTTAATACCTGAGTGAGTATACAAACAATATGTGGAGAAAACCACATGATAACATGTAAGTTTTCCATATGGAGAATCCCCTTTCCAGGTATTTTAAAAGACGGAAGCCCAAAAGTAACCCCAGATGAGTTGAACCAGATATTTTTGTTGTTTTGGGGTTGGGAGGGTTACTTTATAATGATCCACAGTTCATTCTGTCTCTCACAGACATTGAGATTCGATATATTAGAATCAGTTCATAGTGTTGGGGAACAGTTTATAGTGTTGGGGAACAAATAATTTGAAGGCCAATCATTCCAGGACTCAAACTTTAGACTGAACTTGGCCACTGCTGAGCTACGTCACCTGAAGTTCAGGCTGGATCAGAAACTGTGACTCTCTTCCTCATCCTTATATCTTCAGGGCTGGTCTAGTGTCTGGCACATGGTAGGGTTTCAGTATGTGTTTGTTAAGTGAATTAATAAACAAAGGGGTGAATTGCTTTCCCTTTCTTCAAGAGAAGAAACTTTAAGAAATAACGAAGGCTGTTTGCTACCACATTTTCCTGTGAAGCACACATATTTGATTGATTTAATGAGGACCAATTTTTGAAGGTCAGATTGTCCGTTAAATTCTGTATGAGGAGAGGCATTTGGGGTGTCAAATAGGAGTTTGTTCAGGTCTCCAGTGAACATTAAAAAGAAGGCTGTGGGAGGATTTGTAAGAAGATGATTACTTCTCCTTGATACCTTAGAAGGAGAGTTCAAAAGGAAATTGACTTTGATTTTCTTGATTTCTTGAGGATATAATGCAAGTCTTTTTCCCCCTCTGGGGTAGTGAAATTAGGTTTCAAGGGTCAAAGGCAATGATTTATGGATGTGGTCTTTGAACTAGGTGTCTTGAATTAAAAAAAATAGGAAGTACTGCATTTCATGGTCTTTCCTGATAAACTACAGAAAGAAGTCATACTGATTCAATGCAATGTTTTTTGATGGAGTGTTGCTGGGACAAATTTTATAAGCAGATTATGTTCCAGAAGTCTTAACTGTGTTCTGAAAATTACCAAAATTCACTTCCTGTTTGTTTGTTTGCTTTTGTTTTTGAGGTTACAGCCTTGGGATGAGACCATTTATAGGAGAATGCGTTTCTTAGCTCTCCTTCCTACATATAGCAAGCTTTGTAGTCAGATTTTGTGATCAAGTGTCAATGTGAAATATATTTATCAAATTTATATAGTTTCTGTGGCAGGACTTGAAAAAAAATTAAAATATTGCATTTCTCATAAGAAGTAGTAGTAACTTTAGGTAAAAATGCTTTGTAAGTAATTTGGAAAAATTTTGTTTGAGGTAAATCTATTGTTTAGGTAAAAAGAAAAGTTCTCAATAAACTGACAATTTGCTAATAAGTGGATATCATAAGATGTTTAAATACAGCATCTAAATTATTACTCAAATTTTTCCACCTTTTTTGGTAGCTTGGAGTTCTACTAAGAGCCTATAAATAGTAGTCTGCATTGATTTGGAAGATAATATTTATACATTGTCAATTGAATTGTACAGGAACACCACTAGTGATTTCTTTATATCTTGACTCAAAATCCTTATGGGGAGCTCGATTTGTATGTTAGAAAATATGGTGGCCTACTCACTGTAGGCAGTAATGCAGATTTGCTGTCTATATGCATTCAGCTGAAATTAAACTGTAGGTCCTTGCTGCTCTAAGTGCGATTTGTGAAACTTGTTAGCAAAACAGTAATTCAGGCCTGTCTTCAGATCTACAGAATTAGAATCAGCATTTTGACAAAGAACCTAGGTGAATAATTGGATGCATGTTGAAGTTTGATAGCACTCTTCCTGGCTTTTAGAATGTAAAATAAGGCATCCACTGCATAGAAAATCTAACTCACAGACAAGACCATCTTTTCATTATTGTAAGATTAGACATAAGGAGCAGTATTAGTCTTGGGTTTCTCTACTAACAATTTTAAACCTGTTAGAACACCTAAATTAATGTAATCAAATACAGTATAATCTTATATGATATCACATCATATTTTTACATTAGAATTGGATCAAATTTTCAGAAAGTAGATGCCAGTGTTTTCTTTCTACAGGTAAAGAATCTGAGACTTGAGAGGTGAAATGGCACACTCAAGCTTCCACAGCTGGTAAGTGGCAGAGCTCTGACTACTGTGAAGGTTTCTGGAATCCAGTCAAGGACTCACCAAAAAGAGATGCTTTCTTCACTCTGAAAATTCACTAAATATCTTTATACAATTTTTTTATTTTGAATTTTAAAAATGTATACCTGTCATTCATAAGCAAAAAATATCTGTGCATAAATATGTGTATATAACACATACTATACCAGTATTTAATGATGGTTATATAGAAGGAAAGAAGTTAAGGCTTATTTCAGTTGGTAGAATGAGCAAATATACACAAGAAAATGTTTGCAACTATTATATATAAAAAAATCAGCTGTGAGTGATATTTTTATGTGGTGTATGATATAAGATAAGGGATCTGACTTGTATGTATATGCATGGTTTTGTGTGTGTGTGTGTGGTAGAGAGCTTAATTCTTATCTTCCATTATAATAAGTCAATGTAAAATGGCTAATTTGACAAAATGAGGGAGAAAGAGAGAGAGAGAAAAGGAAATGGAGTAATAAGCATACTACTTAGAAATATAGAGGTAGCTTACCAAGGTGCAGCTAGAAGACATGGACTATGTTGCCTCTGGAAACATGGGTGGGCAAGGATGTTTTAATTGTTGGCCCTTTTCCATTAAAAGCCTATATTTTGGTAGACCTACCTATCGTCTACCAAAAGCCTGTAATAACTTTTAAATATATGTTTAAACTTTCAAAAGGAGAGAAAAAAAAGGAAATACATCACGGTTCACCTTATGTACAGTTCAACAAAAGAATTCAACAAAACACATGCAGATCAATTGATTCTGAAAGTAGTTGATTCTGAAAATAGTGCACTGTGTTTAACTGGCAATTTCAGTTGGGTTGCAGGAATCTGGAAGTATAACCTGAACTCACTTCTATTTAGCACCTTGGCAAAGCTCAGATGAGTAAAACAATGTTATTAGAAGATTGCCATAATTACCATAGTAGAAAAATATTTCTCTAAAAAGAATACCAGAAAATATAGCTACTAAAAAACATTTCTTGAGTATCAGTAGGGGGCACTAAGATTCCACTGAAAGGAAATTATTAACCCTGGAGGAGTCATAAATTATTTGTTTTCTTACTTTAACTTTAAAGGGAAAACATCATAAACTCTATGCTTTTTTAACTTCAGTATGGGTGGTGGAATTGCTTTTCCTCTTAACCCTTTTAACACGAAGATGTATTTAACTATTTTCTTTAACTGGAAATTTATTTATATTTTCTCTTATTTCCACCTCTGTCCAGTGTGCTTCTTATTCAGCATTCAAATGCAATGCTAGTTTGCTTACTTTGTCAAAAATAGAGCAACTGGGTTTTTCACAGATAAGTAACTTCCTAATAAATGACCTTCTGCTAGAAGCTCTTTTAAAATGAAGCAAGGGTGTGTTTACTGCAAGTTGTAGCCAAGAAGGAAACTGTATGAACAAAAATAAGATTTGTACAACCAACCCTCCTCACCTGCCCCCAAAATAATGAAAACACCATTCCTCAACAAGGACCACATTAAAAATAATTCTAAATATGAGAAGAAACTAAAACTAAAACATGTTTTGAATGGCCATAGAATATTAATCTCACAGGTAAAGAAAAGATGTCTTTTATCCACAGAAGACATTAGCAAATTAGGGAAAAAACAACATAGATAAACTATGAAGGGGTGAAATCATATTGGTGGATTTTCATGTCTTCTTCAATACTGGTTCCTTTAAATATTAAGAAAACATAAAAACTCTAAATTGCCACCCTAAATTAGAAATAATCCCAGAAAAGAATCAGTGTTATCTGGAAGCAAAAGAGCAGCTTTATTGTTCCCAAGGTTTGCAAACCAGGGATACAAAGTCTTCCTCAGTAACTGAAAGCGTGTTTCTCCTATTTTTCACCCTGTGAAGGGGGTGAGGGATTTTTAAAACAAAAACCTCGGAAGTCACAGTTGGGAGACTTGTAAAGAGGTTGGATGGTCCTTGCAGCCTGACCACAAGTCCTTGCAACTAGACCGCAAGTTTTTGATGGTTGCCTGTCATCCGAGCTTCTCCTTAGGGACTTTATCCAGGTAGGACCCTTAGCAGCAGCATCAGAAGTCCTTATAGTTTTTGTTCATGGGTTTTTGTAAGAATACAGGGTACGTGACTGAAGTCCAGGTGTGTCATGAGTGCCTGGCTCCATTTTGGGTCGCTTTTGGCCACACTGGGTTAACTTTCTATGTTCTTTCCATAGGGCATTTCTCTCATTTTTACCTTTCTTTAGGGGATTTTATTTATTTTTACAAAGTAGAATAATTTTGAAGTATATTGCTAACGGGTGTTCAGTGTAATATTTTGGACCTGGCTGTATTTTTTTTTTCCCCGTATACTTTTTTGTGTTTGTAACTACCAAAAAAAAAAAAAAAA
>NW_006795054.1:0-2367 GCF_000442215.2 Lipotes vexillifer
GTCCGGGAAGATCCCACATGCCGCGGAGCGGCTGTGCCCGTGAGCCATGGCCGCTAAGCCTGCACGTCCGGGGCCTGTGCTCCACAACGGGAGAGGCCACGGCAGTGAAAGGCCCGCGTAGCGCAAAAAACCAAAAAACAAACAAACAAACAAAAAAGAGTAATATGTATTTGTAGCTTTTTAAGGTCAAATTGTACTACAAGATTTAGGAGACTCTGTTAGTTGGTTATACCCATTTCTCCTTTGCTCACTTCCCATCACAGAACATGCAAACCCAGACCTTCCCTTTACTAGCCTCTGTCAGCTGAGGGTGGCCATGTGACCCAGTTCTGGCTAATGAGATGTAAGAGGGACTCTGCCAGGGCTTTTTCAGGAAAGATTTTCCCTTTTTAATTGTGGTAGAAACTGCAAGGCATTTGTTCTTTTGTTCTTCCCTTTTTAGAACCTCTAATTGTTTTTTTCTGTGCATGTGGCTACCAAGGATAAATACTACATTCTCCAGCCTCCCTGGTAGCTACTTGTGACTTTGGGACTACATTCTGGCCAGCAGAAGTGTTTTGTAGCAGCTTTCAGGAAATTTCCCTAAAAGAAAGCTCTCCTGTGCTGCCCTTTTATTCTCCTTCCTGCTGGCTGAAATGTTGACATGATGGCTGAGAGTAACATCTGGAACCATGACGTGGCCTTGGGAATGGAAGCCGTGTCTAGTGGAGCAACAAGAGGGAAGGAGCCTTGTTCTCTGAGGAGATAATGAGCAGACCCTCCATAGCAGCCCTGGACTACCTACCTCTAAACTCTTACATGTATCAATGTTCTGTCTGTTCTAGTCACTCTTTCTTTGAATCTCTGTTCTCATTACCAAGTTAATCCTAACTGTTACATGAGGACAACTCTCCCTCGGTCATTGGCTGCTCACTTCTCGATGTCCTATCTGTGAAAACATGATGTTTGGAGCTGTGGCAGCCATTCTGTGATTCTGAGTGGACAAAGGTGAGGATTGTGCAACAGAAGGTTGGAAAGAAATGAGCCCTCAGTGATGTCACTGAGCTTCCAAATCAACCCTGGGGCCATCTACTTCTGCATATATATTTTAAAGTAAACAACAAATGTCCTTATGTGATAAGCCACTGTTAGTTTAGTTTCCTGCTACTGGTAGCCAAAAGTATCTTCATTAATTTAGCTTAAGCAAAAACAATGGTTCTTTGCCTCCTGCCTGCTCATCCTTATTCTGCCTCTTACAGGGAACCACTTTCACCTCTTAGCTCTTTTCCTTTGCCATTCAACTAAATACCTAAAATAAAAAGATGAGGATTTTGCTTTCTTAAATCACTGCTTTTACGTACTTCCCTAATGTCTCTTCTTCCATCTCAATTTAGCTATCTCACTATTTTTGTTCATCACGACTTTGTCAATATCACCCACAGCTGTCATATAGTGCTCTATAATTTCATTTCTTTTGCAACTTCTTTTCTTGTCATTGTTAATTGACTTGCTTTTTCATTTGCTTAGTTTTCTATGTGTCTATCAGTAATTCATTCCTACACATTCCACTGGAGCTGTAAAGCTCTTTTTGTTCCGTTTAAACACATGAAGTAATCCAATAATTCCTTTTTCCTCTAGAAGCCATCTCTCCTGGAGCCTTCCATACAACTCCCCCATGTGGACTGGTTGTTATCTCTGATTGCTTCACACTTGGCTGTCTCCGATGCTATCCTGGGATTCTTTTGGCCTCCTTCCTGTGCTGGAGTCTCTGTTCCTGGATCCCTTGTTGTCTGGCTGCAACACATCTTCCTGAAGCTTTCTAAGAAAGAATACATTTTTGGGTTTCTTTTTTTTTAAGGTCCTCTGTGTCTGGAAATATCTTTATTTGACCTCCCCACTTGATTCATAGTTTGGTTGGCCTAGAATTCTTGGCTAGAGATGATGTTTCCTCAGAATTTTGTAGACATTGCTTTATCGTCTTCTAATTTCTTCTGTTTTTGAGAAATCGGATACGATTCTTCTTACCTGTTTTTTGTTTTGTTTGTAAATTTATTTATTTATTTTTAGTTTTGGCTGCCTTGAGTCTTTGTTGCCGCACGTGGGCTTTTCTCTAGTTGTGGCGAGCGAGGGCTACTCTTCCTTGTGGTGCGCGGGCTTCTCGTTGGGCGGCTTCTCTAGTTGTGGAGCACGGGCTCTAGGTGCGTGGGCTTCAGCAGCTGTGGCACTCGGGCTCAGTAGTTGTGGCTCGCGGGCTCCAGAGCACAGGCTCAGTAGTTGTGGCTCGCGGGCTTAGTTGCTCCGCGGCATGTGGGATCTTCCCAGAGTAGGGCTCGAACCCCTGTCCCCTGCATTGGCAGGCGGATTCTTAACCACTGTGCCACCAGGGAA
>NW_006795056.1:0-2081 GCF_000442215.2 Lipotes vexillifer
GCTGGGCCCGTGAGCCATGGCCGCTGAGCCTGTGCGTCCGGAGCCTGTGCTCTGGCAACGGGAGAGGCCAGAACAGTGAGAGGCCCGTGTACTGCAAAAAAACAAAAACAAAAACAAAAACAAACAAACAAACAAACAAAAAAGACCTGCTAAGCAAAGGAAGGGCTCAATCAGGACCTAGCACACCTGGGCCCAGACCTGCTGTGCCCCCAAGTGTCTGTGCCATATTAAACAAGTCCATACCCTTCTCTGGCCCTAGTTTCTTACTTTCAACCCAAAGATCTCAAGGTCAAACAGCCTCTTCCTCTAAGAAATATCAGTTAAAATTGCTTCAGAGCAGCCACCACCTTTCTTTACTTCATCTAGGGGAGAATTCTCAGACCCAGGACCTGCTGGAAGAATTTCTTTGCATCCATTTAGCATATCAATTCTCACATTTTCTGCTTGAACTTAAGGGCAAAGGACTCAGAGAGCTGCGCTTTTGTCTCTTCAATGCAGAGTTTTGCATATTCTCCTGGACTCTTTGCCCTTGAGTTACCCACCACAGACCAGCCCTGCTCCCTGGCTCAGGCAGAGGCAGGCCTCCACAGCTAACTGGGGCAGCTGCCCTTCCCATACATCCTCCCTCCTCCTGCAGAGAGTGAAAGTCCAGCCCAAAGCGGGATGCAGAGAAGGAGTATGGAATGGGGAATAGGCAGTAAGAATCCCAGAATGGGGGGGAGGGTGTTGCAGGTGCAGGGTAGTTGGGTAAAAGCAACGGTTTGCAAGGCTCATGAGACAAAATCAAAGCAACTGATGTTCTGCTTTGAGCTTCTGGACTGCAAGAGGCCTGGGAGCCAGGTCTCGGGGTGAGAGGCTCTCACACAAGCTGTTGCATATTTCAATGTCAATAGCATCCAGGAGGCCCTAGGCTCCTCACAAACATGGAAGAGGGAAGGAAGCCCAGTCTGTGATAAGGTGTCCTTCCTACCCTGTGGCACATTGTCCTTTACTCACTCCTCAATGAAACTGCAACCCCAGAGAAAGAAAGCTGCTTCTTACCAGGAATGGCCTTCGGAGGTGCCTCCATCAGTTGTTGCTGCATAACAAACAATCCCAGTCACATACCACGATAAGCATTCATTTAGCTCAGGCATCTGCAGGTCAGTTGGGGGTCAGCTGATACAGGCTGGGCTCAGCTGGGCAGCAATAAGTTGTAGGTTGGGTCTGAGCCTTTTCCCCATTTCTCTCATAGTCCTTAGTCCAGTGGACTAGCTGGGGTATGTTCTTCTCATGACAACAACAGAGGCACAAAAGAGCAAATGGAAATATGCCATGCCCCTTGAGGCCTAGCCCAAGCTGGCACCCTATGGTTTCTGCCCATTTCCATTGGCCAAATCAAGTCACATTCCCAAGTTCAAAGTAGAGGGTCAGAGAAATATACTTTGCCTTATAGAAAGAACTGCAGAGTCATATGGAAAAGGCATAGATACAGGGAAAGGTAAAGAATTGGGGCCTATAATGCAATCCACAAAAGGAATGAGTCCCACAATGCCTCATGGTTGATGGGATATTTTTCACACTTTCTTTAATTTACTCTTTATAACAACCCTAAGAGACAACGATTATATCTCCACATTATAGATGAAGAAACTGAAACTCAGAAAGAGAAGACATGCCTGAGATCACACCACCATTAAGCATAAGAATGGGTACACCGGGACTTTCCTGGTGGCGCAGTGGTTAAGAATCCACCTGCCAATGAAGGGGACACAGGTTCGAGCCCTGGGCCTGGAAGATCCCATATGCCGCGGAGCAACTAAGGCCATGTGCCACAACTACTGAGCCTGCGCTCTAGAGCCCGCAAGCCACAACTACTTAGCCCACGCACTGCAACTACTGAGCCCATGTGCCACAACTACTGAAGCCCCTGCGCCTAGAGCCTGTGCTCTGCAACAAGAGAAGCCACCCTAATGAGAAGCCCGTGCACCACAACGAAGAGTAGCCCCTGCTCACCGCAACTAGAGAAAGCCCGCACCCAACAACAAAGACCCAACACAACCAAAAATTAAAAAAAAAAAAAAAAAAAAAAAAAAAAAATG
>NW_006795057.1:0-2336 GCF_000442215.2 Lipotes vexillifer
TTTTTTTTTTTTTTTGTGGTATGTGGGCCTCTCACTGTTGTGGCCTCTCCCACTGTTGAGCACAGGCTCCGGATGCCCAGACTCAGCGGCCATGGCTCACGGGCCCAGTCGCTCCACAGCATGTGGGATCCTCCAGGACCGGGGCACGAGCCTGTGTCCCCTGCATCGGCAGGTGGACTCTCAACCACTGTGCCACCAGGGAAGCCCTCCTTCCAGTTTTACTGAGATATAATTGACATACAGCACTGTATAAATTTAAGGTGCACAATATAATGATTTGACTTACATACATCATGAAATGATTACCTCAATAATTTCAGTGAACATCCATCATCTCATATAGATAAAAATTAAAGAAGTAGAAAAGAAGTATTTTTTCTCATGGTGAGAAGTCTTAGGATTTACTGTCAACACCTTTCATATATAACATATAGCAGAGTTATATTTATCACGTTGTACATTATATCTCTAGTACTTATTTATCTTATAACTGGAAGTTGATACCTTTTGACCGTCTTCATCCAATTCCCCTCACGTTACCCTCCATCTCTGGTAACCACAGACCTGATCTCTTTTTCTATGAGTTTTAAATGTAATATTTAAAAATTTTATGTCTGATAACTTCATTATCTAGATCTCCTGTGAGGATTGTTTGTTTTTCTTTAGGTTTTCAGTTAAGTTATCTTACCTTGTCATTATTTACCTGGCTATATGTCATTGAGTGGTGGGCATTGTATATGAGAAATAGTATTGATTAACTAGAGGTCTAGGACAATGGTATCTTTCTCCAGAGAATTTGTATATTTGTTTTTGGGTAGGTGGTTGGGCAACGGGCACTAGCAATCCTCGAACATCTTATTCTAGTGAGAGAGAGTGAGGATTCAATGCTGGGTTTCAGTTCCTGGGAGATTTTCTCGTAATTCTTTGATTTCACCTTTAATTTTATGTATAGCCTTTTGTGGCAACAATCCAGAGCTTGGTGGTTTACCAGACTCCTTAGAAACCTTAGAGAAAGGCTTTTGTTGCTAGTTTTTGCTCTCTTAACCCTACAAGTGTTTTAAACACTCTGCTTAGCTTCTCAGCTTTCTTTACTAGAATCATCAGTCATCTCCAGGGGAAAAGCAGCCCTATTACCTCTCTTGGAAGTTTTGATACACAGTTTGCTGGCATTGTTCTTTCAGTCAGCTAAAAGTTCTAGTTCTTTTTCCTGTGAGTTGTTAAGCTAGATCTGCTGTTCATCCTGTTGCCCATCTTGCCACTGTTACGAGTTTCTTTTTAAATTAAATGCTGGCTCCGTTTCATCTTCATTTCATTTCATGTTGTTTAAGTCACTGTAGTGAATGTGTGTCTTTTGTTCCAGAGTCAGGCGTTGATTTTAACCATATACATTGAGTTCTTGTCATCTTTTTCCTCTCCTTCAAATTTATTTTGCTGTTTTACTTTTACCAGTTGCAGCTTAAATAAAACGATTGAGGTTGGGAGACTGGGAGGGGAGTTGAAGTTTGAAATACAGATGTTTGGGATAGGTAATGGCCATCTCATTGATTCTGAAGATCAGCCTGTGGGTTTGTTTGACTTAGATGAAAGTGAAGAGGATGAAGATGATTTGTTGCAAAGGACTGGGAATTTCATATCCACATCAACCTCTCTTCCTAAAGGAATCTTAAAGGTGAGAATCAGTAAAATTGGGTCAATCCAACTAATTACCTCTGAAATCCAATATACTTCCCAGTTACAAATGTATGGATTCCTGTTATCTGTGGGATTAAATGTGCTTGCTGTCATTTTGCCTTGGTAAATATTTGTGTTAGGTTTTTTATCTTTTGCAAAAACAAGATTAAATTACGTTCCCAGGAATTTTGTAGGAATGTTATTTGATTCCTCCTTTTGCAATTCTTGTTCCTTCTGTTGGCACCAGCCTCGTTCATGCTGCTCTCATCTCTCGCCCAGTGCATAGCAACAGCTTCGTGGCTAGACTCTCCACTTCCACTTTCCTTCTTCCTAAACCGTTCTTCCTGTAGTAGCCTGAGGGACCTTTTAAAAATAAATATCATGTCCTGTCACTTTTCACTGCTCTTTGAAAACTTCTGAATTCCTTACCATAGTCTACACTGCCCTTCACAGGATCTGGCCTTTGCCTATGTCTTCAACTTCATCTGATGCCTTTTCCTCTTATTCCTTACTCATGCCACACAGGCCTTCTTTCTGTTTCTTGCACATGCCAAGTTCTTTCTTGCCCCAGAACCTTTGCTCTTGCTCATCCCTCCATGTGTTCTTTAAGCACTGCCAGTGGCCAACTCATTCTTACTTTTTTTTTTTTTTTTTTTTTTTGGGGG
>NW_006795058.1:0-2485 GCF_000442215.2 Lipotes vexillifer
CCCTAGATTTAGGAAGGTCTTAGCCATTTTTTTAAAAAATAAGCTTTCTGTCCCTTTCCCCCTCTCTTCTCCTTCTGGGACTTCAATAATGAGCAGATTGTTCCTTTTTATGGTATCCCATAATTCACATAAGTTTTCTTTACTCTTTTCATTTTTGTTTTCTTTTTGCTCCTAAGACTGGGTAATTCCATTGACCCATCTGCTACTGCACTAATTCTTTTCCCTCTTTGATTGAGTCTGCTCTTGAAGTTCTCTATTGAATTCTTCAGTCATTTCATTCTTCAACTTTAGTATTTAATTGTTTTTAATATTTTACTATTTCTTTGTTGAACACTCATTTTGTTCATGCATTGTTTTTCTAATTTTATTTAATCGCCAGTGTTTTCTGGCAATTAAGTGAAATTTTAAAAGATGATTATTATGAATTCTTTTTCTTACAGTTCATAGATCTCCATTTCTTTAAGACTTAGTCATTGGAGTTTTACTATTTTCCTTTGGTGATGTAACATTTCATTGATTATCCATGATCTGTTTGGCCCTTTATAGATATCTCTACACTTGAGGAAGTAGGCGCCCCTTCCAGTCTTTACACACTGGTTTGGCAGGCAAAGCCCTTCACCAGTCAGCCTGTCCAGAAATCCTGAGAGGGCCATCTAATGGTATCTTCAAACAAAAATACTGCCAGTCTTTTGATGGGGAGGCCTGGTGCTTGGGCACATGAGGATCAACCTGCTGCTTGTGTCCACAGGGTTGGGCATGTAGCCTTCGTTCACTAGAGGTGAGCCTGGCACTTGAACTGCATTAATGAGCCTAGGACCTGGTTCTGCATGGGCAGACCTGGATCCTGAGTCTAAAGAGGCCAACCCAGTGCCAGGGACCACTGGAGCGGGCCTGGCATCTGGTTCTTAAATCTTAAAGGGCCAGTCTGTTAGTGGGATGGGACAGGAGCCTGGTTTGGCAGGAGCAGGCCTGGAGGCTGGGCCTATGGAAGTTGGTGGTAGGGTGAGCCTGGAGGCCAGAGCTACAGAAGTTAACTTGTAACCTGGGGCCTCAGGGGACAGCCTAGAGGTTGGATCTGTTGAGGCTGGTCTGATGCCATGGCAGGTTGAGAAGCTGGTTATTTGGGATCTAGCCTCTGTGGCCTTGGAAGCTAGCTTAATGCTGGGGCATAATGGGAGCCTGGTTCCATGGGAGCTAGTCTGGAGTCTAGATCCGCAGGGGCCAGCTTGCTACTGGATTGTACTAGGGTCCCAGTGTTGCCTGGTACTGAGATAGGTCAAAAGATTGGGTCTGTGGTAGTCAGCCTGTTGCTGGACTCAGCTAGGTGCCTGGATTCAAGGGTTTCCACCTGGAGTTTACTGCCATAAGAGTACCTAATGGCCATGGGAACTGACTGGAAATAGGTTGAACCAAAAACCTGGGTTCTTGAGAGCTTTCCTTGAGCCTGGTGCCATGGGAACTGCCCAGGACTGTAAGAGCCAGCAAGCATCAGGGTGGTTCCAGAGCCTGGGGCTGTGGGAATCCACTGAGAGACTGGTCCCACAGGAGTTGCCTGGTGCCATGAGAGCCACCTGGAACTGTAGGAGATGTCTGGGACTGCCAGAGTCAGCAGGTATCAAACTAAGCTGAGAGGCTGCGTTCATAGAGCCTACCAGGAGCCTGGTGCTGCAGTAGC
This sequence comes from Lipotes vexillifer, assembly GCF_000442215.2. NCBI lineage: Eukaryota > Metazoa > Chordata > Mammalia > Artiodactyla > Lipotidae > Lipotes > Lipotes vexillifer. Next base: position 1,676 of record NW_006795058.1, read on the forward strand.
CTGGTAGGGCCATGGAACTGCTTAGAGCTGCTGAAGCCAGAGGGTGCTGAGGTGAGCTAGGAACCTTGTTTAACAGGAACCCACAAAGAGCTACCTAGGATTGCAGGAGTTAACAAAGTGTTGTGGCAGATGGGCTCCATCATCCATGGTGAAGCTGGGTGCTCACTTCCCTCTCCTCCCATAGAGAAGTTGTCTCTCTCTGCACCGGATTGCCTGGGCTTGGGGGAGAGGTAAAGAGGGACAGTGAATCTATATTTCTTACTCTTTACTATGCATCTTTTATTTTCTTACTTCTGTGCCTCACCCAGGTACTGTAACCTGTCGAGTCCTTTAAAGGTATTGTTATGCATGGATAGTTGTTCAAATTGATGTTTCTTGGAAGGGGGCAAAGAGAGCTAGAAATTCCTATGTCACCATTTTGCTCTAATGTGAAAATTTAAAATATCAGCCAGGTTTTGCTAAAATGATGCTGCTATCCTGGTTGCCCCTCCCCAGGAGTATCTATTTTCTTATTATTTGAATGGACTTCCTCAATAAGGAGGTAAATTCATGGAGCAAAATTAAGGCTTTTCTACTACTGGTGAGCACTTCCTGTTGGGAACCAGTTAACCTTCCTCTACTAGTACTGGTGATAAATACACCACAGTACCAGCTAAGGCAAGGCACTAAAAATGTACAGTCTGTCATAGGAGACTTAGATAAAGAAGGAGTACTGATTCCCACCATCTCACCTTTCAATTCCCATATACGGCCTGTGCTAAAAGTCACCAATAATAAGTGAAACCTAACTACAGACTATAGAGACTTCAG
>NW_006795059.1:0-4997 GCF_000442215.2 Lipotes vexillifer
AAGAGAAAAATTGCGAGTGGATTGTATTATAATGAGAAAAGAGGCCCTGCTCGTATTTACCTCTGAGGAGGGTTCACTGGGTTTTTTTTGGTTTTTTTTTTGGCCACATGTCATGCTTGTTGGATCTTAGTTCCCCACACCAGGGATTGAACCTGGCCCCAGACAGTGAAAGTGCCGTGTCCTAACCACTGGACCACCAGAGAATTCCCAGGGTTCACTCTTTGAGTGGAGGTTAAGCTGTGGCTTAGCTGAAGGCCCAGGTTCTGGGATTAACACAGAGGCAGTGCTCACAGGTTGGGGGGTGCTGACAACCACAGCACGATGGCATTTCTATGTGGGCTCTTCAGAGCCTTTACCCAACTCCACGTGGCCCAAGTGGCCTTGAGAAAAGGGAATTCAGCTGGGGCTTTCTGTGCTCAAACCAGCCTGGGCCTCCCTCTGCTCTTCCCTATCTCCTCCAAGAAGGAGGTCGCTTGCTCTGGCCTGGGGTGGGGAGAGTCAAACCACCAAACTTTGGGGTGCCACGCATATCCCTCCTTCACAAGAAGGTGGTTTCTTCCACCCCATCCAACTTTACCTGCCCTTTAGATCCCCTTGAACAAATCACTGACCAGATGAGTCTTAATACTTGAACGTCTTACTTTCAAGTCACAGTTTAACTTGGTGCCTCAAAAGAAGTTATAAACACTAGTCTTTAGCTCAGGTGACTTAGGGCCACAGCAGACCCAGGAACTGATGAGCTGAGAAGGCAAAGGGCCTCCTGTCTCCTCCCCCTGCACCGAAAGACAGGAAACAGGTTGTGGGAGGGAGAGGCCTCAGCTCCAGTGCCCCTGCGAGATCCTGCCCCATGGCTTTCAATGACTTCCTGCTGTAGGTTGGGGGACACTGGCCGCTTCCAGCAGATCCAGACCACTCTGTAGACTGTGCCGCTGCTCCTAACGGTTTTGCACAACACCCTGCAGAACTTCAGCACTGCCATCCCCACCCACCACTGCCGCTCACCTGCCGACACCAACCTCAGCAAGGACGGGGAGCTGGACGCCTGGCTGCCCTGGGACGGGCAGGGGCGGCCCAAGACCTGCCTCCGCTTCACCTCCCGCTCAGCAGGGACCATCCTTTCCCAATGGCACAGAGACCAACGGCACGGGGCCCACAGAGCCCTGCACCCACGGCTGGATCTATGACAATAGCACCTTCCCTTCCACCATCGTTACTGAAGTGAGGAGACCTGGACCTCCTCCTTCCAACCCCTGTGTCCCCATCTTACCATCCCCCCCCCCACACACACACACAGACTGTGTGAACCTGACGTGAGTTTGTCTGAAGACCCTGGAGCTATGAAGAGCTCTGCCTAAATGCAGGTAAGAGAACAGGGGTTGGAGTTGAGGTCTTCCTGGTAGAGGAGGTTATGGAACTCCTTGCAGAAAGCTGCTCCCTGCCCCTCCACCTCCACCAGAGAGAGAGATGCTATTACTGGAGTCTGATATTCTACTTTGGTTTCCCTGAGAGGTTGCAATTCCACAGGGTAGGGAGGTGGGGCGGTGGTTCAGAGGAAGCTAGAAAGGAGGCATGCAGATAGTGGAGGGCAAGGAGGGTATTCCTGAGCAGGGGATTCTGGGCTCAGAGTCCTAGAGACAAAAACAATTTCCTGACTTCATCTAGAAATAGCTCTCGGCAGCTGGGGCCAGGAGATGGAGAGCAGCCAAGGAACTAAGACGGGAAAGAGAACAGGGTTATGGGAGGGTCCTTTCATCTCTAGTGATTTAACACCCCTCCCCCGAAACACACACACACAGTCGACTGTAGAGTCTCCCTGGCCTGCTAAGTGGTTCATCTGGCTGAATTCTGCACTTTGTAGCTGTCACATGGATCGCGCTCTTAACATCTGTTCTAGTCAATGATCTTTTGGTTGCAAGGAAGAGAAGCTCTCTCAAGTCAGCTCATGAGAAAAGGGATTTCAGGGAATCCAAGGGCAGGAAACAAAGTGTGTCCAGGCCTCATGGAAACTGGAACCAGGGATTGGAGCACCAGAGACATCCCTATACACTTACTCTGTAACTTACTTACTCTGTCTCCTCAACCCATTTCGTCTGTGTGCCCATTTGCAAGACAACCACTGGTCCCAGCTCTGATCCATTACCCGTCAGATTTAGGGCCTACCACCAACCAGAACATTTCTGTGAATCTTAATTCAAATTCTCAGAAAAGGCTTCAACTGGCTCAGCCCAACACACTGATGAGCAGCCCCATCCCCAACCCGGCAAATGGCTCAGATGTCCATACTTAATCTAATCATCATGCCAATGGACAATAGAGTGGGATTACGTGGCCCCTTGCCCTTTAGTCAGGGCTCTGCAGAAAAAATGCCTTGAGAAGAGGCTGTGGTCGAGCAGAGCCCCTAAACTTGCCTGATGCAGCATCTGTCTGAAAGTGATAAAAGTTAAGCTATATTTCCCACTAGACAGACCCAAGCTGCAGAAGCAGAAGGTGACAAAGGATGGCTAGTCCTCCCTCTGGGCACGCAGGCATCATAGGCCATCCCCTCCCTGCATAGTTGGGGAAGGACCGTCTTCATTATTCTCCAGCCTCAACCCAAATTCTGAGACGTTCCCCTCCACCCACCTTAACGTGTATGTTATCAAGGCTTCCAATTCTGCTTTTCCATTTCCCTTCTTAAAACTCTACACTCTGCTTTCCAAGTTTGACAATACTCTGGGAACTATCAAGCTAGCTGCTGTTCTTCTCTGTTCAAAACAGCAGGCAGTTTGATCCAAAGCTCAAATTTCTTGCCCTCTGGAACAAAGAATCTGGGTAAGTGTGCACCTTAGCTCTCCTTCTAAATGGAGACTTGGTAGTGATCTCATCATTTTTGGTTTCAGTGACTGACAAAGCCAGATGCACACTGTTTTCCTGAGTTGTGGGGAGATGCCAAGAATAATCCAACCCTCTTCCAACAGGCACTGTGAATGGGACCATTATCCACCACCACACATGGACATAGGGCACTAAAAGGCCTATTTCATAAACACAACCAGGATTCTTCTTACTTGGGCCAATAATGCCAAAGGCTGCACCAGAGACCATTTCATTAGGATACTAGGCAGCTTACATGCATAACCTAACGTGAAGCTGGGCCTTCTGAGTCGTGAAGCAAATGAAACGGCTCACAAGTTATCAGGGGTTGCTTAAGCAAGAGGCTTAGTCGCAGTGAAGATACTCCACCCAGGCCACATGGCTGTATCTGGTAGGCACAATGGCACAGGTCACCTGAGAAAGACAAGACTCAGCCTGCCCCTTGGAAAGAACTCCCAAATGGCCCAGTATCCCAAAGGGATACCTCTGCACTCTAAATGCAAAGCAAAAAATAAATACATATAGTAAGAAAAAGATGCTATCTCTGGGTTCTAATAAAAACTCCGTCTGAGCTCTTCTTATTTTCTTCTGAATTAAGGTATCCTAAGTAATAACCAGCAGCTTCTGTCTGAACTATATTAGTCAGGACTCTTGTTTGCAAGTGGCTGCAATTCAACTCAAGCTAATCTGGGCATGAAAAGAGTGTATAAAGGCTCCCATAACCAAACCACAAGATGAGCTGAGGCAGAGCTTGCTCTAGGAGCAATGGGAACCAGGGCCATGCGAGCAGGACCCTTGCTGGCTCTCATCTTTACTTTTCTTTGCATGCTGGGCATGTGACTGCCACGGATCCTTCACAACGTGGCCACTGACTATTCTGGGCTCACTCCTAATAACTGTCTCTCCGCTTCAACTTTGAAAAATTCTAGGAAAGACTTATTTGCTGGCCTGGCTCAGGTGCCCACCCCTGGGTCCAATGACTGTAGGGCAGGGAGGGCGTGAGTTGTTATGAATGACCGGCCTGAGTCTCCAGTTCACTTCTGTTTTGCAGATGAACAACAGTTACCATTTCACTGCTCTAATTCCTGGTGCCACTGTCATTCATTCTCTCTTTTTCTCTTTTTCTTTCCCCTGAGGCCAGTCTCACAGCATCTGTCATTTATCGCAGGCTTTATCAAGTTAGCAGTGCAGAGCTTTCCTAGGCAGCAATTCTCTGAGTCTCCCTCAAATCCACCACTGCCTATTCCTAGACTTTGGTTCCTGTTACTGATAAAGTAACTCTATATACATGAGGCCCAGGAGCACACAAATATACGATCCTCAAGAGTCTCAGGTGCACATGAAGAGAATATATATAGTAAAAGCCAGTGCTAAACCTAAGGTGATGTAAGCCCCATCCAATTGTTGCTTTTACAGATGACAAGCACCTTAGGGCAGAACAGAGGCAGAAAAATTCTTTCTGAGTACATATTCTATACTCATTTAACAATTTCTATTCTGGACTACACCCAGATTTCATCACCAGACTGCATACAGATTTTGTTCTCTTTGCACGCCTTGGTTCTTTTTTTTTTTTAACAAATCCTTATTTTTCCATTTTCTCTAAAATCGATACACCTATTTTTTTAATTCTATTGATGTATAGTTGATTGACAATGTTGTGTTAACTTCTGCTGTACAGCAGAGTGACTCAGTTACACACGTGTACATTCTTTTTCATATTCTTTTCCATGATGGTTTATCACACGTTATTGAATATAGTTCCCTGTGCTACACAGTAGGACCTTGTTGTTCATCTGTCCTCTATACAATAGTTTGCATCTGCCAATCCCACACTCCCAGTGCATCCCTCCTCCAGCACTCCTCTGACTTCTTACTTCTTTCCTACACCTCTTGCTTCTCATCTTTCTATTCCTCAGTTCTGGTCTGTCATATCCCTAACTCCTCACTACAGTGTGTCCCACATGCATCTCCACGGTAGTATTTCATTCACAAGTTTCCATTAAAGTACTGTTAAAAAGGAATTCCCGGGGCTTCCCTGGTGGCGCAGTGGTTGAGAGTCCACCTGCTGATGCAGGAGGCACGGGTTCGTGCCCTGGTCCGGGAAGATCCCACATGCCGCGGAGCGGCTGGGGCCCCGAGCC
>NW_006795060.1:0-2025 GCF_000442215.2 Lipotes vexillifer
AATCCGCCTGCCAATGCAGGGGACACGGGTTTGAGCCCTGGTCCAGGAAGATCCCACATGCGGTGGAGCAACTAAGCCCGTGCGCCACAACTACAGAGCCTGCACTCTGGAGTGCGCGTGCCACAACTACTGAGCCCGAGTGCCACAACTACTGAAGCCCACGCACCTAGACCCCGTGCTCCGCAACAAGAGAAGCCACCACAATGAGAAGCCCGTGCACCACAACGAAGAGTAGCCCCCGCTCGATGCAACTAAAGAAAGCCCGCGTGCAGCAACGAAGACCTAATGCAGCCATAAATAAACAAACAAACAAATAAATAAATTTATTAAAAAGCAAAAAAGAGAGAGAAAGAGTAGCCAGGGACTTCCCTGGTGGTGCAGTGATTAAGAATCCGCCTGCCAATGCAGGGGACATGGGGTCGATCCCTAGTCCAGGAGGATCCCACATGCCGCGGAGCAACTAAGCCCGTGCACCACAACTACTGAGCCTGCGCTCCAGAGCCCACGAGCCACAACTACTGAAGCCCGCGCACCTAGTCCCCACGCTCCACAACAAGAGAAGCCACCGCAATGGGAAGCCCATGCACTGCAAGGAAGAGTAGCCCCTGCTTGCCACAACTAGAGAAAGCCCGCACGCAGCAACGAAGACCCAACACAGCCAAAAATAAATTAATTTAAAAAAAAAAGAGTAGCCATTTTACACTCCCACCAAGATGATTCCCCAAACACTTACCTAAGGACATAATTCTTTTTTTTTTAATTGAAGTTTAACGCATACAGAAAAGTTCACAAAACAAATACAGAACTCAGTGAATTATCACAAAAGAGTTTCTTATGCAACCACCACCAAGGACAAGAAATACAACATTGCCAATATCCAAAAGCCCCCTCTGTGGACCCTCATAATTACTATCACCTCCCACTTTCCCCAAGGAGAGTCACTATATTGATTTCTAACACTATAGTTTACTTTTTGCCTTTTTTGATCTATATATAAACAGAATCATAAAGTAAATATTTTGGGAGGAATCTTACTTCCTTTGCTCAACACTAAGTTCATGAGATTCAGCCATGTTCCATTTAGTTGTAGTGTCTTCATTTTCATTGATGTATAGTATTCCACATATTCAAAATTTATATACCCATTCTATTGTTGGTGGACATTGGATTATCTGCAGTTTGGTGCTATTACAAACAGTGCTGCTAAGAACATTCTGTACATGCCCCTTTGGTGCATTAAACCTATAGCTCAATTTGGGGAGAATTTATATCTTGACAACTTTGGCCCTTGAACATAGTAATACCCACCCATGTACTTCAGTTCTCTTTTATTTCTTTTGATAATATTTTAGAAATCTCACACATCAATCATTTGGTTTCCTTCTCGGTACTTGATAATCTATTGTGAATGGTATCTTTTAAGATTTTCATTATCTAAAAGTTAATGGCTGCCTATACCAGTTATCAATTTACTTCCACCCACTTAAAAATCTACCTTTCTTTGCCGTGTTTTGTGATATTGGAGCTGAACCCTGTAAATATTTCTCCTTTGGCAGCTGGCATAATGTTAGGCTTTGTCAGCAGAGGGTGCAGGAAGGATGCTCTAAGACATAGCAGAAGAAACGGTTCTGGTGTACTTTGCTTCTCACTTCTACAGCATAGCATGGCTGCTAGGTGTGTGGGAAATGCAGTGGCACCCACTGTCTAGTGAATTTCATGGACACCACAGTGGGTGGTTCCCTTGCCAGCAGTGTGTGGGAGACACAGTGGTGCAGAGGCCAAAGAGAGTTTTGATGGCACCACAGTGGGTGGCTCCATTCTCTTCCTAGCCCACTAGCTACAGACCAACTCTGACCTGAGACACCTCAGTGAACTTTCTCCCCATCCAGCGGGCCAAAGTGACACCCTCTCCAATGAGGTCTGAATCTTAGCCTTGGTTGGAAGTAGGGGACTCTTCCAAGTTTGTTCCTTCCTTGGATACTCTCTCTCAGCCTTAGAGACAGTATTTGTTCCCTACCCTTTCTG
>NW_006795060.1:2035-18595 GCF_000442215.2 Lipotes vexillifer
CCCTACACTTTCTGTTCTTGTATTCCTTAGAGTTCTCTTTTATTCCTATTAGTAATTAATCACCTTTTACTAGTTTATAATTCTTTATATTTTTTCCTTGTTCAAATTACTGATGTGGTTTCTGTCTCCTGAAGAGATTCTGACTGATACACTAGTATATGGAAGTGCAATCAATTTCTGTTTATTGACCTTGAGGTTCTACAACTTGCTAAATTCACTTATTAATTCTAACAGTTTTTCTGTGGATTTATTTGCCATGTTGTCTATGCATAGTGACATTTTATTTCTTCTTTCTAAGCCTTATCATTTTATTTAACTTGCCTTATTGTACTGACTAGCATCCCTAGTACAAAGTTGAACAGAGTCTTGAGAGGGGGCCTCTGTATTAGTTTCCTATTGCTGCTCTAACAAATTACCATCGAGTTAGTGGCTTAAAATAACACATATTTATTCTCTTACAGTTCTGGAGGTTAGAAGTACAAAATCAGTTTCACTGGGCCAAAGTCAAGTGTCAGCAGGGCTGGTTCCTTCTGGAGGCTCTGAAGGGAGAATCTCTTTCCTTGCCTTTTTCAGCTTCTAATGGTTGCCTATATTCCTTGGCTTGGGGCACCTTCCTCCATTTTCAAAGTGCATTATTTCAATATCTGCTTCCATCATCACATCACATTCTCCTCTGATTCTGACTCTTCCTATGCCCCTCTTATAAAGACCATTGTGCTTACACCAGACCCACCTAGATAATGCAGGATAATCTCCTCAGGTCAAGATCTTTAACTTAATCACATCTGCAAAGTCCCTTTTGCCAAATAAGGTAACAGTCACAGATTCTGGGGATTAGAATGTGGATATATTATGGGAAGGGGCATTATTCAGCCTGCTACAGCATCCTTCCCTCATTCCCAAACTTAGAAGGAAAGGTTTCAACATATCTCCATTAAGTATGCTATTTTCTATAGGCTTTGGTAGATATCCTTGATGAGATTAAGGAAGTTTACTTCCATTTTTAGTTTTCTAAATGTTTTTTAAACCCATGAAACCAGGGCAAAATACATGAAAATTTTTTTCTTGAGAGAATTATATTACTTCTTTAAGTTTTGTTAAATGGTGAATTACACTGATTGATTTTCAAATGCTAAAACAACCCAGAATTCCTAGTGTTCCTAGAATAAACTAAACTCTGTTGTGATACACTAACCTTTTGCTATTATTTCATTATTACATCCAGGATTTTTTTCATCTAAATGTATGAGTGATATTAGCTTTTAATTTTCCTTTTCCATAATGTTCTTGTTAGGTTTTGGTATCAAGGTTATGCTGACCTCTTAAAATCATCTTGAAAGTGTTCCCTTGAGAATTCCCTGGTGGTCCAGTGGTTAGGATTCTGCGCTTTCAATGCCAAGGGCACGGGTTTGATCCCTGGTCTGGGAACCCTCAAGCCATGTGGCACAGCCAAAAAAAAAAAAGAAAAGAAAGTGTTCCCTCTATTTCTATTCTCTGGAAGAGTTTCTGTAACACTGGTTTCATTTCTTTCTTAAAATATTAAATATGCATACTGTAATGGCTAATGAAGCTATATGAGCTCAGAGCTTTCTATGTGGAAAGTTTCAAAATTTCAGATCCAATTTCTTTAATAGTTACAGGATTGTTCAGATTTTCTATTTCTTTTTGTGTCAGTTTTTATAAGTGTGTGTGTACATATATATTTTAAGAATGTGTCCATTTAATCTAAAGTTTCCATTTATTAGCATAAGAATTTCCATAATATATCTTATGATCTTTTTAATATCTGTAAAGTCTGTAGTAATATCCCCCCTTTCAATTCTGGCATCAGTTATGTGGTCTCTCTTTCTTTCTCTCCTTATGAGGGTTATATCAACATTTTCTTCAAAGAACCACTTTTTGTTACTTTGTTGATCACAGTTTCATCTTTTAAAATATATACATTGAAGGATATCGATGCCTCTCTAGCTTGCATCCCATAAGTTCTGATACGTTGTATTTTCATTACTCAATTTCAGCATTCTAATTTCCACTGTGATTTCTTCTTTGATCCAAGGGTTATTCAGAAGTGTATTTCTCATTTCCAAGCCCAAGGGGATTTTCTAGCTACCTTATGTAATTGAATTCACTATGAGTTCTCAATTCACTATGTCAGAGAATTTATTCTATATGTTTCCAATACAAAATTTGTTGAGATTTACTTTATGTTCCATTTAATGGTCAATTTTTGTAAATGTTCCATTTGTGCTTGACAGCAATGTATATTCTGCAATGTTGGATGCAGAGTTCTATATACTGAATATGTCTTTTAGGGAAAGTTAGCTAATCTTTTTGTCTGTTTATACTTTCGGTTCCTGAGAGAGAGGAGTGTTAAAATCTCCCACTATGATGGTAGGTTTTTCTACTTCTACGTGTTCAGTGCATTTTTGTTTTACATATTTTTGAAGGAGGCTGTATTAATAGGTGCATACACATTTAGAATGGATTTAGTTGGAAAACTGAATATTTTATCATAAAGTGTCCCTTTATTTTTCTAGTAATGTATATCTCCTTGAAGTCTACTTTGTCTGATATTAATACAGCTGTTCCCACTTTGTTTTTGTTAGTGTTTTCATGTTGTATCTTTTCGTAAATTTTATTTTCAATGTTTTGTACAGATTTTCCCTGACTTAAAATGCAGTTACATCCCAATAAACCTATCATAAGTTTAAGATATTGTGAGTAAAAAATATATTTAATATTTACATCTAACCTACTGAACAGCATAGCTTAGCCTAGCCTACCTTAAATGTGCTCAGAACACTTACATTAGCCTATAGTTGGGCAAAATCATCTAACACAAAACCTATTTTATAGTAAAGTGCTGAATATCTCATGTAATTTATTGAATACTGTACTGAAAGTGAAAAACAGAATGGCTGTATGGGTATGGAATGGTTGTAAGTGTATTGGTTGTTTACCTTTGTGATCTTGTGGCTGACTGGGAGCTGTGGCTCAATGCTACTACCCAGCATCATGAGAGAGCATTGTACCACATATTGCTAGCCTGGGAAAAGATCAAAATTCAAAATTCGAAGTATGGTTTCTACTCAATGCATATGGTTTTCATACCATTTTAAAACTGAAAAATTGTAAGTCAAACCACCATAAATTGGGGACCACCTGTATATATGACTCTACTGTCTACTGGCTTCTATTGCAACTGTTGAGAAGTCTGATGTCCCTCTAATTGTTGTCTCTGTAGCACCGTGTGTTTCCTCTGCTTGCTTTTAAGATTTTCTCTTCGCTGTTGGTGCTCTGCAGTTTCACCACAAGTGTGTGTAGGTGTGAATTTAATTTTATTTACCCTATTTGAGAATCACTGTTCCTCTTTACCTGTGAATTTGAGTCTTTCAACAGTTCTGGAAAAGTCTCAGCTATTATCATGTCAAATATATTCTCTCTTACATTCTCTCCTCCTGGGACCCTGATTAGATGTATGTTACACATTTGATTCTTAATCTTTCTAATTCTTTTTTTTTTTTTGTGGTACGCGGGCCTCTCAGTGCTGTGGCCCCTCCCACTGCGGAGCACAGGCTCCAGACGCGCAGGCCCAGCAGCCATGGCCCAACGTGGGATCCTCCTGGACCGGGGCACGAACCCACGTCCCCTGCATCGGCGGGCGGACTGTCAAACACTGCGCCACCAGGGAAGCCCTCTAATTCTTTTTTAAGCAATGTCTAATCTTCTGTTTAACCCACTCACTATGTTTTCTTAATGAGTTTTTATATCTATATAAAATAAAAATGGTTCTTCTTTAAATCATTTTCAAATGCATATTTGTGATTCCATCTTTCATTTCTCTAAACATTTTCTATCTCAGTAATTTTTTATTTTGTATTTGATAATTCCAAAATATGATGTCCTTGGGAAACTAATCTGTTGCTTATTGTTTCTGCTGACTCTCCCTCATGGTAGCTTGTCCCCTTGTTTGTTTGGTGATCTTCGGTTGTGACCTCATGTTAGTTGATCTTAATCTCTGGATATACTAGTGGCCCAAATTAGGGACGCTTCCCATGAAGACGGATTTGCCTTTGCTTGCCAGGAGTTGGGGGCACTACAGACCTAGGACTACTTTAGTCACTTTGAGGATCTAGGCTTAATGTTGTAAGTCTCAGATTCAGCTTATCCATCTTTCTACTATCCTGTGGTTTAGTCTCAGGATTGACTGCTACACCAATATTAGTATTTGCCCCCAGGACAATCTAGCCTTTTGTGCTTGCCTGCTGCTCCATGTTCCAACATGTGGTTTTAAAAATCCTTTAATGGGGAGAGGAAATGCAGCATAGAGATTTATCTTAATTACTGTGAGGCTGGTAAATGCATTAAACTAATGTATCCTCTAGAATCTAGCTGTTTCTAAACAGGAGGACCTTCCAGAGTTTCTAGTCAAACATACTACCAGAAGAGAAGTCTAATTCTGGGTTGTTGTTGTTTTTTTAAGTTGAAAGAAGCTTACTGAAAAGGAGGAATATGCTTTTGTCCAAGCATATAATGGATTATATTTCATTTTTATCTCTATCATTCCTTGCTGTTAAAAGTAGAAAACTGAAATCTTAAGGAAACAAAGAAAATGAAAACTAATTTGTATGTAACCTGGTATGTTAAGAAATGGTAAGCATTACATAATTTTTTTACCTGATTTACTGCTGTCTTGAAGTTGGAAAACACGAATGAGGTCAGTTTTTTGTGAAATCATTCTCTCTTTTAACATCCTGATGGCTCTACTTTCAACAGCATTCACCCTATGTTAAGAAAATAATTATTAGGTGAAAGTTATATAAGTCATCCTGTTCTGTTTCATTTTAATATGATTTGTTGCCACTCACCAGTTTCTACATTAAATGAACTGTCTAACTTAACAAATAGCATATTACTAGGTGGTGAATGTGTTTATATGTATGTGTGTGTGAAATTTTAAAAGGATTATCACCGGTATTTTCTTTTTGATTTCAAAGATTCACATGAGGGCTTCCCTGGTGGCGCGGTGGTTGAGAGGCTGCCTGCCGATGCAGGGGACACGGGTTCATGCCCCGGTCCGGGAAGATCCCACATGCCGTGGAGGGGCTGGGCCCGTGAGCCATGGCCGCTGAGCCTGCACGTCTGGAGCCTGTGCTCCGCCACGGGAGACGCCACGACAGTGAGAGGCCCGCGTACCGCAAAAAAAAAAAAAAACCAAAAAAACACAAAGATTCAAATGAACAATTAGTGTATGAGAATATCCAAGACAAGAAGGAAAACAAAGAGGGACTTGCTATAGCAGATGTTGAAATTTACCTTAAAGTTACTTAAACAAAACAGCAGGTATTGACACAAGAGAAGACAGAAACATACATGAATAGAATAGAATTTTCATAAATATAGTGAACTATAATATATATGGGAACAATATATATGACAAAGGAGGTATTAAAATTCAGTAGAAAAGGACGATTTTTAAAAATAGTGCTAGCACAATTAATGTCTGGATGTTAAACTTCTACCTCAGACCATTTACAAAAATAAATTCAAAATAAAGGAGGAACAGAGGAACAAAATAGTCATGAGTCACCCCAAAAAAGCAAAATGGCAGATGTAAATCCAACTATATCAATAATAACATCATATTTGAATGGATTAAATAAATAAAAAAGCAGAGATTGTGAGACTGAATTAAAAAAATAAGATCCAACTATACGCTGTCTACAGGAGACACACTTTAGTTTCAAAGATACAAAGAGTTTGAAAGGCAAAAGTATACCATGCAAACAGCAACCAAAAGAGAGTTAGAGTGGCCATACTAATAGGAGACAAAATAGACTTTAAGACAAAAGCTATTACTAGAGAAAAAGAGGGATATTTTATAATGATAAAAGAACCAATCAGTCAAGAAGATGAAATAATTATAAAACATATATGAAACTAACAACAGAGCCCAAAGCTACATGAAACAAAAACTGACAGAATTGAGGGGGCAAATAGACAATTCAACAATAATAGTTGGGGACTTCAGTACTCTACTTTCAATAAGAGACAGAACAACTGGGCAGAAAATCAAAAAGGATATAAAAGACTTGAACAGCACTATAAACCAATTGGATCTAACAGATTTGTATAAAACACTCCACCCAACATCAGCAGAATATATATTCTTCTAAAGCGTATATGGAATATTCTCCACAATAAGACCCCATGTTAGGCCACAATGTAAGTCTCAATAGATGTAAAATGATTAAAACCATATAAAGTATCTTTCCTGGCTACAAATAAATAAATAAATTAGAGATTAATAGCAAAGAAATTGGGAAAATCACCATGTAAGGAAATTAAGCAATACAATCCTGAATAACCAATGGGTCAAAGAAGAAATCACAACAGAAATAGAAAATACTTTAAAATGAATGAAACTGTAAATACAACATGCCAAAACATGTGAGATGCAATTAAAACACTGCTTAGAGGAAAATATATATCCATAAATACCTATATTAAAAAAGAAAGATATTAAATCAATAGCATAATGTCTATCTTCAAAGGCTAGAAAAAAAAGATTAAACTAAAATCCAAAGCAAATACATGGATGGAAATAATAAAGAACAGAGGAGAAATACATGAAATAGAGAAATAAAAAAATAATAGAGAAAATCAACAAAACCAAAAATTGGTTCTTCGAAAAGATCAATAAAACTGACAAGCTTTTAGCTAGACTGGCTAAGGAAAAAAAAAAGACCTAAATTTCTAAAATCAAATGATTTTAGAAAGAGGGGTCATCACATCTGACCTTATAGAAATAAAAAGCATAAGGGAATACTATGAACAATTGTACACCAACAAATTAGATAACAAATTCCTATAAAGATACAAATTACCAAAATTGGCTAGGAAGAAACAGAAAACTGAACATACCTGGAACAAGGAACAAGATTGAATAAGTAATCAAACAACTTCTCACAAAAAAAAGCTCAGGGCCAGATGGCTTCACTGGTGAATTCTACCAAACATTTAAAGCAGAATTAATACCAATCATTCACAAACTCTTCAAAAAATAGAAAAGGTGGGAATACTACCCATCTTATTATATAAAGCCAGTATTACCATGATACCAAAACCAAAGATCACAAGAAAACTACAGACCAATAACTCTTATGAATATAGATGGAAAATCCTCAACAAAATACTAGCAAACTACATCTAGCAATATATAAAAAGGATCATATACCATTAACAAGTGGGATGTATCCCAAGAATGCAAGGTTTGTTTAACATCTGAAATTAATGTAACACATCATATTAATAGAATAAAGGACAAAATCCACATGATCATCTCAATACATTCAGAAAAAGTATTTGACAAAATCCAACACTCTTTATGATAAAAACAGTAAACAAACTAGGCATGGAAGGGAACATCCTCAACCTGAAAAGGGGCATCTACAAAAAACACACAGCTAATATACTTAATGCTGAAAGAGTGAATATGTCCCTCTTAAGATCAGGAAGAAGACAAGGGTATCTGCTCTCGCCACTTCTATTCACTATTGGTTTGGAGGTTCTAGCCAGGCAGTTAAGCAAGAAAAGGAAGTAAAAGGCATCCAGATTGGAAAGGAAGAAGTAAAACTATCCACATTCACAGATAATATGATCTTGTATATAGAAAATCCCATAGATTCCACTAAAAACTATTAGAACTTTGTACAGCAACTATACTTCAATTAAAAAGATAAATTAAAAAAACTATTAGAACTAACAAAGAAGTTCATTAAGATTGCACAACATACAAAAATCAACTGTATTTCTATACACTATAAATGAATAATCCACAAATGTAATTAAGAAAACAATCCCAGCTCTCACTCCCTCTTGTGAGAACACCAGAATCACAACTAGCTGCTGAACAATCATCGACAGGAAGACACTGGAACTCACCAAAAAAGATACCCCACATCCAAAGACAAAGGAGAAGCCACAAAGAGACGGTAGGAGGGGCACAATCACAGTAAAATCAAATCCCATAACTGCTGGGTGGGTGATTCACAGACTGGAGAACACTTAAATCACAGAAGTCCACCCACTGGAGTGAAGGTTCTGAGCCCTACATCAGGCTTCCCAACCTGGGTGTCTGGCAACGAAAGGAGGAATTCCTAGAGAACCAGATTTTGAGGCCTAGTGGGATGTGATTGCAGGACTTCGACAGGACTGGGGGAAACAGAGACCCCATTCTTGGAGGGCACATACAAAGTAGTATGTGCTTCGGGACCCAGGGGAAGGAGCAGTGACCCCAGGGGAGACTGAACCAGACCTACCTGCTAGTGTTGGAGGCTCTCCTGCAGAGGCAGGGGGTGGCTGTGGCTCACTGTGGGGACAAGGACACTGGCAGCAGAAGTTCTGGGAAGTACTGCTTGGCATGAGCCCTCCCAGAGTCTGTCATTAGCCCCACCAAAGAGCCCAGGTAGGCTCCAGTGTTGGGCCGCCCCAGGCCAAACAACCAACAGGGAGGGAACCCAGCCCCATCCATCAGCAGTCAAGCGGATTAAAGTTTTACTGAGCTCTGCCCACCAGTGCAACAGTCAGCTCTACCCACCAAAAGTCCCTCCCATCAGGAAACTTACACAAGCCTCTTAGAGAGCCTCATCCACCAGAGGGCAGACAGCAGAAGCAAGAACTACAATCCTGCAGCCTGTGGAATAAAAACCACATCCACAGAAAGATAGACAAGATGGAAAGGTAGAGGGCTATGTACCAGAAGAAGGAACAAGATAAAACCCCAGAAAAACAACTAAATGAAGTAGAGATAGGCAACCTTCCAGAAAAAGAATTCAGAATAATGATAGTGAAGATGATCCAGGACCTCAGAAAAAGAATGGAGGCAAAGATCGAGAAGATGCAAGAAATGTTTAACAAAGACCTAGAAGAATTAAAGAACAAACAAACAGAGATGAACAATACAATAACTGAAATGAAAACTACACTAGAAGGAATCAATAGCAGAATAACTGAGGCAGAAGAACGGATAAGTGACCTGGAAGACAGAATGGTAGATTTCACTGCTACAGAACAGACTAAAGAAAAAAGAACGAAAAGAAATGAAGACAGCCTAAGAGACCTCTGGGACAACATTAAAGGCAACAACATTCACATTTTAGGGGTCCCAGAAGGAGAAAAGAGAAAGAACGGACCACAGAAAATTGTTGAAGAGATTATAGCTGAAAACTTCCCTAACATGGGAAAGGAAATAGCCACCCAAGTCCAGGAAGCACAGTGAGCCCCATACAGGATAAGCCCAAGGAGAAACACATCAAGACACATAGTAATCAAATTGGCAAAAATTAAAGAGAAAGAAAAATGATTGAAAGCAGCAAGGGAAAAACGACAAATAACATACAAGGGAACTCCCATAAGGTTAACAGCTGATTTCTCAGCAGAAACTCTACAAGCCAGAAGGGAGTGGCATGATATACTTAAAGTGATGAAAGGGAAGAAACTACAACCAAGATTACGCTACCTCATTCAGATTTGATGGAGACCTCATTCAGATTTGATGGAGAAATCAAAAGCTTTACAGACAAGCAGAAGCAAAGAGAATTCAGCACCACCAAACCAGCTCTACAACAAATGCTAAAGGAACTTCTCTAAGTGGGAAACACAAGAGAAGAAAAGGATCTACAAAAACAAACCTAAAACAATTAAGAAAATGGTCATAGGAACATATATATCCATAATTACCTTAAACGTGAGTGGATTAAATGCTCCAACCAAAAGACACAGGCTTGCTGAATGGATACAAAAACAAGATCCATATATATGCTGTCTACAAAAGACCCACCTCAGACCTAGGGACACATACAGACTGAAAGTGAGGGGATGGAAAAAGATATTCCATGCAAATGGAAATCAAAAGAAAGCTGGAGTAGCAATACTCATATCAGATAAAATAGACTTTAAAATAAAGAATGTTACAAGAGACAAGGAAGGACACTACATCATGATCAAGGGATCAATCCAAGAAGAAGATATAACAATTATAAATATATATGCACCCAACATAGAAGCACCTCAATACATAAGGCAACTGCTAACAGCTGTAAAAGAGGAAATCGACAGTGACACAATAATAGTGGAGGACTTTTAAACACCTCACTTACACCAATCGAAAGACCATCCAAACAGAAAATAAATAAGGAAACACAAGCTTTAAATGACACCATAGACCAGATAGATTTAACTGATATTTATTTATAGGACATTCCATCCAAAAACAGCAGATAACACTTTCTTCTCCAGTGCGCTTGGAACATTCTCCAGGATAGATCACACCTCGGGTCACAAATCCAGCCTCAGTAAATTTAAGAAAATTGAAATCATATCAAGCATCTTTTCTGACCACAACGCTATGAGATTAGAAATCAATTACAGGGAAAAAAAGTAAAAAACACAAACACATGGAGGCTAAACAATACGTTACTAAATAACCAAGAGATCACTGAAGAAATCAAAGAGGAAATCAAAAAATACCTAGAGACAAATAACAATGAAAACACGATGATGCAAAACCTATGGGATTCAGCAAAAGCAGTGCTAAGAGGGAAGTTTATAGATATACAAGCCTACCTCAAGAAACAAGAAAAATCTCAAACAATCTAACCTTACACCTAAAGGAACTAGAGAAAGAACAAACAAAACCCAAAGTTAGCAGAAGGAAAGAAATCATAAAGATCAGAGCAGAAATTAATTAAATAGAAACAAAGAAAACAATAGCAAAGATCAATAAAACTAAAAGCTGGCTCTTTGAGAAGATAAACAAAATAGATAAACCATTAGCCAGACTCATCAAGAAAAAGAGGGAGAAGACTCAAATCAAAATTACAAATGAAAAAGGAGAAATTACAACAGACACCACAGAAATACAAAGCATCCTAAGAGACTACTATGAGCAACTCTATGCCCAAAAAATGGACAACCTGGAAAAAATAGACAAATTCTTAGAAAGGTATAACCTTCCAAGACTGAACCAGGAAGAAATACAAAATATGAACAGACCAATCACAAGTAATGAAATTGAAACTGTGATTAAAGATCTTCCACAAAAAAAAAGTCCAGGCCCAGATGGCTTCACAGGTGAATTCTCTCAAACATTTAGAGAAGAGCTAACACCCATCCTTCTCAAACTCATCCAAAATTGCAGAGGAAGGAACACTCCCAAACTCATTCTATGAGGCCACGATCACCCTGATACCAAAACAAGACAAAGATACTACAACAAAAGAAAATTACAGACCAATATCACTGATGAATATAGATGCAAAAATCCTCAACAAAATACTAGCAAACAGAATCCAACAACACATTAAAAAGATCATACACCATGATCAAGTGGGATTTACCCCAGGGATGCAAGAATTCTTCAATATACACAAATCAACCCAAGTGATATACCATATTAACAAATTGAAGAATAAAAACCATATGATCATCTCAATAGATGCAGAAAAAGTTTTCGACAAAATTCAACACCCATTTATGATAAAAACTCTCCAGAAAGTGGGCATAGAGGGAACCGGCCTCAACATAATAGAGGCCATATACGACAAACCCACAGCAAACATCATTCTCAATGGTGAAAAACTGAAAGCATTTCCTCTAAGATCAGGAACAAGACAAGGATGTCCACTCTCACCACTATTATTCAACGTAGTTTTGGAAGTCCTAGCCATGGCAATCAGAGAAGAAAAAGAAATAAAAGGAATACAAATTGGAAAAGAAGAAGTAAAACTGTCACTGTCTGCAGATGACATGATACTATACATAGAAAATCCTAAAGATGCTACCAGAAAACTACTAGAGCTAATCAATGAATTTGGTAAAGTTGCAGGATACAAAATTAATGCACAGAAATCTCTTGCATTCCTATACACTAATGATGAAAAATCTGAAAGAGAAATTCAGAAAACACTCTCATTTACCACTGCAACAAAAAGAATAAAATACCGAGGCATAAACCTACCTAGGGAGACAAAAGACCTATATGCAAAAAACTATAAGACACTGATGAAAGAAATTAAAGATGATACCAACAGATGGAGAGATATACCATGCTCTTGGATTCGAAGAATCAATATTGTGAAAATGACTATACTACCCAAAGCAATCTACATATTCAATGCAATCCCTATCAAATTACTAATGGCATTTTTTACAGAAGTAGCACAAAAAATATTAAAATTTGTATGGAGACACAAAAGATCCCGAATAGCCAAAGCAGTCTTGAGGGAAAAAAACGGAGCTGGAGGAATCAGACTCCCTGACTTCAGATTATACTACAAAGCTACAGTAATCAAGACAATATGGTACTGGCACAAAAACAGAAACATAGGTCAATGGAACAAGATAGAAAGCCCGGAGATAAACCCACGCACCTATGGTCAATTAATCTATGACAAAGGAGCAAGGATATACAGTGGAGAAAAGACAGCCTCTTTAATAAGTGGTGCTGGGAAAACAGGACAGCTACATGTAAAAGAATGAAATTAGAACACTGGCTAACACCATACACAAAAATAAACTCAAAATGGATTCAAGACCTAAATGTAAGACTGGACACTATAAAACTCTTAGAGGAAAACATAGAAGAACACTCTTTGACATAAATCACAGCAAGATCTTTTTTGATCCACCTCCTACAGTAATGGAAATAAAAACAAAAATAAATAAATGGGACCTAATGAAACTTCAAAGCTTTTGCACAGCAAAGGAAACCATAAACAAGACGAAAAGACAACCCTCAGGCTGGGAGAAAATATTTGCAAACGAATCAACCGACAAAGGATTAATCTCCAAAATATATAAACAGCTCATGCAGCTCAAAATTAAAGAACAAACAACCCAACCCAAAAATGGGCAGAAGACCTAAATAGACATTTCTCCAAAGAAGACATACAGATGGCCAAGAAGCACATGAAAAGCTGCTCAACATCACTAATTATTAGAGAAATGCAAATCAAAACTACAATGAGGTATCACCTCACACCAGTTAGAATGGGCAGCATCAGAAAATCTACAAACAACAAATGCTCGAGAGGGTGTAGAGAAAAGGGAACCCTCTTGCACTCTTTGTGGGAATGTAAACTGATACGGCCACTATGGAGAACAGTATGGAGGTTCTTTAAAAAACTAAAAATAGAATTACCATATGACCCAGCAATCCCACTACTGGGCATATACCCAGAGAAAACCATAATTCAAAAAGACACATGCACCCCAATGTCCACTGCAGCACTATTTACAATAGCCAGGTCATGGAAGCAACCTAAATGCCCATCGACAGACAAATAGATAAAGAAGTTGTAGTACATATATACAATGGAATATTACTCAGTCATAAAAAGGAAGGAAATTGAGTCATTTGTTGAGACGTGGATGGATGTAGAGACTGTCATACAGAGTGAAGTAAGTCAGAAAGAGAAAAACGAATATCGTATATTAACGCATGTACGTGGAACCTAGAAAAATGGTACAGATGAACTGGTTTGCAGGGCAGAAGTTGAGACACAGATGTAGAGAACAAACGTATGGACACCAAGGGCAGAAAGCCGCTGGGGGGTGGGGATAGTGGTGTGATGAACTGGGCGATTGGGAGTGACATGTATACACTGATGTGTATAAAATTGATGACTAATAAGAACCTGCTGTATAAAAAAATAAATAAAATTAAAATTTAAAAAAAAGAAAACAATCCCACTTTATACAGCACCAAAAAGAATAAAACACTTAGAAATGAATTTAACAAAAGAAGTCCAAGACTTGCACACTGAAAAGCACAAAATATTTTTCAAGGAAATTAAAGAAGATCAAAATAAATAGAACAATATGGACTGGAATATTTAATATTGTTAAAATGGCAGTAGCCCGAAGTTGACATTACAGATTCAAAATAATCCCTATCAAAATCCCAGTGGGCATTTTTGCATAAGTTGACAAGCTGATTCTAAAATTCACATGGAAAACAATCTTAAAAAAGAAGACTCAAATTCAACTCACCTTTCCCAATTTCAAAGTTACCAAAAAGCTATAGTAGCCAAGACAGGGTGTTACTCACATTACGATAGTCATATAGGTCAATGGAGTACAACTTAAAGTTCAGAAATAAACCCATACCTTTATGGTCAATTGATTTTTGACAAGTGTGCCAAGACAGTCAAATAGAGGAAGGATAGTCTGTCCCACTGATGTTGCTGGGAAAATTGAATATCCACATTTTAAAGAATAAGGTTGGACCCTTAGCTCACACTATACACAAAAATTAACTCAAAATGGATCAGATATCCAAATATAAGAACTTAATCTATAAAAATAATCTATAAAATTCTCGGAAGAAAACATAGGAATAAAGCCTCATGACTTTGACTTAGGCAGTTGGTTCTTATATACCCCATCACAAGCAGAAAAGAGAAAACAGATATATTGGATTTCATCAAAATTAAAAACTTTTGTGCTGCAAATAATAACATCAAGAAAGTGAAAAGACATCCCATAGAATGGAAGAGACTATTTGTAAATCATATATCTAATAAGTGACATGAATATAGGATATATGAATAACTCTTACAATGCAATAATAAAAAGAGTAGTAACTCAATTAAAAATGGAAAAAGGATCTGAAAGAGACATTTCACTAAAGAAGATATACAAATGCCCAATAAGAACATGAAAAGATCCTCAAAGTCATTGGTCATGAGGGAAATGTAAATCAAAACCAAGAGTTCCTACCTCACATCCACTAAGATGGCTATAATCAAAAAGACAGATCATAACAAGGGTTGTCAAGGATGTGGAGAAATTGGAATCTTCATACATTGCTGGTGGGAATGTAAAATTGTGCATCCCCTTGGGAAAAAAGCTTGCAAGTTCCTCAAAATGTTAAACATAAGCGTTACTATATAAGCCAGCAATTCCACTTTCATGTATATTCCCAAGAGAAATGAAACAAATGTATACACAAAACCCTGTCCACCAACGTTCAAAACAACATTATTCATAGTAGCCAAAAAGTGGAAGCAACCCACATTTCTATTAGCTGATAAATGGACAAAGAAAATGAGGAATGTTATTCATCCATTAAAAGGACTGAAGTACTGATACATGTTACAACATCAATGAACCTCAAAAGCACTGTGCTAAGAAAAAGAAGCTAGTCACAAAAGACCACATATTGTGTAATCCTATTTACATGACATGTCCAGAATAGGCAAATCTATAGGGACAGAAAGTAGATTAGTGGTTAACTAGAGTTGTGATGGTGGAGCGGGGGTGGCCAGGGATGGGGAGGTGATAATGATGAGTGACTACTAATGGATACAAGTTTTCTTTTTAGGACGGAACAAATGTTCAAAAATTAGTTTATGGTGATGTTACACAACTCTGTAAATATACCAAATATCATTGAATTGTATACTTTAACTTGGTAAACTTTCAACAAAGCTGTTAAAATAAATTACAAATATATATGTAATATATATGTGTGTGTGTGTGTGTGTGTGTGTGTGTGTGTGTGTGTGTGTATGTACATGTGTGTGTATATATATAAAATTTATGTGGAGACATTTTTCTACCGAAGGGGAAAATCCAAAAGTTATAATGAAATTATAAAATGTGATTTCATAGAATAAAGCAAAATCAAGACACCAACAAAATATATGCATCATGCTCATAAAAATCCTCTATCACTCCTATGTAAAGAATTCCTAAAAATTTATCAGAAAATGACAAACAGCCCAATATAAAATAGGGGAATATTATAAACAGGAAATTCAAAGAAAAGTAAATGTAATGTTCAAAAATATAAGATGGGTAAACTCAGCTGTCTAAAAAATGCTAATTAAAACAATGAGATTTATCATTTTTATCCATCAGCTTGGCAAAAATTAAGAAGAGTAATAACTTATGAGACTAATGAGGATGTGGAGAAATTAATATGTTGTTTTCCAGATTGTTAATTGTTACAACTCTTTTGGAGTATCTAGCAAAATTTTAAACATTATAAATCGTATATTTTGAAATCTTATGTAAAGAAAAAGCACTTAAAAACTTACGGATATGTGTATACATATATGTACAGACAGACAGACAGACAAACACACACACACACAGAGGAATGTTTGTTATAGTATTGCTTTTAAGTACAAAACCCTAGAACCAATCTGGATGGCCATCAGTTGAATACGATTTAGCTATCCATAACTGTTATGGTATACATATACTACAGAATATTATGCATCTACCAAAAAGAATGAGTTAGGTCTATATGTATGAACTTGGAGTAATGCTCATGATATAATTCTTTTTTTTTTTTTTTTTTCGGTACGCAGGCCTCCCACTGCTGCGGCCTCTCCAGCTGCGGAGCACAGGCTCCGGACGCGCAGGCTCAGCGGCCATGGCTCACGGGCCCAGCCGCTCGGCGGCATGTGGGATCTTCCCGGACCGGGGCAAGAACTCGCGTCCCCTGCATCGGCAGGCGGACTCTCAACCACTGCGCCACCAGGGAAGCCC
>NW_006795060.1:19093-27306 GCF_000442215.2 Lipotes vexillifer
GGAAAGAGTCAGTTGCAGAATAGACCGTGCAGTGTGATTCTATCTTTGTTTTTTAAAAAAAAATGTATGTATGTTGTTTACTGCCTTTCTCCTCCCACAGGGATGAGCTTTGATGAGGGAAAAGACTTTTGCCTATTTTGTTTATTTCAATATCGTCTGTGCCTACAACAGTGTCTGACACATAGTAGGTGCTCAACATTTTTTTAATTCAATGAATGAGTAATTGCTTGTCTATTTTTGTAGGAGCAAGGAGAAGAGGGTGGAAAGATCCTCTCTAGGCTATTAATTTCAGTTGCCTCTGGGGAAAAGAATTACTCAGAAGTACTGGGAGGGAAGATCACTAACATTTTCTTTATACATCTTTATTTTGTCTCACTTGTTAACAATAAACATATTCATTCTATAATACAAAAAATATTAAAAAGCTAATGTCAAAGGGAGGAAAGGGAGATAAGCTATGAATGCCATCACACAGAGACACATACTCAACTCAGTCACATACACTTCTGGGTAGAGAAGAGACAAAGAGGCAAGAGCAGACTGGGCTGTCTGGGGGCAGAGAAGGCTGGAGGTTACAGGAGTGGGTGCGTGCACAGACTTTCTTTTCCTTATATTCAGTTAGGGACTGTTTGTGGATGCTGATGGCTTTATCCATCTAAAGAGATGTATACATTGAAAATTGCTGCTCTTGGTTTCAAATATGAGCGCATTCACCACTTGGCTTCTGGAATTACTTCCATTTTGTTTATACCAATGAGTAACGAGTAAGTCATTTTCTTCACTCCCATGGGTGCTCTTAGTCACTCTGGACTGGTTCTACTTGGTCACTAGTACCAGAGCTCAAAAATCTCCTTAGAGTATACATACCTTTGGTAAAGAGGCCTCAAGCATGTTGCCCTAGTTACTTGGTACTGGAAAAATCGGGGGGGCGTACCAGAACTCAGTCTGATGTAAGCTCCTCGATTGCTACCTTCTTCATAATAATTAGATGCAGAAAATACAGTAATAACCTGGTTAAAGAGAGTGTGAGGTTCACATAGATTTAGTTCTCAAAAGGTCCTTCAATAAAGTCAGAAACAGCTCAATTCTTAAAAAGCAAAAATCAAAGTTCAAAATCCATACAAATCATCCAAGTCTGATGGGATTTCCTGTGATTCCATTGAAGAGAAACAAGGCTTTTAAATCACCGTCTCCAGGAGTACTAACTTCTAGCCACTCATCCCCACAGTGCATGGCCTTGCAATCTTGTGTACAATTTCAGTTCTGTATCTTACAATCCTCCTTAATGCTCAGTTCTGTAAATTCTAATTTTCCAAGGGGGTAAAGCCTTTATTTTCTTTCCTTGTGCTATTTGAGCATTCAAAATAAAACTTGTCTAGTATCACAGTCCTTTTCTTTTGTCTGTAGCTGACTGATTTAGAGGGTTCAGGGCCCCCCACAAAACCAGTGCTTTAAGGTCAGAGAAATAGTGGCTAGATAAGGGACCATGGCCACTCTGTTGGCAAGGAACCAGCCTTGGGGGCGTGGGGGAGGATGGGGAGCCTTGGGAGGGTAATACTTGTCAGTGACAGGAAAGCTGGTTTAGGCCCAGTCCTGCCCTAATGGGCAGGTCACTTCAGACAAACCACTGCTACTTTCTCCCCGTTTTCTTATTACAAATAAACCCTAAATAATACTTGCCTTACCATCTCGCAATGTCAGTATGAGCCTCCAATGAACTAAAAGAGTTAGGAAAAGTGCAAGTGTTGAAATAGAAGGAAAGGCCATGCAATTTGGTATTCCTTTTTAATTACTGCTGTTCACTATGAGAAAAGGGGGCATCCCAGGACAACCTGGGACAAGAAACCAGCTCCTCAGGCCTCGCCTCTCTAGCCTATCAGACACCACTGAAGAAGCACAACGCATTCCATTTTAGTGGCTGCAGCGAAACTGCCCACAGAGAGGGACTTGCTAGAGCTCACCTACTCAGTGAATAGAAGAGAATTATGTTTTGTGGTTCTGCTCTGCACAGGGAAAGTGCAAAAGGTGAAAGAGAGCAAACTGGATTCAAGGCTGCCTTTCTGTGCTCAGTGAGGATAAGTACATTCTTAACCCCACTACTGGAGATTTGCCTTGCGATTAGCACAGAGCAAAGCCTTTCTGTGTGTGTACTAGGTGCCATGTGTCAGAGCCTCTATCTCTGGGATTTGGGAAGATCGGAGAAATAAACCAAATATCTCTTAGGGTGAGGGACAGTGATCTACCAAAGCATGCAGTTCTGTTTTGGGCCTAGGGAAGACATTTTCCTGTGGGCTTCGAGGTCAGACACATCCTGTGAAGAAAGACTAGGCTTGGGGGAAGGATGTCTGATGATGTCACCAACACTGTTAGCTTACCTTCCCATCATGGCAAATTTCATACCCTTCGGGCTTACATTCATGAGACCTAATGAGCATCTTCAACTGGTATTTATTAAGAATCTTGGAGGTAATGTCTGGTCCGAAATAGCAGCCCCCTCCTCGACTTGTATTTGGGTAACAGCCTCTTTTGCCTCTCGGATCACTCCACAGAATGTCGATAACCTTGGAACAACAAATCAGATTAGGCTGCCACTTACAAGTGAGAGTTTATCTTTCTAGATTCCAACTTCTTTTCCAGAAATATTATCCCAAGTTATCCCAAAGTCTCACTATTTCTCATTCCTCCTTCAAAACTGTTTCACACTCATCTCCTCCATGAATCTTTTCCAGAATAATTTGAATGCCCATAGCCACCACAATCCCTTTCTACCCATCCCCAATAACCAATGTAGCAATACTTAGTAACCATGAAGGATCAGCCCTTGGGCTTTTTCTTTTCTTTTTTTTTTAATTCCATCGCAATTGCTTCACAATTGCTTAACCTACAGGGTCTCTTCTCTTAAAAAGAACTTCACTGCCATGTTCAAAGGAGAAAGTAGCTCCCCACAGTGAACATACAGGCACTTGGTGTTTTTAATATGTTCAAAGAGATAAGGTAAGTCTCCCAGCTATGGTTTTGGCCCTGGTTTTTGTCCTGTTGAGTACATAGCATGATAAAGCCTTTTCCCCATCACAAATATAGGCAACTGTTCATCCAAGAATATCTTGTAAAGCATCTCCTTCACTTTTTGCCCCCCTTGATAAGCACATTCTCAGCTTCAGCAGTACATTTAGCCATTGACTGGTTTTCCACAAGTATGTTATTAGCATAACATTTCCTTGTGGGGATGAAAGAGGCAAGTGCAGGCTGCATGATGCTCACGACTGAAGACCCAAGTTTCTAATAATTTTTTCATAAAAAATTGGGGTCTCCCTGTTTGTAGCTCTGATCTACATATAATGTTTCTTTATTCAAACATCTCCTATGGGAGCTGCAGCAGTAGTGTGAAAAACTAGCTTTGTAGCTAAAGCTATGCAACCTTGAGAAAAGTCTTTGGGTCTTACTTTCTTTAAAATCAGAGGTTTGGGCCAGATGACTTGTGAAGTATCTCAAAGTTCTAACAGACTTTATTTTCTAATTTTTCATAGTCTAATAGACTGTATTTTCCACGTTTCTTTGAAGGGCATGAAGAAGCATGTATTTTAAGTTGTGCAGTTATTCTAGTGAGTCCAAATCAGATCTTAAAAAGACCAGAAATGGTTGTCCCACTAAACCTGACTGTACACCCATTTATAGGTCTGGTATTGAAGGGGAGCTAGAAATAAGTGAGGGGAAAGACAGTGAGGTGGAGAGAACAGAACTGGTAGGAGAACTTCTCTGGAATGCTAAGCACCTCATCAGAACTGGAGAAACTGTGCACCAGGCACATTCCGGACACTTGCAGATGATTGATTTTTTGATGATTGACTGAAGTGAGAATTAAAACCACCTAAAAAGATGCAGATCAGGATTCTCCTTTCTCCCCCACTGAATTCCAACACTGGCACAACCCTACCCTACAAATAAATATAATGGAACCCATTTACTTTGCTGGTGATTATGATGAAAATAACACTTGCATTTGAAACTGAGCCATATCTGAATCTTACACCATGAATTCATGTCTGGGAGACATGATCTGACCTTTAGTATAATGAAGGAGAAAACATGGAACACAAGGAGGTGTGTTTTATAAGGAGGGGATTAACTTTTAAATTCCTACATGAGATGCAAGTCATTTACAGCCAAAATTACCCCAGGAAAACCTTCTAAATTACTCTTAAAGCACAGTATACATGATTTTGTATATAAAACCCTATACAGACATATGGATATGTGAATATTTTATGTATGTGGTAATATAGAACATATGATAAACTATATGAAACTAAAATTTTATACTTTTTTCTCCTTTTTGCCATATGTATATACTTGAAATTTACATAAATTAAATGTACATACGATGGGACCCTGTTAAACTAGAATAAGCACTGGCCATGGAGTTAGCTCTTCAAGAGTCACCTATGTCACCATGGAACCTATTCGGGCCTTAGCTGACTCCTCAATGAAATGAGGAAGATATAGCTAACATTCATTTTTCTTTGGTTCAAGGTCATAAGGGGTCAAAAGGGGTATCAATTTTATAGAAGTGAGCTTCTTCAGAACCATCCACTCAATGAGTTCTGCATTTCTTTTCTCTGTCCAGAATCCATTCATTCATAAACTTTACAGAGACTGTGACGACAATATAGATTTAATTCTGAGGCTCAGAAACAAAAAATGCTATAAAAGTCACCTTGTTGGTGAAACAAATTCCTCAGCAGAGACAATCTCTTTCCTCTCAAAAACACCCTCTCCACTGAAATGCAAGGGCCTTTGGGAGTGCATGAAAGAATAAGTATTTACAACATTCCTTCCTGAAAATTTTCAAACCAAACATTGGAAAGGTTTTTATTGAACGACAACTTTTGTATGACCTGGTCAACAAAAATCTATTTGTGTCTCAGCCTTTACACCTCCTAAATCCAAAATAAATCCTGCAAGTGTCCCATGCTTGCCTACAGTTTTAAGTAATCCAGTTTTCAAAAGTATGCTTTTGGGGAGAGATAATAGCTCTGAAAGATGTATCTAAACGCTTCTCTTCTAAGACACTAACACTGTAGATTCACTTTTGTATTTTCCCTTAGTTATGTGTCCTCCTTCCAGCTTTTGAATATGTCATCTTAAAAGCTGTGCTCAGTCCAAACCTTTCAGCCAAGTACCTAGATGGCTTTAGATACCTACTCCTTGCCTACCCATCGCCTCATTGGATGAGGGGAGACTAGAGTAGCTCATTACTTTCTTGAGATCTCCTATCACTCTTTTTTTTTTTTTTTTTTTTTTTTTTGCATTATGCAGGCCTCTCACTGTTGTGGCCTCCCCCACCGCGGAGCACAGGCTCCGGATGCGCAGGCCCAGCGGCCATGGCTCACGGGCCCAGCCGCTCCGTGGCACCGGCAGGCGGACTCTCAGCCACTGCGCCACCAGGGAAGCCCTCTCCTATCACTCTTCAATCATCTTTCCCTTCAGAAAAAGAGCATGGGCATTAAAGTCAGATCTGGGATCAAATCCTGCTCTATCATTCAGTGACTAGCCAAGTGACTACAAAAAAGGCATTTCACTCTTGGGAGCCTTCTCAGTGAAGCTGACTACCCTATTTAAAATTGCAACTCTGTCCCCTACCTCCAGTTCTCTGTTTCCCCTAACCTTGTTCTAGTTTTAATTTTTTCCATAGAACTTCTCACTTAACATAGTTACTTGGTATTGTTATATAATTATATATGTAATATTATATAAATAACTTCATATATACATATTATTTAGCTCCTCCCCCTAAAACATAAACTCCCTGAGGGAATAGATCTTAGGTCACTTACTTTCTCAAAAGCTTAGAACAGTGCCTGACACATAGTAGGTACTCAATAAATTTTACTTGTTAAGTGGATTAAGAGAAGGGAGTCACTCAGGACATAAATAATTTAAATTATTTTTTAAACCTTTCTGGTCTCTTTGTTGTTTCAAGTCTGTCCTGAAGGAAGAGGTCACGCTTGCCTCTATACGATGACTCAGCTATGAATACATACATCCCCCACATCTCAGGGAATATAAGATAAAATTTAAATTACAGCACTCTGCCAAGAATCAGGCACTTCCATGAGTATGGAACAAATAGCCTATGATCTTTACTGCAACACAGCTCACAGATATTAAGAAATAAAGTAATTGTGAAATCTGTTTTTATCTGGAAATTTCAACTCTAGCTAACTAAAGTGTGCATGTCCATGACGTACCAGGAAATGAGGAAAGAAAATTAAAGGTACAAATGAAATTATTAAAATATCGGGAATGAGATTCTGGTCAATTTTACCCTGTGTCAGCTCCAGTCATGTACACTGAGTCTGTAAGATGCCTCATCTACACTGTTGGGGTGAGGGGAGGTTCTATTACAGAATAATGACCACCAGTTTCCTCCCTCCCACTTCTCAAGGCTCCATCTCTCTACAATTCTAACTCATCCAAGCTTCCAGACTCCCTGATTTTCTTCTTGTGCAACTCCAATCTTTTTGGCATCATCCTTTTTCTTCACTATAACCTTTGGTCTTTGGAACTTGGATATCAAAATTTAAGGAGGCATCTTTTCCTACTTGCTATAGGATGCCTCTTATACTTCTTTGATTTCTAAATACTTTGAATGCACAAGCCAGTGATGAATTCTATTTCTCTCTTATTACCTCTTCCTCTCCCTCTCTATCCTCCCGCCTCTCTTTCTCCTCATTGATTAGAGATTATTTTATATCAGAAATCACAGTTTAGGGACTTCCCTGGCAGTCCAGTGGTTAAGACTCCACGCTCAGGGTGTAGCTCAGGGTGTAGACTTAACCAAACTAGTCCAGAGAAGCCATTAAACAAATAAATGAGCAAGAAAGCAAATAATAACAAGCCCCAGAGGAGCATGGAAATAATTAGAGTTACTATATTACCTAAAATATCCAGTTTTCAACAAAAAATTACAAGATATGCAACCCCCCCCCCACACACACACACACATACAGGGGAAAATAAGCAGACAATTGAAATTGCCTTTGAGGGGATTAGAAGTTGACTTAGCAGACAAGGATTTCAAACCAATTATTATAAATATTATATTAAAACACAGCTATATATATATAACACTTCACTGAATAAGAACAGAATACATTTTCTTCTCAAGAGCACATGGAGCATTTTCCAAGATAAACCATATGCTAGAGCATTAAAAAAAAAAGCCTCAATAAGTTTTAAAAGGATTTAAATCATGCTAAGTATGGTCTCCAACCACAACTGAATTCAAGCAGAAATAATTAAGAGAAGGAAATATGGGAAATGCACAAATATACAGAAATTAAACAACATATTCCTAAAAAACATATAGGTTAAAGAAGAAATCACCAGAGAAATTAGAAAATACTTTGAGATGATTGAAAACTAAAGCACAACACAGCAAAACTTACAAGATGGAGCTAAAGCAGTACTTAAGGGAAACTTACAGCTTCATTAGCAAAGGAAAAAGAGTTCAAATCAATGACACTACCTCTCACCTTAGGAAACTAGAAAAAGAAGAGCAAAATAAATCTAAATCAGAAGGAAGGAAATAATAAAGATTAGAGCAGAAATAAGTGAAGGAGAGAATAAAAAACAATAGAGAAAAGTCAATAAAACCAAAAGTTGATTCTTTGAAAAGACCAATAAAATTGACAAACCTTAGCGAGACCAAGAAAAAAAGAGACTCAAATTACTAAAATCAGAAATGAAAGAGAAGACATCACTACCAACTTTGCAGATATTAAAAAAAATTTTTTAATATATATATATTTCACATATATGTATATATTACAAACAACTTTAGGCCAACAAATTAGATAAATTAGATGAAATGGACAAATTTCAAGGAAGATACAAGCTATCAAGGATACCAAGATACAAACTACTCAAGAAGAAGTAGAAAATCTGAATAGAACTATAGCAAGAAAGAAGACTGAATTAGTAATTTTTAAACTGCCTACAAAGAAAAAGGCCTCGAAAAGTATCAAAGTGAAGCCAGCAACATACAAAATGGATTATACACCATGACCAAGTGGGATTTATCCCAGAAATGTAAGGTTGGTTTAACATCTGAAATCAACCAATGTAATACACCACATTAGTAGAATAAAGGACAAACAATACATGATCATCCTAATAGATACCGAAAACCACTGACAAAGTCCAACACTCTT
>NW_006795060.1:27316-35482 GCF_000442215.2 Lipotes vexillifer
TTCATGGTAAAAACACTCAAGAAAGTAGGCACAGAAGAGAAATTCCTCAATCTGATGTAGGGTAGGTAATATACTTAATGGGAAAGACTGAATGCTTCCCCCTAATATTAGGAATTAGACAATGATGTCTACTCTCACCACTTCTATTTTTCAACACTGTACTAGAGGTTTAAGACAGGGCAACGAAGCAAGAAAAAGAAATAAAAGGGGCTTCCCTGGTGGCGCAGTGGTTGAGAGTCCACCTGCCAATGCAGGGAACACGGGTTTGTGCCCCGGTCTGGGAAGATCCCACATGCTGCGGAGAGGCTGGGCCTGTGAGCCATGGCTGCTGAGCCTGCGCGTCTGGAGCCTGTGCTCCACAACGGGAGAGGCCACAACAGTGAGAGGCCTGCGTACCGCACAAAAAAAAAAATTAAAAAAGCAATAAAAGGCTGCTTGATTGGAAAGGAAGAAGCAAAACTATCTTTATTCACAGATAATATGCTTTTGTTTATACAAAGTCCCAAGGAATCCACTAAAAACCATTAGAATGAACAAACAAGTTTATCAAGGTTCACAACATGAGGTCAGTATACAAAAGTCAATATATACCAGAAATGAACAATCCAAAATGCAATTAAGAAAACAATTCTATTTACAATAGCATCAAAAATATTTTGGAATAAACTAGGAATAACGTTAACAAGTGCCTCACTGTACGTGATTACAAAACACTGCTGAAATTAAAGATCTAAACAAATGGAAAGACATCCCACCTTCATGAAATTAAAGATATAATATTGTTAAGATTGCAATAGTAACTAAATTGATCCACAGATTCAAGGCAATCCCTACCAAAATCCCAGCTCTTTTTTGGTAGAAATTGGCAAGCTGATTCTAAAGTTCATATGGAAATTCAAGGGACCCAGAATAATCAAAATAATCTTGAAAAAGAAGAATAAAGTTGGAGAACTCACACTTCCCAGTTTCAAAACTTTCTACAAAGCTAGTAATCAAAAATGTGTAGTAACGATAAAAGGATAGACATATAGATCATGGAATAGAATTAAGAGTCTAGAAATAAACCTTCATATTTACAGTCAATTGATTTTTTGTAAGGGTGTCAAGAAAATTCAAGGAGAGGAAGTCTTTTTAACAAATGGTGCTGCGATAATTGGATATCCACATGCAATAAAATCACTTTGGACACCTACCTCACACCATACACAAAAATTAACTCAAAATGGATTAGACACCTAGAAGTAAGAACTAAAACTATAAAACTCTCAGAGGAAAACATAGAAATAAATCTTTATGATTTGGGGTTAGGCGATGGCTTCTTAGATACAACACCAAAAGCACAAAGCAAAAGCACTTCTTTTACTGTGACTGAGTAAAAGGAGCCAGAGACAAAAGATATAATATAGAAATGAATCCATTTCTATAATATGTCCAGAATAGAGAAATCTATTAAGACCAAAAGGAGATTAGTGGTGGGACTTCCCTGGTGGCGCAGTGGATAAGGACTCCGTGCTCCCAGTGCAGGGGGCCGGGTTTGGTCCCTGGTCAGGGGACTAGATCCCACATACATGTTGCAACTAAGAGTCTGCATGCCACAACTAAAAAGACTGTCGGCTGCAACTAAGGGGCCCATGCGCCACAACTAAGGAGCCCGCCTGATGCAACTAAGACCTGGCACAACCAAATAAATAATTTTTTTTTTTTTTAAAAGGAGATTAGTGGTGGTCTAAGTGTGCAGGGATAGTGGTCGGGGGTGGGGAGAGAATAGGAAGTGACTGGTAATAGGTATGTCAAGTACCTTTTTCAGGTATGAAAACGTTCTAAAATTAGATTGTGGGGATAGTTGTACAACACCGTGAATATACCAAACCCAATGAATTATATACTTTAAATACCATTTAAATATGGTATTTGAATGATATCTCAATTAAGCTATTAAAAATATAGTAATGAATTTAGAGAGAAGGATATGATCTGCTTAGAAAGGTAAGTCACTTTTTATATATTATTAGAACAACATCATCTATGCTGCATCTTCATTGCCACTTTAGTGAACAGTTTGATTACTTACCTGTTCCCATTCATGCTTTGTTAATTGTTCAGAAAGGGATCCATTTGTTCTGATTCCCCGAGCTGTAATGGTTGTACCTACTTTATTTCCCTTCTCAGTAGCATGGTCTCCATCTATTGGAATTGGTGGCATCAGCACAGATTTCAACTACAAAACAAATTTATGCTTTAGCCAAACCCCATGCTCAGGGTGCTGCACGTAGAAACTTCAGCACTAGTTGCTATTCTGTCTATATTGTGGTGCCTCGACCCAATGGAAAACACATGGTCCCCTTTTCCATCTCACCTACCTCATGGTCCCCTTTTCCATCTCACCTACCTCCTTCATCTTATTGATCAACTGATCTCTAAAAGTGGGGCTGTTAAGTTCTGCTTGTACATTTTTCAAAAAGAGATACTGTCCTAAGGGAAAGTTTCCCATTAGAGTTTCTAAAAGACCCCAGAGGCACAGATATCAGTAGAGATATGTTCTGTGGCGTCCTGATAGGAAAAAGAAGATGCTAAGGGAAAACTAGTCTCCCTCTGAACCTTTATCTATACACGGGGCTAAGAGAGAGAACTAACAGGCCTAGAGTTCAGAAACACCTCAAGAAGATGGTTGCTTTTCCTTTTGCTGTGTTTTCCAGGAGAAATGAGAGAAAGTACATCTGTGCCCAGGAAAGTGCACAAAGGGGACATAAGTTGAAAACTTCGGAAGCCCTTCAACTTAAACGCACTGGGTTCTCAGTCTGACCTGCAAGCAATTGATTACATTCTCTAATCCTAGTAACAAAGGCAATGTATTTCTTTGGAAATAAAATATCTCTCTGATAGTACATCAATTACTATAATCCTTTCTACATTCCCTTACATAACTTGAGACTGTAATTTTATACTTGTTTCTTTGCAGTACCATACCTTTATACAAAACAATTTGAAATAATACTTCTGTTACATTGGTGACCTTAGTTCAGTGATGGACAATTTTCTGTGGTAGGCACTTAAGCTTCTTCTATAAACTAGGGTGTATATAAAATCATACCTTTGTTTTTCTAAAATAAAATTGAACCTTATTCTGAGGTCCTGTCTCATTGAGATGGTTGGAGTTCAATTTCAGCTATTATTAGTGAGTTCACAGCCTACCCTCCCTGTCTCCCCACCAGCAAATGTTGCCAGGTCTTAGGCAGAGTAGAATATTCTGGGAGGACACTCTGGACGTGGCTCCACACAACTCACTTCTGATAAGGTCATCAGGCAGGGCAAAACCACATGGTCTCTTAAGTACATGTGGCTCCACTGTTTTCAAGGCCACTTGGGATCAGGATACTTTGTCCAGTCCCTGCTAAGGTACCACATCATCATTTTCTCCTGGGGGGTCCTACTAGCCATCCCTTCTCACAACCCCTGCCAGGGAGTTTGAAAAATACTAAACCAGAGTCTTAGTGTTATAGAGTCTTCCTTCTCTGTCCCGCTGCATTCACCCTCCTCCCCAACCTGCCTACCTTACAAAATACCTTTAATGAACCTAGAATGGAGGTTGTCATCAGGTTCCCCCAGCCCTACCCCTCTCCTATTAACAATTATACCATAACAGCAGGTACCAACCAGGAAGCATGGTCACCCCTACACTTGGAGGGTCCAAACAGATGGGCAAGTGGGTGTTATAAAACTGAACTTGAAAACCTGTTTTTGTATCTCATCTGGTAGAGTTCCAAAGGCTTGAACCTACTACTTTCATTACAGTTCAATTACATTTCACACAACGAGCACGTGCTACCAGTTCAACTTCACTCTAGGCAGGGTAGACAAAAAATACACAAGTCAAATTTCTACCTTTAAAGCCAGTCTTTTCTGTAGGTGGAACAATGATCCCCAAAGGGGGTGAAATTTGAGGTATCCTGGTAAAATTCCTGGCCCCAAAATTTCTCCCCAGGGTCTGCCTTGGTGACTGAAATTCAAACCTTAGTTTTAAGTATCAGGAAAAAGAGGAGAGAGTTGCAGAAGAGAGTTATGTTCAAAGCTTACTCTATGCCATTTTCTTCATCTAGGTAATTATATTTAATCCTCCCAACAATTCAATACAGTAGGTATTTTTAGCTTCAATGTATACATGTGGAAACTGAGGCTTAGAAATCGTTGGCAGCTTGCCCAGTTACCCAGCCAGGAAGTGGCAGAAGCAGGATGTAACGGATGTAATGCTAGCTACATCTGTCTGATATCAGAGCTCCATGGTGTTTGCTAGGTTAAGGTGGCTCTCAATTTAGGGTCTCCACAGAGGCAGTAATGGGCATTCCAGACGCACGCTCTTTATATCTCAAATAGCCCTAGAGAGGCCAGGCTTCTCAGGCTAACCTCAGGAAAGGGAAAGTTTTCAATCTGATCATTTGGTACTGGCTGCCATGGCTGATTAGCGCTGTTGTCATAGGGCAAGTGGTGGTGGACTGTTGCATTCCTGCCATGTGCTTGCCAATATTTGACTGACAGAAACATCATGTTCCCTTGCTCCTGGCTAGAATCATATCCACTCATTATGCTAACAGTGACTACCCCATGTTGATTGAAACATCTTATTGGCTTGACTGTTTGCTGATATTATAAGAAAGGTGCCTTAAACTAGGTACCTTAAAATTTACTGCAACTGGGATACTTTTGAGAGTAAAGGGATGTGCTATTAATAACTACACCAAGACAACAGGTGTAAACCAGGAAGTATGGTCATCACCGGGTAAGGCTGGGGACTGGGGTATGTAAAATCACCACAGAATCAGGAAAGGGGTTGTAAAAAGATTTTTTTCCAGTTTTATCTTACACTTGCCCTACTTTGGTCTTAAACCTCTTAGGAGATATTCAGCAAACATTAATTAATACTTAACTACATCTTGGTGCTGGGGTTGTATCAGTGAACTAGAGAAGCAGGGGAGGATGGTAAACAAACAGTACTACAACTGCTTATTTAATTTTGGTAACTTTTATGAAGGATATGTACAAGGGGCTTGAAAGCACACAGAAGGGGACCTGATCTAGTGTGGAGGTCATGGATGGCTTTCCAGAGGAGGGGTGTATATTTAAGCTGAAATTAAAAGGATGAGAAGGAGTTAGCAACAGTATTATCATTCATATGTGTATAAAGGCATAAGGGCTCTAAAAACTCAAGGTGGGACTTCCCTGGTGGTCCAATGGTTAAGAATCTGTTTTGCAATGCAGGCGACGCCAGTTCGATCCCTGGTCGGGGAACTAAGATCTCACGTGCCGCAGGGCAACTAAGCTCACGCGCCACAACTACAGAGCCCACATGCCGCAACTACAAAGCCCACGCACTCCGGAGCCTGCGTGCCACAGCTAAGACCCAACACGGCCAAAAATAAATAAATAAATATTAAAAAAAAAAACTCAAGGTGAACGGGAATCACACTAGGCCCGTACAAGATCACTAGGCCCGTACAAGATCACCTGGCTCCAGAGTTGCCACTGGTCCTCATGCCCACCTGGCACCCTGTCTACCCCCTAGTCTGGGAGTGTTGGCTGGGCTCTGGTATAGGTGGAAGACGATTGCAGTCACTCTGCAAGGCCCAGCCAAAGACGCTGTTCACTACGGCTGGGAGCTTCACAGGCCCCCCACACCCACTACCCTCAGAGTGTCAATACATATTCCTGCTCTGCTTCTGCTGTATTGAATATGATTGCTTAATTTGAAATATTAAAATATTCCCCCCCAGATTACGTTGAGCCATTTGGAATATATAAGGGAAATCACACCAATTCAGAAATAAATTGCTGTATGATTCCATTTCTATGAGGCACCTAGAGCAGTCAGATTCATAGAAACAGAAGACAGAATGCCAAGGGCTGGGGAAGGTAGAATGGGGAGTCAGTGTTTAATGGGTAGAGTTTCAGTCTGGGAAGATGAAAGGTTTTAGAAATGGATGGTGGTGGTGTCAGTAGTGATGGTTGCAGAACAATGTGAAAGTACTTAATGTCACTGAACTATACACTTAAAAATGGTTAAAGTGGTAAATTTTATGTTGTGTATATTTTGCCACAACTTTAATTAATTAAGTAGAAATTTTAACTTTTCAAAAATCAGGATTTTTCACTTTTAGAAACTATACGAAATGCCGATATTTCCTCATTTTTCCACTTTCACCATGATTTTTTTTTTTTTTTTTTTTGCGGTACGCGGGCCTCTCACTGTTGTGGCCTCTCCCGTTGCGGAACACAGGCTCCAGATGCCCAGGCTCAGCGGCCATGGCTCACGGACCCAGCCTCTCCGCGGCATGTGGGATCTTCCCGGACCGGGGCACGAACCCGTGTCCCCGGCATCAGCAGGCGGACTCTCAACCACTGCGCCACCAGGGAAGCCCTCACCATGAATTTTTAACAATGCATTTTCCATGTATAGAAGTTATCCATTTAGTTCCTTATCATGCAATCACAGATTTTCTTAAAATTTGTACTAATCTTTTCAGAGTTACAGCAACCACTAAAACACGAATCAATACAAAATAATAAATGAAGGGAGGTACGTATCCCTTTATAAATCTCTGAGACAACATTCATGCAAACACTGCTTCTTACTTTGTTTCTTTCTATACGGTGGAGTAAATTCAAGTCCGTGGACTCTGATATCCCTCCGTGTATGACCAGGATTTCATTGTCAATGATTGTACCAATTGGGAGCCAGGTATAGATGTCTTCCAAGACTTGTAAGATTTTTTTCCCATGTAGCTGTAAGTAAGAGCTTGAGTAAGTTTGTTTTTCTGAGAGTTCAAGTTTATTGAATAGTCCCAACATATGGACAAAAACCCACAGTTTTCATGCCACCCAAAGAAGGTCAGGATGGAATCACTAACCAACAAGCATGCATTAATCATGTCTTTTCAGTCTGTATTTCTGATACTTAGACATTTTGGTGCCTTGCTGACCCAGGGCTAGTTAATTCCTAGAGATAGTAAAGGACTTGCCTTTTGTATGTAAATGAGGCTACCTTTCATATGCAAACCAAACTATCCAGAGCCTATCCTCCCAACTAGTCCTTTATGGAATTCTCACACCCAGGGTCACTATTCTCAGCTCCAGTCACCCCAGGGCCAGATACCAGACAACCTTGGACAAGCCCTAAGCCCCAGAGCCTGCTAAAACTATTCAAACTAGCCAATCCTAAACCTGTTTACAATGCCTCACCCATTTCTTCGCAAGGAAACCACAATAAAGGCTCTTGTCCAAGTTTGCCTGCATTCCCTCCGCCTGACTGACCCCCGGAGCGCTTCCCCATGTGGCCGCAGGGCCTGGTGTGCCATGCCTCCAGTTTCTAAGGAACTGTGAGTAAAAACCTTTTCCTTCAGTCATTTCCATGTCTGCATGTTTTACCACACCTGAGTAAAACAAATCCCAGGCACCTTTAAAACAATGGAATATGTTTGTATCTATGCTAAAACTTACACAGAAGCCACAATGAAAAAGCTTGTGTCTAGAAAGAAAAACAGGTCTTCACTATGGCCAGGGCTTCCTTTTGTGCTTTTATTTTATTGGCATGAATTCTGACTAGTTCTCCCCTCACCGTTCTTGAAGCTTTTTTTTTTTTTAACTTCTATGCATAAACAGCAAAGAAAATGCAAAAAAAAAAAAGAGCCTTACCTTATATTTATGCAAAACTTCTTTTGTGAAGCCATACCTGAAAAAAAACAATGGGATTTCAACTCTTTCACTGAACGTTGAGAACTCCTATTTACATGAGTCAAGTCATGCAAAAAAGGGAGCCCTTGCCATCTCGCTACCACAAGTATCAAGAACTCAAGAAATTAGACTTTATTTGGAACGATTACTTATCCAAGACTTTGCTAGGCACGATGGGAAAGAACAAAAGCAGCAGATGACATTGTCCCTATCCTCAAGGAGCTTAGGGAAAAGAAGATAAACTTTCATGAAACAATTACAAGACAACTTAAGAAATACATGGTATGCACAGGTGTGTAAGTACTGTAAGTATTCAGAGACGTGTGCTGTGGCCACTGGGGAACAGTGTGTGGGAGAATGCTTTTCATTTAGATAGAATTTCTCAGACATCCTATACCTTATAGTAAATGAATGATCGGGGGGGGGGGGGGAAACAAAAAAACC
>NW_006795060.1:35540-72838 GCF_000442215.2 Lipotes vexillifer
GGGGGGGGGGGGCAAACAAAAA
The DNA here is from genome assembly GCF_000442215.2 of Lipotes vexillifer. Classification (NCBI taxonomy): domain Eukaryota; kingdom Metazoa; phylum Chordata; class Mammalia; order Artiodactyla; family Lipotidae; genus Lipotes; species Lipotes vexillifer. The sequence goes on from NW_006795060.1 coordinate 35,563, forward strand.
GACTGAATAAAGACAAAGAAAAGCCTAGAAGATAACAAGTTGGCTCTTTATACTCTCTGATAAAGTTCATGTAATGGTATTGAGGGTTTTAATAGAAAGTGTCAGGAATTTTAATGCCTGAATAGCAGTCACTAAGGGAGAATTAATGATGAAAATTTTTTTTCAATTACTTTCCTTGCCTTAGGATAATAATATATACCTTTAACACCTTTAACACAGTGAAGTCAGAACACAGCATACTCACTCCAGTTTTCCATGCAAATCATATCACGTGAAGCTTCTACAGGGTAACGTTATGTGTTCCAAGATGAACTCAGCGCTGCCTACTCAACAGCATCTCGAATCAGCTCACCCCAAACTGAACTCATCCTTCTCCCTCACCCCAACTCTCTCCACTTATGTTCCTAATAACAGTGATCTTGCAAATTCAAGCTAGGAACCTGGAGGTCATCCCTAATTCTCTCTCCTTTCAAGTCCCCCATATCATGTTACCAAGCCTTAAATCATTGCCTAAACTTCCTCCTGAATGTATCTACTGCTTTGCGTCTCCATCTTTACCACCCAAGTCTAAGTGAGACTCCATCATCTATCTATTCAACTGCTTCCTAATTGGCCTCCCCATATCAATTCTTGTCCCTCTCCAGACTAATCTTCCTGCTGCATTTTAAAACACAAATTGTGTAATACTCTTCAATGATTTTCTCTTGTCCTCAGGAGAAAGCCCAAATTTCTTTGCAATCATTTCTTACGTCTCCAGCCCTATCAGGTACCATCCTGTCCTTCAGTCTATGTTCCTCCCATCCTGAACTTCTTTCAAGTCTAAACAGTCCTTTCTCAAGTTCTGCATAAGTTGTCTCCTCACTGTGGAACAGCTTCTCATCCCCTCTGCCACAGTCCTCGCTTGATCACCTAATTCATCCTCCAGGTCTCAGGCTAATGCCATACTTCTATGCGAGAACCTTCCAATCACCCCTCAGACAGATTGGATTCCCCACTTTACAAACTCATCACACTTGAAAAACCTGCTCAACTAGTGTCTTCCCGGCTAGATGTAAACTCCAGTAGGGCAGGGGCCATGTCTCTTTCACTAAGCATTGTAGGCACTAGATAAATAAGACTGACTAGCTAAATAAATGGAAGGATAAATGGCATGCCCAAATAAACAGATTGAGCTATATTATATATAATGGGTCTCTGAAAGTAGCCTTGAGATTTTGGGATTTTTTTTTTCTTCATAATCTTATCATTTGCTTCCATACTTGAGGATTAGAATTGAAACTGTATTCAGGCCAAGCGCCAAAACTGCCCCAAAGACAAAACTAATCAGCTGCTGAGCTTTGATCTAGGCACCCAAAAGCCCAGGACCAAAGCATGAAACATGATGCCTTCTACTTCCCTAGAGCAAACTAGATTCTGTTTTTCATAAAACAAGAAACAAGAAAAACAAAAGGAGAAGGAGAGGAAGAAAAAGAGGAAGGGAAAGGGGAAGAGGAAGAGGAGGAGGATGAGGAAAGAAGAGAAAGGAGAACATTTGGCACTTACTGTGCCTTTCAGCAAAAATTGGTAAACCATTTAACCAGTCTTTATTCCCCAAAACTCCAGTGAGTCAGATAGTTGAAACGCTATGTTATAGCTGTTCTCAAATACGTTTATGAACAACTATGCCAAAAGCAATCACCGTGTCATAAGAAATATACACATCAGTGGAAAACACAGTACTAGTTTCTGAGACAACATGTGATGCAAGCCGAAAGAGTAGCAAGAGAATGAATCCATCTAAACGTGCTCATACAACCTACCACACCTCCAAACCTGGCCTAACACGTCTACTCAGCACACAATTTGGCTTGTGAAGGCTGGGCATGGGAAGAAGAAAACATAATAGAAGGGCGAAGGAAAAATGGGAAGAAAAGATAGGAAGGGAACTTTAGAGCAATTATACTCACTCACACAGCAGAAGACTGCGGGAGGTAAATCGCTGTAAGAATTGAGCTCTTCCTTGAGATTCTCCTCATCCCTGCTTCTCTACACTCACCTCTCACTCTCCGCTAGGAGCTAAACATGGCAGCATTTTCCAGAACAGGAAACAAAAGAGGAAATCCACAGGCCTAGGTTACCTCATATTCATCATAAAATCTTCATGGTTGCCTCTGTTCAGGTGCAGGTCATTGGGGTAGACCAGAAAACTCACAAACAGGATCATTAGGATCTCCATGGAATTTTTTCCTCGATCCACAAAATCACCATTAAAAACATATGGGTTGCTCACTGAGGGGAGACCATTCTGTGGAAGGAAGAAGGAGAAAAACAAGCAGTTAAAAGAATGTACTTTTAAAAGTAACGCTTTGTACTTAATGTCCATGTGGATATGGAGAAAAGAGGCTGAGTCAGTTCTTCCACTGGGAAAAATCTGCTCACTCACTCAAGCCAGTTTCACTTTCCAGGGCAGGCATCTCCTGCAAGGGACCTTGGAAGTGAAGGATTAGCTTGGGACAGGAAGACTCCAGGGGGATGGGGATTGCTCATTCTACTCACCACCACCTACTATGAGTTTTCTCTGAAAGAACCTGATATTTGTCCTATTAAAAATGGTTATTCTCGGGCTTCCCTGGTGGTGCAGTGGTTAAGAATCCGCCTGCCAATGCAGGGGACACGGGTTCGATCACTGGTCCGGGAAGATCCCACATGCCGTGGAGCAACTAAGCCCGTGTGCCACAACTACTGAGCCTGCGTTCTACAGCCCGTGAGCCACAACTACTGAGCCTGCATGCCACAACTACTGAAGCCCACACACCTAGAGCCTGTGCTCTGCAGCAAGAGAAGCCACGGCAATGAGAAGCCCACGCACCACAACAAAGAGTAGCCCCTGCTCACCGCAACTAGAGAAAGCCCGTGTGCAGTGAAAAAAGACCCAACACAGCCAAAAATAAATAAATAAAATTAATTAATTAAAAAAACAAACAAAAATTAAATAAAATAAATAAAATAAAATAAAATAAAAATGGTTACTCTCATCTCTTTCTTAGGTAGAAGAGGGAAACTTCTACCCAAGGAAGAACACTAAACTAAGAGCCAAATGTCGTTCATTCTAAGGGACCCTTATTTAACTTCTCTGGGCTGTGATTCTCTCAATTTGAAAAAAGGGAATGACACTATATTCTCCACACACACCCCCACCCCAGATCAAATGAGAGAACGGGTATGAAAGCACTCAGGAAAGTGTAAGGTACTGCCCAACTGTGAGCAGGGCTAACACACCATCAGTACACTCTGATACCATCACACCAGGTGTTACAGGCATGTGTTTTGACTTCTCACTGACCAGGGCCATATTTGTTGTTAAATATTTTGATTACCACTCCTGAGTATGAGATAATACTTTAAGATACAGTCTTAGCACAAAAAAGGACTGGGATCAGGACAAAGGTCTGGTCTTTATAGCAGCTATTCGCTCGTTTACTTCTGTACTACTAAACTCTAAGATAAAACACGTCATGCCTGGTAGGGAAATGGTTGAGTGCATTTCTATTGCATAGTAAGATAAATTCAAATGTTTAAAAAATACATTACAAAGAGAAAATTTTAAGTACTCATACATCCTAATATATGTCCTCCTTCAAAAAAGTTACCTTCAAGAAATAATGCATGTATTCTAGTTATATTAATCTTTCTCAAATGATTTTCAAATTCCTTTTTTGTTAGATTTCAAATTACATAATAAAATCTTATTACTTTATACTCACCACCTAGTATTTATATACATTTAAAAATTTTCATATCAATATGATAGAAATAGTTGAAAAAATATAATACAAGTTTTAGCAAATAACTTAGGGATTCCAGAAATCATTATGCAATGAAACATGTCCTGAAGGCAACTGGAAACAAACAAGCAAGGAGTGGTGTAGTGTTCTGGGCCAGAAGACTTATTCTCTAATTCAGCTCCACTTTTTTTTTTTTTTTTTTAACATCTTTATTGGGGTATAATTGCTTTACAATGGTGTGTTAGTTTCTGCTTTATAACAGAGTGAGTCAGTTATACATATATATATGTTCCCATATCTCTTCCCTCTTTGTCTCCCTCCCTCCCCCCCTCCCTATCCCACCCCTCCAGACAGCCACAAAGAACCGAGCCGGTTTCCCTGTGCCATGCGGCTGCTTCCCACTGGCTATCTACCTTACGTTTGTTAGTATATATATGTCCATGTCTCTCTCTCGCCCTAACACACCTCACCCTTCCCCCTCCCCATATCCTCAAGTCTGTTCTCCAGTAGGTCTGTGTCTTTATTCCTGTTTTACCCCTAGGTTCTTCATAACATTTTTTTTTCTTAAATTCCATATATATGTGTTAGCATACGGTATTTGTCCTTCTCTTTCTGACTTACTTCACTCTGTATGACAGACTCTAGATCTATCCACCTCATTACAAATAGCTCAATTTCGTTTCTTTTTATGGCTGAGTAATATTCCATTGTATATATGTGCCACATCTTCTTTATCCATTCATCCGACGACGGGCACTTAGGTTGTTTCCATCTCCGGGCTATTGTAAATAGAGCTGCAATGAACATTTTGGTACATGACTCTTTCTGAATTCTGGTTTCCTCAGGGTATATACCTAGTAGTGGGATTGCTGGGTCATATGGTAGTTCTATTTGTAGTTTTTTAAGGAACCTCCATACTGTTCTCCATAGTGGCTGAACCAATTCACATTCCCACCAGCAGTGCAAGAGTGTTCCCTTTTCTCCACACCCTCTCCAGCATTTATTGTTTCTAGATTTTTTGATGATGGCCATTCTGACTGGTGTGAGATGATATCTCATTGTAGTTTTGATTTGCATTTCTCTAATGATTAATGATGTTGAGCATTCTTTCATGTGTTTGTTGGCAGTCTGTATATCTTCTTTGGAGAAATGTCTATTTAGGTCTTCTGCCCATTTTTGGATTGGGTTGTTTATTTTTTTGTTATTGAGCTGCATGAGCTGCCTGTAAATTTTAGAGATTAATCCTTTGTCAGTTGATTCATTTGCAAATATTTTCTCCCATTCCACTTTTACTCATGTGTCTGTCCTTGGGCAAGTTATTTGATCTTTATGAACTCTAGTTTCCTCATCTGTTAAATGAGAATGATAACTTCCAAACTTATCACACAGGGCTACTTCGGAACTCAAATGAGACTGTGTGTATAAAATTTCATGAAAACCATAAAGCACCATACAAATTAAGAGATTCGTTTTATTATGGCCTCCAAGTTATTTCTATTTTTAAGATCCCATTATTTTATATCTTCTTATACATTAACTCACATAACCTTATTCATACTGGGCTTAGATAGTGTGAGCCAGTTATAAAAATACAGGCTATTGGTCATCAAAACATAAAGAAAAGGGGAATGATTCTGCATCTCTGATACACTTCCTTCCCTCAGCCTTCAGCTGGTTGGGATGAGTAAGCTGGAGAAGTCTGAGAGGTGCTGAAGGCTATAGGTTCTATTGGGATGTCCAAGACTGAAGGGGGCTCAAGGAGCAGCAGCAGAGAGCCATGGAAGAACTAGGTCTGAGAGGACATGTGGACTCCTTGATTAAGGGGAGACCCTGCCTCAGAGCACGTATGTGGTCTTGCTTGGGAGAGAGGGATCTGGATCTTACCAGAAAAAGTATAGGAGAACTTCTTTTACATCTCTGAAGCTAAAAGGATACTAATACTTGTATTTAGAGACACCTAGGAACATAGAGACTTCCTCTCACACTCTTGATGCGAGAGTAGAAAGTGTTGTGCCTCCAACTATGGAGAGGCTTAACCTAGCTTAAGCAGAAAATTAAAAATGGAAATAACCTAGTACTTAAGGGTATCCAGTAACCAGAGAGAGGCAGACCAATGAGATCTGCCAAAGTGCGATCCCCTAATGAGACAAGACCGCTGGAGGAGACAGAGGACACTTTTTTTTTTAAAGAGTACCATGAAATAAAGAACAAAAAGTTAATAATTCTTGGCATGAAAAATATGCTATTCAAATTTAAAATAGCAATAGATTGGCGCTAACTAAAAGAAAGAATGGTTGAAAAATACATTACTGACCTGAAAGAGCAAGCAGACAAAAAATCTCTCACACAGAGCAAAAGGCAAAATGATGGAAATCATGAGGAATGAGTAAGAGATTAGAGTTCAGAGCCAAGAGAACTAATGTGCCAATAATAAGCATTCCAGAATCAGGAAAAAGGAACAGATGGAGAAGAGGCAATAATTACATAAATAAGAGAGGGAATTTTCTATGGTTAAAAAGAGACTTCAGCCTGAAGTTTGAAAGAGCTCATGATTTCTATGCTCAATGAACATGTATTGATTGCTTGTTATGTACTAGATACAGTTTTAGGGTGTTAGAAACACAGAAGTAAACAATACAAAGTCCCTGCATTCAAGCAGCTTGCATTTAGAGAATCTAACACCCACATGCCCCATAGAGGAAAATACTCAAGACAATATTCTAACCAAATAATAGCAGTAACAATAAAAAGTCCTTAAGCCAGGGAAAGACTAAGAGGAAAGAATACAGATGTGAACAATGAACCTTGCAATATATAATTAAATATAAATCAATAGCAATAATATGGAAATTGTGTTTAAGTACAAAGCAAGGATTCAAGAAATAGAAGAAACATACTATGAAGGAAATCTAATAATGGTCAAGAACTAAAAATATGGCATGAACAATAGCTAAGGATTTGCAGGAGAGGTGAAGGGAGAAAAGTAAAATTCTCTACAAATCTCATCTGAATGGGAGATGTACATGGAAAATGTGAAAACAAATACATTTGTCTTACTGGAGGAGAGAGAGGCTAATGGTGGAGGAATAAAGTTATAGCTATTTGAGAAGTATACATACATACATCATTTATTAGAAATGTCAGGAATGGGAAGACAATGACTAATGAATGGAAAAGCACCGTAAAAGTGCCAAAGAAAACAATAATTTAAAAAACTTCACCAAAACAGCAAAAAGAAAGGAAAAAAGGATGAAACAAAGAGAAATAAATAGTAAACAAAGTAGAATAGAAGGACATTTTTCAAAAATATGTGTTGTTATACTAAATGTGAGTGGGTTAAATTCTACCATTAACATACCGAGACTACCAGACTACATTAAAACACAAAACTCAGGTATGTATAGTTTGTGAGAAATACACATGAAAAAAATAAAGGGAGACTGAAAACAAGGTAAATGCAACAAAGAAAAAGCAAAAATGCAAATATTAATATTAGAGTGGAATTTTTAATATTAAAAGTGCTAAACATGATAAAGCAACATTATATCATAATAACAGGCACTTTATAAAGAAGATACAATTCATAAACTTGTATTCAATAAACAAAAGAACAAGTTTTTGCTTTGTATATTTAGCTACTATAAATGCAAGAAGATTTTTTAAAAAATACAAACATAGTAAATCATTCAGATCAAATTATTGGTTTAAAATAATGTCCACAAATTATTTGACATTCCCTTTAAAAGGTGAAGCCTAATTTACCATTCCTTGAATGTGGGCTGGACTTAGTGATTTGCTTTTAAGAAAGGAATAAGAAAAAGCAGAACTGATGGTGTGCAACTTTGGAGACTAAGTCATAAAAGATACTGCAGCCTCCTATCTGATCTCTCTCTTGGATCACTCACTCTGGGGAAAGCTAGCTGCTATGTCATGAGAACACTCAGGTACCCTGTGGAGAGGCCCATGTGGCTTTTTTGTCAACAGCCAGCAAGGAACTGAAATGCTGTGCCATGTGAGTCAGCAATCTTGGAAATGGGTCTGCCAACCCCAGTCAACCTTACAAATGACTGCAGCCCTGGCCAAGAGTGTGATTGCTAGCTCATGAGAGACCTTAAGCCAGAACCACCCAGCTCAACTGCACTCAAATTTCTGAACCATAGAAACTGTGAGATACTAAATGTTTGCAGTTTTAAGCCACTAAGTACTGGGGTAATTTATTACACAGAAATATACAATATACATATTTAGAAAGATACAGATGGAAAAAACTGAATATACAGCTTACCCTTGAACTGCAAGTGTCCATTTATATGCAGATATTTTTCAATAGTAAATACTGCAGTACTTGAGAACCTGCTGCATAGCACAGGGAACGCCACTTCGCTGTACAGTAGAAACTAACACAACACTGCAAAACAACTATACCCCAATAAAAAATAAATAAATAAATTTCATTATATAATAGGTAAAAAAATAAAACACTACAGTACTACATGGTCCGTGGTTGGTTGAACCTGTGGACAGAGGAACTGCGGATGAAGAGGGCCGACAATAAGTTATTCGTGGATTAACTCTTGCATTGTTCAAGGGTCAACTGTATAACTAATTAACTTAATAGATAGATATATGAAGAACTTTGCATCCTATGAATAGAGAATACAATTAATTTTTCATTTGTCCACAGAGGCTTCATGAGAATCAATCATATACTTGATTTCAAAGAAATCCTTAACAAATTCAAAATAAGAAACATTTAATAGAACACATTCTCATATCATAATCCAATAAAATCTGAAGTAAATAAAAATATGATTCAAAAAATTCCAGCTTCTTGAATTAAGATCCTTGGAAATTAAAAATTGTAGTCTTAATAACCATTGGATCAAAGAGGAAATTAATAGCAATATTATAAGTTCAACAGAAGGCTCAGTTAAAACTAAAATTAGAAAAGATGCATTGCCTTAAATGCCTTCATTATTAAAGAAGATGCACGTGAAAGACTGTATTCATCTTAAGACATCAGAAAAATAAAAATAAAACCAATCAAATAAAGATAAAAGCTGAAATTAATGAAATGGAAAACAAAAAAATGAAAGCTATATAATCCAAAGGGTGATTCTTTGAAAGAACAAATTGATAAAATTGATGATAAAACTCATCATGAGCCTGATTGAGGATAAGTGAAAAAACAGAATAAATGTAAGATTAAAGATTGGAAAAAAGACAAAGATATACAGAAGTAAATTTTAAAACTATATATATATATATATATATATATATATATATATATATATATATATATAGAGAGAGAGAGAGAGAGAGAGAGAGAACATAATATTGGCATCTGTGGCAATGTACTTTGACAATCTAGAGAAATGGAGGATTTTCTTGAAAATTAGAAGCTACCAAAACTGATTCAAAAGAAGTAGAAAACTTCAAAAGTGCATTGGTTGCATGTTGCTTTATAGCAGAGCTCTATCTCAATTTTCAAGAGAAAATAGTTTTAATGTTACTTAAACCAGTGATTCCCATCCTTGGCTGCACATTAGAATCATATGGAGACTCCTAGGTGTCCATCAGAATCTCTGGGAGTGGGACTCAGTTATCAGTAGTTTTTTTTCCCCATTTCCTTGGGTGATTATAATGTATAGCCAAGTTTGAGAACAAGGGATTTAAGTTCCAAACCATACAAAATGATGTAAATCTCTCCAATTTATTTCATAAGATCAATAAAACCTTAATATCAAAATTTGAGAAAAGCAACAATGTTTGAGAAAATATGTAAACGTATTTTCCACTGGAACGACCAATTTTCTGTTAGTAGAACTCATCCCCAGTTAAACCAAACTTTATAGGTATTTCACCTCTACTATGAGCAGTGAATACCGAATTTCTTTAGTCAAACCTAATTTAAGCCCCTAATAGTAAGGGTCAGCTAAGCCATCCACCTTACATGGCATGCTTGACACCCAATAAGTTTTAACCTTTTCAAAAAATCACACGTCTTCAAAAGATTGATTTGTGATAATGAAGCTCATTCAATAGAAAATGTTACTGTCTGTGAAAGTGATTCTAAAAGGAGTCCTAAATATATACTGAACTTCTGTAAGTGTTGAGCCTCTGAAGGCAAAGGCAAGACTTATTTGGATGTATAAGAACTGCACTGTTGAGCCAGGACTAGTTGTATTACTCTATATAGTCTGAGTTCAAATACGTTTTAGTCTTAGAATAATAAGAGAATTGGAAAACAGATAAAAAGAATAGCTAAGTCTCCTGGGACATGGGTCTCTAGGATATTTAGGCTTCTAGCTACGCTACTGAGATTTCTCTGGATTTTCTTCAAAGAAGCAAACACTGCTGCTGAGGGAACCCATCCTTCACTCAGTTCCAGTAAACCAAACTCTCTGGCTTATTCTGCAGCTGATATACAACAAACCATCTATGACATGGTGATCAAGTTGACAAATATAGAAAACCTGGGGTAACTACAACTCTGAACAGCATTAGATGACCTTCAGGGGGAAAAAAATAGCAGATCACAATTAATTAACTTGAGTAGAGATAAGGAGACCTATTTCCCACTGAAGTATTTTACATAAGACATCTAGAAGTTATCACAATTTTGGGGAGGCATTTTCCCGAGGCACATCAAACAATAACCTCTGGACCTCAACTCCACGTTATTTTAATTTTTATTTCTTTTGCAAACTCTATTTTAGATATCTGTTCTGATTATAACACACTGCCTTAATCTCAAAAGGTAAAGAATTGACTACTGTGGCAGTGGGAAGCATATCAGCAATAGAGAAAAAAGAAAATATTTAATGACCTTCACAGCCAGAAAATTTGGGGCATAGCGGGGTGGGGTGGAGGATGGTGGAGAGAGAGAAAGAAAAGGAAAACAGGGCTGCGTGGCTTCCATGGACAGCATCAGTATGACACCCACAGGGGTGAGAGGTAATTAGCTTCTCTCTGTCCATGTGCAGCTCTTTTTCAACTGTAGGAGGTTTCCACACACAGCATTAATTTAACAAACTAACTTGCCAATACTTGGTCTAAAATTTCAATCTTTCTGGTCAGTGAGGAAAAGGCTCTGAACGAAGTATTCCAAATTGGTCACCCTAATTAAGCAAGAGTGGCTGATTAAAATTAACCTTTCCAGAAAATAAAGTCTAAAAATATGACCTAACTAATGCCATGTAAATTGCTTCACTTGATATTTGAAGCCGTATAAAGTTGGCATGCCCTTTTAGGAAAGGTGTGCCATGGTTAACCGTGTGGAACCCAGAGGAAAGAATTCCCTTCAAACCCAGATAGGATTGTGAGCTGAAACTGTCTAGCTTAGTCTTAAGGTGCTAAATGATAGAATTTGTAAGGAAAACCAAATATTAAAGAAACCAAAAATGTCAAAACAATCAAAAACGATCACTGGTACGGATTCCAGCATTTATTGCAGCACACCACAAAAAGGGTGTGGGAATACAATCTTTTCTGATCCTTCAGAACTTTCCTTCATGATTTAGGCACTTACTAAATTACTAAAACTCTTTGAAGGGATTGTCTTAAATGTCACCTCCTCCAGGAAGTCTCCCACGACTTAGATACCCCTCCAGTGTGCTCCCTTGGAAACTCGTTTACCCCAGTTATAACATGTCTCACCCTGAACTGTCTTGTCTTTTCATTAGTTGACCTACGCCACTAAACTGTGATATCTTTGGGGCCAAAAACAGTTCCATACTCTTTCATCGCTGGGCTCTCAATCTCCACTTCCTGAACACCGTCATTGGTTAACACTCAAAATATTTCTTGCTTTCATGTGAATGCTATAATTTTACCTTTAGTCCTTTTTATAGTACTTCTTACCACCCACCTCCTCCTGTTCAATCTTTACATTAGCACCTTCCAGTTTTATATATTCCATTTAGTTTTGCCAATGGAATTAAAGAAACATTCTCTTTTTGCATCTATCTACTCCAGAGTCCCTTCCCTGATCGCACCTTAATATCATCAACTACCTCTTGAGAAATTTTCTAATTGCCTAGGAAGTCACTTTTCCCATTTAATTTACTCAACTATTTTCCCTTTTTTGTATTTTCCAAGACCTCTAGAAAAATAATTATCAGATTTTCTGTTGTGGCTGTTCCCCACATACCTCCACCCCCTCCTCCTTCCTCAGATTGTAATTGTCAAAAATAGCAGGACTGTACTTCTGCACATTTATATGGTGCTATGTAGACTTAAACAAATCTCATTCCTCAAACTGCATAAATAAACTCCCTTTTGCCTTCAACTCATTCAGAAAGACTTCCCTCTGGAAATCTGGGCCTCCCTTCGGGATGGTGCTAGACTCCTGACTCCTGCAGCCCTCTGGAAGGAAAGGACCCACTCTTCCACAGGATGGGGACCTCAGGGTCAGGAGTTGGGGTGGGTCCACTTGCTCTTTACAGCCACCAACAGACTAACACTTTGCCAGCCTCTCCTCCCAGGCTCATGAGCTCTGACTAAACGTCCTTCCTCTGCATCTCATCTCTCAGTCCTGTGGCCAACCCACTTAACACACCTGCTTTCCACTTGCTTGACCTCCTCATCCCTAATATTCTCTTTCACTCACGTCAGCCACCCACATTCTGAATTCCACCTTGGACTCACTCATCCCCTAGGACTACTCCCCTTGCAACTTCCCAGCCATCCTGCTTCCTGGGCCTCCTGCCCTGACCTCAGAGAGCATGGCAATCCTTCATTCCACCCATTTCTCCCAGTTGGTTGCCATCCTGGCCTCTCTTCCTTCCCTGCCCAGACTGGATTCTGTAGCTGATCTCCAGAATTGCCCTGTTTACCAGAACCCTCAGTTCCCTGCCGGCAAACCTTTGGCTGGACTTCCTGACACCAACTCACTACCTGGATGGCCTTCTATTTCTCCTGACCCCACTCTCTGGCTACCAGGCCCTAGACCTTTGCTTAGGCCTCCTGCAGTCTCAACCGAATCTCTTCCTAAGTGCTGGCTCCATTCATCCACTCCTGGTTTGGCTTCCTCCATTCCCTTCCAAGCTCGCATTCTGAATGAATGAAATGAAAACCTTGTATTTCTGTTATAATTTAGTACTTTTAAAAATGCTTTTGGATATTTATGTTATTTTATTCACAAGACAACCTCTTATGGGGTGGAAGCTCAAGAATACTGCAGCCAAAGAAGAACTAAATAGACATTTATCCAAAAGACATACAGATGGCCAACAGGCACAAGAAAAGATGCTCAACATCGCTAATTATTAGAGAAGTGCAAGTCAAAACTACAATGAGGTATCACCTCACACCAGTCAGAATGGCCATCATCAAAAAGCCTACAAATAATAAATGCTGGAGAGGGTGTGGAGAAAAGGGAACCCTCCTACACTGTTGGTGGGAATGTAAATTAGTGTAAATCAGCCACTATGGAGAACGTATGAAGGTTCCTTAAAAAGTTAAAAATAGGGACTTCCCAGGTGGCACAGTGGTTAAGAACCCGCCTGCCAATGCAGGGGACATGGGTTTGAGCCCTGCTCTGGGAAGATCCCACATGCCACAGAGCAATGAAGCCCATGCACCACAACTACTGAAGTCCACGTGCCTAGAGCCCGTGCTCCATAACAAGAGAAGCCACCGCAATGAGAAGTCCGCACACTGCAATGAAGAGTAGCCCCCGCTCGCCACAACTAGAGAAAGCCTGCACGCAGCAATGGAGACCCAACACAGCCAAAAAAAAAAAAGTTAAAAATATGGTAACCATATGATCCAGCAATCCCACTCCTGGGCATATATCCGAAAAAGACAAAAACTCTAATTTGAAAAGATATGTGCACCCCAATGTTCATAGCATCACTATTCACAATAGCCAAGATATGGAAGTAACCTAAGTGTCCATCGACAGATGAATGGATAAAGAAGATGTGGTATATATATATATACACACACACACACACACACAATGGAATATTACTCAGCCATAGAAAAAGAAATAATGCCATTTGCAGCAATATGGATGGACCTAGAGATTATCATACTAAGTGAAGTAAGTCAGAAAGAGAAAGACAAATACCATATGATATCACTTATATGTGGAATCTAAAAAATAATATAAATGAACTTGTTTACAAAACAGAGCCAGGCTCACAGACATAGAAAACAAAATTATGGTTACCAAAGGGGAAAGTGGGGGGGAGAGATAAGTTAGGAGTATGGGATCAACAGATACACACTACTATATATAAAATAGGTAAATAAAAAGGATTTACTGTATAGCATAGTTTCAGGTGTACAGGAAAGTGATTCGGATATCCAAATCACTTTCCTGTACACCTGAAACTAACACAATATTGGAAATCAACTATATGTCAATACTATTTAAAAAGAAGAAAAAAGAGGGCTTCCCTGGTGGCGCAGTGGTTGGGGGTCCGCCTGCCGATGCAGGGGACACGGGTTCGTGCCCTGGTCCGGGAAGATTCCACATGCCACGGAGCGGCTGGGCCCGTGAGCCATGGCCACTGAGTCTGCGTGTCTGGAGCCTGTGCTCCGCAAGGGAGAGGCCACAACAGTGAGAGGCCCGTGTACCGCCAAAAAAAGAAGAAAAAAAGAAAAAAGAATATTGCAGCCAAAAAAGAAATTAAGGGTCATGGAGGTTATGTGGCTTACTCAAGCTCTCACAGTCCCCAAAGAGTAAAATTGATTTCCCATCATAATAATCAGAATATATTCTCTTTCAGGCCATCTGAGACGCATATGCTGTGCCCAATTATTCAACACGCTAGTTGTGGGGATGATGTGTTAATCAAAAAGAGAGACAAAGGGGTACAACTGCGAAGGCAGAGGTCACCTCAGGATCAATTTTCTATATGCAATCATCCCAGAAGCAAACATTTAGGTTGCAACTGCTGGCTCAGAGAAAGAAATGAATCCAATCAAAGAGATGCAGAGAAACTCCATGCTGGCCAAGCTGCTTTGTGCCCTCTGTGTGGGCTCCCTCAAACAAAACCCAACCAACAGGGCTTCCCTGGTGGCGCAGTGGTTGAGAGTCCGCCTGCCTGTGCAGGGGACACGGGTTCGTGCCCCGGTCCGGGAAGATCCCACATGCCGCAGAGCGGCTGGGCCCGTGAGCCATGGCCGCTGAGCCTGCGCGTCCAGAGCCTGTTCTCCGCAACGGGAGGGGCCCCAACAGTGAGAGGCCCGTGTACCGCAAAAAAAAAAAAAAAAAGAAAGAAAACCCAACCAACAAAGAGGAAGAGCAGCTGAGCCTGGCAATGATGAATCAGGGTGGAGAAGAGAAGAGCAGCTTGGAACTTGCTATGGAGGACTCCTTTCATGCACCATTAGTGCACAACAGAGGAGAAGTCTGCTGTGGCATGCTCACTTCTGAACCAAATAACAAGAAAATAAAACAGACTGTTTCCCTCCCCTTCGTCTGCCATCTAGACATTTGTCATGTAATAAAGAACATAAATACAATCAGGTACAAATCCTAAT
Source organism: Lipotes vexillifer (assembly GCF_000442215.2). Lineage (NCBI taxonomy): Eukaryota > Metazoa > Chordata > Mammalia > Artiodactyla > Lipotidae > Lipotes > Lipotes vexillifer. Next base: position 50,823 of record NW_006795060.1, read on the forward strand.
GGATCTACAGATAACAATAATATTAAACAAAGACCCAAATTAAATCTTCAAAATTTTTTTGTGAAACGTGTGAAAAAAACCAAATCTTTCAACTTCTTGGATAAAAACTGTCCTATTATATCTGTATTTGTACCTATCCCTAATAAAACTAATATTGTTATTTGTCCTAGGACTGCCTTCCCCCAACAAAAATATAAATATTTAGCAAAGTAATCATTTACCTTAGAGTAGATCAAAAAAAGATCATCCAGTTTCCCATGCAAATCACCTGGAAATGAAATGAAAAATCGCTATTCAGTAGGAACAAGAATTTAAAAACTGAAAAGACAATAACTAATTTGAAAAGATACGTAACAGAATTTAAAAACTGAAATGCTACTGATATACTCCAAGTGTTTTCGGGACATCGGGTTTTTACGCTATGATAATATTAATTCAACAGACAATTTGTTTCCATAGCACTCTATGGAAACTTTGTCCCCTTTCCTATAGGGGACAGCATCCAATGTGGCAATTACCTATTCACGCCTGCCATTTATGCTGTTCTTAGCTCACTCTGTGCCAAGTGCTAGACTAAGGGTTTTCGTGAATTATCTTGTTCAATCCTTACAACCACTCTATGAGATGGGTATTGTTTTCATCATACTCATTTTACGAATGAGGCTCGGAGTAGTTAAGTAACTTATGCAATGTAGAGGAATAACTGAGGACATGGAAAGGAGACGTGACCCATAAGCCAGAACCCCTTGGCAAACCGAGGGCTGGCGGATAGGCCAGAACCCCTTGGCAAACCGAGGGCTGGCGAATGGGCCAGAACCCCTCGGCAAACCGAGGGCTGGCAAATAAGCCAGAACTGCAGGCAGTCCTGGATACTTTGGGCACTGATCCATGAAATGACCTCAGTATAATCAGAATGATGGGAACACAAGGAGATGTCCTTGTGCTGCTTGTGAGCTCAGGGATAAAGCACGGCATGTCTTCAAGAAAGCCCATTGTTGCTTGTCTAATCAATAAAAGCATATGTTGCTGCTTTGGCATTTCTGAAATGATAAAATTCTAAGTCTTAAGATGTAAACATAGATAATGCTTAAATAAAAGCCACCACTGCAGGACAGACGGCGCTGTATTGCCTGAGCGAGCAGCAGCCCTCTACTACTGTGCTTCTGCACAATTCATCTCGTGTGATGAGCTTACTTTCAGCCCTGACATAAAAAACTACAACATGCAAAGTTGCCCAGCTACCAAGTAGCAGAGCTGGAATTCAAACTCAACTTTATCTCTCTTCAAAAGTGAAGCTCTGGGCTTCCCTGGTGGCACAGCGGTTGAGAGTCCGCCTGCCGATGCAGGGGACACGGGTTCGTGCCCCAGACCGGGAGGATCCCACATGCCACGGAGCGGCTGGGCCCGTGAGCCATGGCCACTGGGCCTGCGCGTCCGGAGCCTGTGCTCCGCAACGGGAGAGGCCACAACAGTGAAAGGCCCGCATACCACAAAAAAAAACACACACAAAAAACTGAAGCTCTTAGTGATTGCTCTGTACTATCTACACTGTAATCTCTAGGAGAACAGCAGTATCATCTATCTTGGCATTATAACCCCAAATGCCTCCCATAGTACCTGCTGCATAGTAGGCACTCAATAATTAAGTTGAATTGCTAAATGCAAAGGTTTTTAAAGCCACATTTTCAAAAATATGCTCCAGCAGTAGCATCTGAAACTTAAAAATTTTGAGTAGATAGTTGACATTCTCTTGATGAGACTATTAGAGAAAACAAAAATGAAAGCATGGCTTTATAAAACTCAGCCACCTAAGGGAAACCATATAAATAGATGAAGCCATTAATTTAAAAACAAGAGTAAATATGTGAATATTCAAAAGCCCTATTTGGATAACTATTTCTAGGTAAATATTTGACTTTCATAACCTCTGATCATAAATTTTTATTTCTTGTATCCAACTTAATTACCAAATATAATTTAATTTAGGAATACTTTTCCTCAGTTTGCTTAAAATGCTACAACCAAAATTAACCAAATATATACAAGAGATGACTCCAATTATAATGGGAATAATAAAATTAAAATCCTACATCACCAGACTTATTTATAAAATGACTACAATATTAAGACCATATTAATACTACTGTATACTTAAATCTCATTGCTCTCACTCCAAATCTAAGGAAATAAAAATGGAAGGACTTTACTTATCAGTTAAATATATATTTTTAATTATTTTGTTTTCCTAATTTTCTTCAGGATACTCCAATAAAGATGGTTAAAAAAAAACCCAAAAAAACAACTTTAGCTAAGAAAATATGAGCTCATTCACTCAGCAGCTACATTATGCTGCTTTAAAGGAGAGGCACCTATGTACCCCATTGAGAATAAAGGTGCCTTTCTGGCTGACAGAGCAGAGGCATGTATATGTTTGCCAAATCTGTGTGTGGTTAGTGCTTCTGAGGCCACATCAGAAAAATATGAGTTCTGATGGCAGGGAGGAATTTCTGAGAGGGAGACAAGCATAATAATAAAAATGCTGTGAGTCAGGTATTCTGTAGAATTTGTTTAATTGGGAGCTTTAGAATATCTGCAATGCCTTAATGGACAAAGTATTTCACTTCATATCAATAAAACAAGCTACTATTAGCAACTTTGGTTCCAGTTAAAAAAAAAGCAAAAAACAAAAAACCCCAAAGATTTGGGTAGTCAGAACTGTTGCAGCTGGTATGCTAATAAATGAATTGGTTTCAGCATATTAAGAGTTGAGGCTATACAAATATTTTTATTTTCATTTTTTCATAAGCTGCTTTATTATTTTTTAATTAATTAATTAATTAGGCTGCTCCAGGTCTTAGTTGCGGCACGTGGGATCTTCGTTGCCGCGTGTGGGATCTTCCTTGCAGCATGCAGGGTCTCTAGTTGCGGCATGCAAACTCTTAGTTGAGGCATGTGGGACCTAGTTCCCTGACCAGGGATCAAACCTGGGCCCCCTGCATTGGGAGCACTTAGCCACTGGACCACCAGGGAACTCCCTAAAAATATTTTTAACTTCTAGTTGGACAGCAAGAGATAAAACACAATGTATCATGGAAAGACAGCCACAGAAAGATATTTCCACTGCATACAAAAACATAAGTGCATAACTGGTTATCATTTACAACATAAACTAAAACACCTACTATATTTCATGCACGTTGAGAACTATGTAGCATGTTTAGATGTGCATGTAAAAAAATGCATCTGGAAATTAAAATAATGGTAAAGGTTCATCATAATTTCTCCCCCTTTCCTAATACTGTCTTAAACAGAGGATGTTTATGAAAATATGGCCCTGATTTTAAATTTTATTTTAAATGATGACCAAATTTTTCTAAGTTCAATGGGGCTATTAAAGACAGAAAATAATAATTCCTATGCTATGGGAACCTACGGGCCTTGGTTTTTCCTTCTATCAATGGTGCTACATGGAAAAAGTCTGGAAATAAATGCCCTGCCAAGATGTGGGTACCTTTAAAATAATGGAACTGTCCAATCAATCCATTCCCTGGTCCTTGTCTCATGATGGAAAATGAAACATCAGTCAGAGCAGTGCATGATGGGAGTTGGGATAGCAGATACGGAGTTGGCTCTAACCTGGGATGCAGAGGATCTGATTTTTAATTCTGACTCTGCCACTAACCAGCTGAGTAAGCTGAGGTGGAGAGAGGGGGACAAGTTACTACATAGAAATGCATGGAAGGCAATACACTTTTCTCTCTGGGCCTCAATTTCATCCGTAAGAGCAAGGGATAGACTAGATGGTCTCTGTAAGAACCACTCAGTTATTACACTGCATGATTCCAGGACTTACATGCCCTCTAATTAATTCGTGTCTTCTTCCAGATCCTTTTATGCAAAGCTAAGTCTGCAATGGCAACTGGAGGTATACTGGAAACATATGGGAGCAGATCACACTCTCTGTTTGGCCTATTATATACACTCTGAGAGCAAACCTCGCCTTGGCTCCAGAGGCTTCATGGGTTGGCATCGCTTCCTGAGCCTCATGACCCAAAATTCTTTATCTCCATGAAAAGTAAGAGCTGATGAGGCCTTGAATAAAAGGTCCCCACTGCTGAGATGCATCATCTGGAAGGCAGAGATGTGGTGGCCTGATTAGGTTGGAATTGAACCATTAAGGACTCTTCAAAAGCCTGAGTCAGGACATGTCATGGAGCATGTACTGCTACATCAAGTCCCTGTCACCACTATCAGATGGTAGAATGGAAATAGTTTAATTAGATTGTCAAATCCATTCTACCTGCCAGAGTAAAAGAAACATGGGCTAAAAATTGATTTGGAAAATAACAATCACTGTTTTGTAAACTAAAGGCTTAATTAGAAGTTAAGGGAATTGCTGTTCCTTCCACGCACTCCATTCTCAGTCAGTTGCAAGCATGCTGAGCACCAACTGTGTTGAATTTCAATGTGTACTGCTTCTTGAAGCAATATCCTGTCAGACTGGCCTATATGATAACAAAATCTCAGCTCTTGTTATTTAGAAGAACAAGGAACAGATTTCTGGGACATTCCCACTCTTCTAAAAGCTGCAGAGACCAGTTGGAAAAATCTAAAACAGCAGCCGAGGGCAGAGAAGAATTTAGTCTCCACCCTGCCTTGGGCTTTTCTCTTCCCAGCATAAATGGCATGCAGAGGCCCACCTAGAAAAAGCTACATTGAACGAAGATAATGAGAGCCACAGGGAGGGCAAAGAACACTTATTCCACCCATGGGTGGTTTTCTGTATTAAAATGCTGCCTGCCTGTATAAAAAGCTATGAGTTCTTTAATTTCTCACATAATTAATTCCTGCCAGCTGGTATGCAAAACAAAGACAAGATAGGAAACAGTACTATCATGATAGAAAACTCTATATTAACACTTTTCCCTTAACACAGTCCAATTTACACAGTTTTCAAGTTAGGCCAATGATGTAGAACCAAGAGGCTCCTAAATATTAATTTGGCAGCACTGCTCTGAAACTTACCACAGATTGTTATCTCTTTGGAGGGAGAAGTTTTTATGTGAGTGAAATTCGGCATTTGCTGCAGGAGCTTCTTGGTTTCAAATAGCACCTCTAAGACATAATAAGCATGAAGTATCTGTGAGGGCGAAGGAGAGGAAATAGATATAATGAACTAGGAGAAAAGGCATGAGTGTGTAGAAAGCAATATAGGTGGAACATATGAGCACGTTTCAGGTAGCTGTAGTTCATGACAATCTCTAAATTATTTTTAAATAGATTATCCTAGCCCAATATCTGGCACATAATAAGCCCTCACTAGAGATGTGTAAGTTGAATGAATGAATGGTTCCTAGGACGTCTATATTCTCATGTTCTTAATTGACATCACCCATTCACAGAACATTTCTTATTATTCTTGGTCCTTAGAGCCCAAGAGAGGTGACAAGAAAAAAAGGAGACTCCCTTGCCCTAAGGAAATGTGCAGTCAAAAAAGTAAAGAAAAGAGAAGGAGGGAAAAGAGAGAGAAGTAGAAAGGAAGAGAGAAGCAGAGGGAGATTGTTCAAGAAGAGCTGCTTTGCATTTGCTTGCGACCTCCTGCCCCGGGGCTGGGAATTAGATGGGGGTACTGGGTTAGGAGGTCTCACAAGGCAGCCAGACAGGCCCAAGGGACTCCTGAGCCAGGTGTCCTAGGTGTGGCTCAATATTTGGTGCACAGACATGAGTTTACAGGACAGCAAGCACACTTATATACAAGTGTAAGTATAAAACATATTGCCAACTCAATAAACCATTCAGATTAGCTCCTATCATGACTATTCATTCCTTGATCGCCTCCAGTTACAGTGTTAATGACAGCATTGTTTTGGACAGATTTACTGGATTTTCTCTTCCAGGCTTTTCTGTTTGTTTGTTTTTAAATACAGTGTGTTGTTCTCTCTTTTTTTAAATTATGAACTATTCCAAATACATAATTCAAAAAGTGATGTAGCTGATACAAATTTAACAGATGCTAACACCACTTTCTAGTCAGGAGTATCTGCGCCTGTACTGTCCAATGCAGTAGACACTGGTCACATGGGGCTATTGACCACTTGAAATGGGGTCAGTCAAAATTGAGATGTCATGTAAGCACAAAATACACATTGGATTTTAAAGACAGTATGAAAAAAAAAAAGTAAAACATCTCATTAAAAACTTTTAATATGATTACATATTAAAATGATAATTTTATATGTTGGAGTAAATAAAATACATTATTAAAATTAATTTCACTTGTTTCTTTTTGCCTTTATAATGTTGACTACTAGAAGATTTTAAATTATGTATGTGGATCACATTATATTCCTATTGGACAGCACTGGTTTAGATTATCGGAGGCTGAGAGAGAGGTCATATCTACATATTGTTCAGATAACGCTTTGGGCATGGGATTCAGGACAGATGGAACAATCCTATCTCGTGGTGTCCTGAAATTTCCATTTCCACTTCCTATTAAAATAATGAAATTATTTTCCATTTCCACTTCCTATTAAAATTATTTAATCATGAAATTCTCCAAACTTACTTTTTTAATAAAAACCAGGAAGCAGGATTGGAAGCAATGTGAGAATTAGGAGGAAAGAGAAGGTCCCCTGGATGTTAATTAGTGGGGAGCAACCCACATTTCCTGTCTCTCCAAACCTAATGGATTGCTAAGGATTTTCCCCACAAAAGCATTCTAAATCGGTGAGTCAAATCTTTAGCCAGATTTTAAAGGAACAGGCAAAACACTCTGATAGAATGATTTATTTTAATTTCCATATTTAATTTACTGATTCCCAAAACTGGCTTCAGTTTTACCTTAAGTTGCCACTGTAGACTTTCTGGACCATTTGTAGTGCTAATCAGAGTAATTACTGTCTGAAAAGGCAGTTGTTTTATTAAGTTAAATTAACAAATAATCATTGAGGATATATTGCAACAACAGAAAATTCCTATTATGAAAATGTTTTTTCTGGGTCCTTTTTCAATTGGCTAAAATCTCTTTGGTATTATTAGTCCCTACAAAGCCAGTCTACTTCTCTTTCAGTAGCATTATAATCGTGTTTATAGCAATATTAAATACTCAAAAGAGTTAACTCAGAAGTTGATTTCTATGTTTACAAATATATTCAGATTAAATGGCAACTTGAATAAAATACATTCTTTTAAAGGCATTGAGGGAGGAAAATATTACTTTTAAAGGATTTTCTTTTTAAAACAGTAACTAGTTTTTAAATGAAAAAAAGCCCCACATTTCTAAAGTTGAAATAAAAATTTAAACAGCAAAAAGGAGTATAATAATGAAAAGCAATTTTCCTTCTTCCCCAGACTTCAGTCTCCTTTCCCTATTCCCCCAAACAGCCACTGTTAAGAGTATCTTGAGTATCTTTCCAAAAAATATTCTATGCACTTGCAAGCATATAAAAATCAATATAACCAGGCTTCCCTGGTGGCACAGTGGTTAGGAATCCACCTGCCAATGCAGGGGACACGGGTTCAAGCCCTGGTCTGGGAAGATCCCACATGCCACAGAGCAACTAAGCCCGTGTGCCACAACTACTGAGTCTGTGCTCTAGAGCCCGCGAGCCACAACTACTGAAGCCTGCATGCCACAACTACTGAAGCCCTCGCACCGAGAGCCCATGCTCTGCAACAAGAGAAGCCGCTGCAGTGAGAAGCCCGCGCACTGCAACGAAGAGTAGCCCCTACTCGCCGCAACTAGAGAAAAGCCCTCACGCAGCAACGAAGACCCAACGCAGCCAAAAATGATAAATAAATAAAATAAATTTTTAAAATATCAATATAACCACATATGAATATGCAAACACATGTATAAGTACATAATCCCTTAAATAAAATGTGGTATATTCACACAAAGGAATATTATTCGACCAAAAATAGTAATGAGGTACTGACTGATACATGCTACAACATGAATGAACCTTGAAAACATTATACCAAGCAGAAGCCACCAGACACAAAAGGCACATATTATATGATTCCATTTATATAAAATGCACAGATTAGGCAAATCTGTAGGGACAGAAAGTAAACTAGTGTTTGCCAGGGGCTAGGGAGAAGAGGGAATGAGGTACAGGGTTTTGTTTTGAGGATGATAAAAATGTTCTGGAATTAGATAGTGGTGATGGTTGCACCACATTGTGAATATACTAAAAACCAATGAATCATACACTTTATTTAAAATGGTTAAAACAATCAATTTTATGTGATGTGAATTTTATCTCAATTTTTAAAAATCAAAATATATAATGCTTATTATTTTGTTAACAAATGGGAGCACACTGTACACTATGTTGAACCTTTTATCCTTCCCTTAGCATCATATTTTTTTCATTTTTATAAAATCAAAATTGTCTATCTTTTCTATTATAGCTCCTTGAATTTTTGCCATAGCTTTTATGTCCTTGAGCATATTAGGCATATTTATTTTCAACTCTGAGTCTGATAATGCCATTATCTAAAAACTCTATAGGTTTGTTTCCATTGTTTGCTGTTTGCCTCAGTTTTCTTTTGTGAATCTTGCATCCTCCTGTGCCTGGTTAACATTTGTGTTAAGTTCTGGATACTATATAAGAAAACTTGAAGAAATAATTTAAGGCCCTATTTTCTAACAGAGATGGTTGAAATTTTCTCTTGGCAGGTGGCTAGGAGCACTAGCTGTCTAGGATGATATCAATTCAATTTCAGGAATTAGATGATTCAAAATTTTGCTTCAGTCCCTACAGAGCCAGTACTTCTCATTCACTCTTACTCCTAGGGTACACCCTTAAGGTCCTAACCTGAGAATGAGGGTGCTGGGGTGATGTCAGAAAATAATGAAGTAGGTAGTTCCAAGATCCCATCCCTCTGCAGAAACACTGAAAAATCAAGCCAAAAAACCAGATCAAACAAACAAAAAAACCTGTCAGACCCAACTTTGTCAGAACTCTGGAAAATAGTCAAAGCTCACAGCAACCAATGCTGAATTAAGAAAGAGGCAACTTAAACATGGCACAGTGCAAGCAGAAAGTAAAGGCTAAGATGGATTTGTAAACAGCCAGGCTAAGCAGTAAAGGAGTGTACCAACACAGTGCCAATCGGCAAAGACTAGATTTTCCTTTCTTCCCTTTCCTTCCCCTCTGTTCCCTTCCCTTCTTTCTTTCCCTCTCCCTCTTTCTTCCCCCTCCCTCTTTCTTTCCTCCTCCCTCCCTCCCCCTCCCTTCTCCCTGCCTCTCTCTCTCTCTCTCTCTCTCTCTCTCTCTCTTTCTTTCTTTCTTTCTTAATGGCTCTTGGGGTTCAAGGAAATCTCTGTCGAAACACTAGGTGAACACAGCCTAAAAGAAAAGAAACTTTGGAGACCTCACACCCAGCTAGACCTAAGAGACATCTATAGACTACTCCACCCAAAACAGCAGACTACACATTTTTTTACAAGTGCACATGGAACATTCTCTAGGATAGACCAGATGTTAGGCTACAAAACAAGCCTCAATACATTCTAAAAGACTGGAATCATACAAAGTATCTTCTCTGACCACAGTGGAATGAAACTAGAAATCAATAGCAGAAGGAAAACTGGAAAGTTCACAAATATGTGGAAATTAAACAACATACTCCTGAATATGTTGAAGAAATCACGAGGGAAATTAGAAAATACTTTGAGATGAACAAAAATTAAAACACAACATACCAAAACTTATGGGATACAGTAAAAGCAATGCTCAATGAGCAATGTATGGCTGTAAATGCCTACATTAAGAAAGAAGAAAGATCTCGAATGAAAAGCCTGACTTAATGCTTAACACATTATTGACCAGAGACACATTAATACGTCTTTTGTTATCTGAACATTATTGACCAGAGACATATCAATATGTTTTTAGAGAGTGATACAATTAACATCACCATGCAAAGTTGTTAGAGCTTAAAATTGATCAAGCGTTCATTATATAACTTATGATTGTCATTATCATTCACATTTTGCTCCATTAGGTTTTTGTTCCAACCTTGTGTATATTATAAACGTAAAATTTTCAAAAATGACACATTGTGAAATTTTGAGTGAAGAACTGTTCGGTGAACTTTATGCAGAAACTTTCTCTGACTGTCCAAGCAACATATATACTAGTGTCCAGAAGATGACAGCTCTTCAGAATATAGTTCTGATTCAGACGATGTGAATATAAGACCAACAAAAAGACAAAAAACCTTAGTGATTGATTCTGATATGGAAAGTGAAAATGAAACTCGTGGTGCTGGAGAATGCTCCTTTGCTTCTACTGAAGAGTGGATAGAAGACAACACTTCACAAAAATTAGAAGACTTTTCAGGTGTGTCAGATATAACTACTGAATGTAATAACCTGCAAAGTGTTAGTGAAATAATAGAATTGACTTTCTGGCCAGCCAAAATAAAAATCGCCAGCCACAGGCATTAGTTTCTACAAAAATCCCCCCATCAGTAATGAGTTAAGGAGCTAGAAAAAGAAGAGCAAATTAAACGGGAAGCCAGCAGAAGGAAGAAGATAGGGATTAGAGTGCAGATAAATGAAATAGAGAACAGAAAACCAATAGAATCAACAAAACCAAAAGTTGGTTCTTTGAAAAGAGCTACAAAATTGACAAAATTTTACCTAGACTGGCCAAGAAAAAAAAGAGAGAAAATGCAAATAACTACAATCAGAAATGAAAATGGGGACATTACCACTGACCTCAAAGAAATAAAAAGAATTATAAGAGAATATTACGAACAACTGTATACTAACAAATTAGATAACTTAGATGAAATGGACAAATTCCTGGAAAGACACACATTATCAAAACACTCAAGAAGAAATAGAAAATCTGAACAGATCTAGAACACGTAGAGATTGAATCAGTAATCATAAACTTCCTAACAAAGAAAAGTGCAAGACCAGACAGTTTCACTGGTGAACTCTATGAAACGTTTAAAGAAGTAACACCAATCCTTCTCAAACTCTTCTAAAAAATAGAAGAGAAGGAAGCAATTCCTAACTCATTTCATGAGGACAGTATTACCTTGATATCAAAGCCAGATAAAGACACCACACAAAAAGAAAATACAGACCAGTATCCCTTACAAATAAAATGCAAAAATCCTTGACAAGATACCAGCAAACCAAATCCAAAAGAATTTCTAAAGAATTATATACCATAACCAAGTGGGATTTATTCCAGGAATATAAGAGTGGTTCAACATAAGAAAACTAATCAATGTAATACACAACATTACTATAATGAAGGGAAAAAGCACAACATCATCTCAACTAATGCAGAAAAAGTATTTGACAAATTCCAACACCTTTTCATGATAAAGCCACTCAGAAAACTAGGAATAGATGGACACTTCCTCAACTTGATAAACAGCATTTATTAAAAACAGAACAAAACAAAACCATAACTAACATCAAACTCAATGGTGAAAAGATTAAAAGCTTTCTCCCTAAGATCAGGAACAAGAAAAGCATGTCCACTCTCACCACTGCTATTCAACATTATACTGGAAATCCTAGCCAGAGCAGTTAGGCAAGAAAAAGAAATAAAAGGCATCTAAACCAGAAATGAAGAAGTAAAACTCTATTCACAGATGATGTGATCCTGTATATAGAATATCCAAAAAAATACACACACACACACACACACACACCTATTAGAGCTAATAAATGAATTCAGCAAAGTTGCAGAGTAAAAGATCAACCCACAAAAATCAGTTGTGTTTCTATACACCAGCAATGAACAGTTCAAAAGGGAATTAAGAAAGCAATTCGTTTTATAATAGCAACCAAAAGAATAAAATACTTAGGAATAAATTTAAGGTAGTGAAAGACTTGTACACTGAAAAGTATAAAATTATAAAGCATAGCTGAAGGAAATTAAAGAAGACCCAAATAAATGGAAAAACATCCCATGTTCATGGATTAGAAGACTTAATATTGTCAAGAAGACAATACTACCCAAAGCAATCTACAGATTCAGTGCAACCCCTACCAAAATCTCAGTGGGTTTTGCATAAATGGAAAAGTCAATCTTCAAATTCACTGCAAGGGACCTTAAATGCCAAAACAATATTGAAGAAGAATAACAAAGTCAAAGGATTGACACTTCCTGATTTCAAAACTTACCACAAAGCTACAGTAATCAAGACAGTGTGGTACTGGCATAAGGATAGACACACACACCAATGGAAAAGAACTGGGAGTCCAGAAATAAATCCAGACAGCTATGGCCTATTAATTTTTTACAAAGGAACCAAAACCATTCAATGGGGAAAGAACAGATTCTTCAACAAAAGGTATAGGGAAAACTGCATATCCACATGCAAAGAATGAAGTTGGACCCATACCTCATACCATATAGAGATGTTAACTGAAAATGGCTCATAGAGCTAAATGTCAGAGCTAAAACTATAAAATTCTTAAAAGAAAACATGGGGTAAATCTTCATGACCTTGGATTTAGCAATGGATTCTTAGATATGTTGCCAAAACACAAGCAACAAAAGAAAAAAGGAGATAAATTGGACGTCATCAAAATTAGAAACTTTTGTGACTCAAAAGACATTAAGAAAGTGACAAGACAACCTACAGAATGGGAGAAAATATTTGCAAATTGTATATCTGATAAGGGACTTGTATCCAGAATATATAAAGAACCCTTACAACTCAATAGTAAAAAGACAAATAACCTGATTTTAAAGTGGGCAAAGGATCTGAATAGACATTTCTCCAAAGAATGTGTACAAATGGCCAGTAAGCATGAAAAGATGCTCAACATCTTAGCCATTAGGGAAATGCATATGAGAACCACAATTAGATACCACTTTACACACAACTAGGATAGCTATAATAAAATTAAAAAAAATTTTAAAACATAAAATAACAAGTGTTGGCAAAAAATGTGGAGAAACTGGAACCCTCACCTATTACTAGTGGTAATGTAAAATGGTGCAGCCACTGTGGAAAACAATTCAGCAGTTCCTCAAAATGTTAAACATTGAGTCACCATATGACTCAGCAATTCCACTCCTAGGTATAGAAACAATAGAATTGAAAACATATGTTCATATAAAAACTTACACATAAATGTTCATGGCAGCATTGCTCATAATAGCCAAAAGGTAAAAAAAATCCAAATGTTCATGCACTGATGAATGGATAAAAATGTGGTATACTCATATAATAGAATATTAGTCAGCCATAAAAATAAAGGAGTGATGAAACATACTATGGCATGAATGAACCTTAAAAACATTATGCTATGGGAAATAAGCCACATACAAAAGGAAACATATTACATGATTCCGTTTGTACAAAATATCCAGAAGAGACAAATCCACAGAGACAGAAAGTAGAACAGTGGTTGCCAGGAGTGGGGGAGGAGGGAATGGTAATGGGTACAGCACTTCTTTTGGGGGTGAAGAAAATGTTCTGGAATTAGATATTAGTGATTGTTACACAATCTTGTGAATGTACTAAAAAGCACTGAATCAATCGTACACTTTAAAATGGTGAATTTTATAGTATGTGAATGAAACCTCAGAAAAAGAACAAGGAAATACTGTAAGCCTATAGATAGAGAGGAGGTTTCTGTGCACCTGAGATTTTTATTTAATGGGTTAAGCAAAGCAGAGGGTAGCTCTCACTTAATGTGAAGTTTTTTCCCAAGGGAATGCATTTCTGCTGTAGTATTTTCATCTATTCATTCAACAGATAACACATGTTATGTACAAGAATCAGGACAGTATCTGCTTCTACTTGCCTGTTGTTGCTTGAAGGCCTCAATAAGTAAATCAATATCAGTAAAAGTGAGAGGAAATTGCAGCCGAGGACCACAGTAGGAGTCTGGGACGTCTATCAACACCCAATAGTTCTGTCTATCCTTGTCCTGGATGTTGCTGCCAAAAAGGTGAGTCACTAATTCTGGAAATGGAAAGACAGAAAAGGGGGGAAAAAATCTACATTCCCATACTTCAAATGCAATAAATAACTTATTGAATACCTAGCCCATGTAAGGCACTGTGCTAAATGTTATGAATACCAAGATAACCCACACATAACCATGAGGAATGATTTGTTCTGAGATCAGCAGGTACATTCACATGAAGCATCATTATCCCTTCCCAGGTGGACATTTTACCAAAGCAGTGAGTTCATCAGCGGGGAGGAGCACAGGGAAACCTGGTCAATCAAGGTATTCTGATGCTCTGAAGCTCTAACTCTACATTTTTTTTTGCCCACTCTAATATCTCAGATTTTTACTAATAGGGCTGGAAAAATAACAATGCATTGTATTTGGTTCAAATATCTGTGGCTATTCAGGATCTACAGAAAATTAAATGGCAACATTTAACTTTTCCCTGTTAAACACTTCAAATTTTACTTACGTAATTGACTTGTTTCTCTCGTCACATAAAAACCAATTTTCTGACATGATTTTCTTTTTCTTCTTGGTAACAAACCATAGGCAGAAATTCCCAAAGGACCTCTCTCTCGAAGAGATATTTCTGTGTAACGGATTACCTGCACTGCCCATTTCAGTAGGTGCTGAGACCCAGGATCTCTTTCTTGCTAGACTGCCTATGAAACAGTCAGCCCAAGAAAAGAAATCTGGCCAATTCAGGTGGAGAAAGATGAAAAGTGATACGGTAGATTGATTGCAAAAGTATCCCCAATTCTCTACTCCAACGTCTAGACATGCTCTTTTTAATGTGATTTTGCAGCCACTCTCATCAAGAGTCTCCTTCCCCAGCCCTTGAAGCTGGGTTGGGTTTGTGACTTGAGTTGGACTAAAGAATATGGTGGAAGTGTTATGTACCAGTTCCAAGCCGGCCTCAGGAGGCCTTGTATGCTTCCATGCTCTCTCTTTTGAAACTGTGCCACTACCACAAATCCCAGGCTAGTCTCCTGAAAGCTCCAAGACCATGTGGAGCAGAGCTGAGTCACCCAAGCCACGGCCATCCTAGATCAGCCACCCGCCAGCAGACCTGTAAACACATGAGTGAACTCCAACCAAGACCCAAAAAACTGCCAAATCAAGTCTGCCAAGATCAGAAGTGCTCAGCTGATCTGTACACTTGTGAACAAAAAGAAATGTTTATTACATGCTACTGAGCTATTATAGTTGTTTAATACACAGTATTATTGCAGTAACAGATAACTGACAGAGAGAACAATGACATACTCTTCAGCTCATTAATACTGAATTGCTACTAAGCTCATTAATTAGAAGTTCTCTAGGGCTTCCCTGGTGGCGCAGTGGTTGAGAATCCGCCTGCCAATGCAGGGGACACGGGTTGAAGCCCTGCCTGGTCTGGGAAGATCCCACATGCCACGGAGCAACTAAGCCTGTGTGCCACAACTACTGAGCCCACGTGCCACAACTACTGAAACCCGCAAGCCTAGAGCCCGTGCTCCGCAACGAGAAGCCACTGCAATGAGAAGACTGCACACCACAACGAAGAGTAGCCCCCGCTCACTGCAACTAGAGAAAGCCCACATGCAGCAACAAAAACCCAATGCAGCCAAAAATAAACAAATAAATGAATAAGAAGTTCTCTATAGGTTTGGAAGGTATGACGTTAGCAGATGTAGATAGAATACATTGTTTTTCATTATTCAGTTATGCTGAGAGATTACAATTAAAATTAAACTTGACATTTTTTTCTAAAGTCATAATATTTGGTAATTTTAAAATGTTTTCTAAATTATTGTGTACTCCAATATTTTTTGGTGGTAACTGACGATGTTTTATAAGAAGTTAAATTTAGGAGTAATAATGTCTGTCTTCAATGTGGTCCAGCAGAGGTTATTTTTCTCATTTGGATTTCGTTTGAGATTTGAGAAAACTTAATTATTTCATTTTATGTTTGAAAACTAGAAATGCAGAGCATCTTGGTAAATTTTATCTCAGGTTCATTTTGCAGGCAGAAAAGCCAAAATATTCTACTTGACTATCTTAATGATCATTTCTACTTGGTAGTCTTTCTTAGAATAGCATCTTACTCCAAAAAAAAAACCCTTTCTTCTTCCCAGCTTTACTTATTGAAAAATCAGGCTCCTCTTGGGAAAACAACAACAACCAAACAAACAAAATCAAAAACAACCTCAGCAGTTTCACTAGATCATCTTTTTTTTTTTAACATCTTTATTGGAGTATAATTGCTTTACAATGGTGTGTTAGTTTCTGCTTTATAACAAAGTGAATCAGCTATACATATACATATATCCCCACATCCCCTCCCTCTTGTGTCTCCCTCCCACCCTCCCTATCCCACCCCTCTAGGTGGTCACAAAGCACCGAGCTGATCTCCCTGTGCTATGCGGCTGCTTCCCACTAGCTATCTATTTTACATTTGGTAGTGTATATATGTCCATGCCACTCTCTCACTTTGTCCCAGCTTACCCTTCCCCCTCCCCGTGTCCTCAAGTCCATTCGCTAGTAGGTCTGCGTCTTTATTCCCGCACTATATCATCTTATAACTACCTTACTGAGAAATCCCAACTGGTGAGGTATAAATAAGAACTGATTTTCTTTTCCCGATCATTGCCTTCACCAATGTTCTGTCAACTTTCCCTTTCTCATCAGCTAACTGACACATCAAGTCAATTCCACCAGTTCTGGTTACTAAAACTCAGTCTTGTTATTTAAGACCATAATAAAAATATTGCTTTTCCTCTTAAAAAAAAAAAAAGTCCAGTCTGGCCCTTCCTTTCATACATTTGATGACCCTCATTTCTTTTAAGTTCAGTGATAAATATATGAAAAAGCACCATTTCCCTAAACCAATTTTTTTTTCTTTTCTTTTCTTTTTTTGGCCTTGCCGTGCAGCTTGCAGGATCTTAATTCCCCAACCAGGGATTGAACCTGGGCCCCCTGCAGTGGAAGCACAGAGTACTAACCACTGGGCCGCCAGGGAATTACCTAAACCAATTCTTTTTTTTAATTTAGTTTTGCCTGCATTGGGTCTTCGTTGCTGTGCGTGGGCTTTCTCTAGTTGCCGCAAGCAGGGGCTACTCTTTGTTGTGGTGCGCCGGCTTCTCATTGCTGCGGAGCACAGGCTCTAGGTGCCTGGGCTTCAGTAGTTGTGGCATGCGGGCTCAGTAGTTGTGGCTCGTGGGCTCTAGAGCGCAGGCTCAGTCGTTGTGGCACACGGGCTTAGATGCTCCATGGCATGTGGGATCTTCCCGGACCAGGTCTCAAACCTGTGTCCCCTGCATTGACAGGAGGATTCTTAACCACTGCACCACCAGGGTAGCCCCCTAAACCATTCTTAATCAAAACTACTCAATATGAAATATCAATAAACATCAAATCATAATCCTCCTGCTGGTTTTTATCCACATAAAAAAGAATAACATAGATTTTCTCCCTAACGTGGGTAGCTAACGTGCATCATATGTGAAAACAATCAAAAGCGTTAACATTTCAAATGCAAGTACTGTCCTTGTGGGCTGTAACTATTATAACTAATAATAATAATTTAATGAATGCCAGCTATAAGAATATTTGTACAACATGCGATTAGAATTAATCCATACCTATTTGGTTTATAATTCTGTCAACATGAATCTACAGTAATTAAATATATTAAAATCTTGACCTATAACTGAATGATGCCTTAACAAGTTGTTCTAAAGAAAATTCCTCAAAAATACCCCCTACACACAATCTTCTTTTGCCCAGTACAGACTCAAAATCTGAACTAGGAAAAATCTAAAGCCCATAATTAAAAAAAAAAAAAAACAATTTCTGCCTCTACCACCTGCATGTCACTTTGAATAGAAGCTCCAGACGTTGCTGGAAAAAGAAAAGCACAAATTGAACCATGTTTATAGTTATTTCATTTCTCAGTTATGAATCTGGATTAAAATCATGAGTGTTCATACAATAAGTTCAATAGATGCCAAAATGAAATTTTGTAAAATTCAACACCTGTTCTTGATTTTTTTAAAAACTCAGAAAACTAGGAATGGAAGGATACCTCCTTAACGTATTTTTTAAAATTTAAATCAACGGTAATGGTTTTTTCATTAAATCATTAACAAAACGAGGATGCCCACTTTCACTGTTTCATTTTAACACTGTTCTGCTATCTCCAGCAAATATAATAAAACATGAAGCCAAAATAAGAGCAGTGACTCTTGGATAGAAAGATATAAAAATAAAGTTACTTGTGACCTGTGTGATTAAATATCTACACTCAAGGAAATCAACTGAAAAACTCCCAGAATTGATAGGAGAATTAAAATAATACAGCGGTTAATCTCACTGGTTTGAATCACAGCTTCACCACTGATAAGATGAATAAACTTGGGACGTTACCTTATAAGCCTCAGTATTCTCATCCACAAAAGGGGGATGAGAATACTAATTCCACTGGTTTGTCATGAAAACTAAATGAAATATTTAAAGCACTTAAAAGACATGGCACATGGCATTTAATAAATATGAGTAGTAATAATAATAATTATTATTATTTAATGTTACTGTTCAATAGTATCACAATACAAAATAAACAGACATAAACCAAACGCTTTACTAAATACTACCAATAATCATTAGGGAGATATAGTGGGGGAAATATCTTATTCACCATAGCAACAAAAAATATAAAATACGTGGCTTGATAGGACATTTTGACTGATCTGGGAAGCAGAAAGAAAAGTCAAAACAACACTTCCACTCACTCCATCCCACTCCCCACTTCCACCAGACTCTGTTTAAACCTGTTGCTATGTATATAGCAGCTTTGGCTTTCTACCTGTGGGAGGAGGCTGATGTGAAAAATCAGACTGGGGAATGGATGTGCAGTGTCTCCCCATCAAGTCCTATAAAATGGCTTTGAGCAAGCAGTAGGACATGTAGGTCACCTCTCACCTTTGGAACACCCAGAATGTCTCAGCATACTCTGTGCCTCAGAGTTAAAACCATTAAACTGGCCCTGGTATGTGGAAATGTTAAGTGACCTTCCGGTCCCTAAAAAATACCCTGCTTAAGGGTCATAGCACTTCTGCCAAACAGGCCTAGGTAGAGGTTGTCTGGAACTTTCCCACCAAAAAGGGCCATCAGAAAGCAACCTACAGTAATGTACAGTATGGTGACTCTAGTCAATAATACTCTATTATATATTGAAAGTTGCTGAGAGAGTACATTTTAAAAGTTCTCACCACACACACACAAAATTGTAACTATGTGAATGGATGCATGTGTTAACTAACATTGTGGTAATCATTTCACAACATATGCATATAAGAAATCATTATACTGTACACCTTAAACATATAATGTTATATGTTAATTATATTTTAATAAAGCTGGAAAAAATTTTGAAAGTGAAATCAACATACAGCAATAATCTGTAAATTTCTTTTTCTGATACATATAATAACTAAATCAGTATGATTCTGGGACTCTATAATAGAGAGATGTATAAGATAACAGACAGCCTGGAAATATGCCCTATTACACATTTTTTAATGAATATATTATGAAGGAGGCACTACAAAACATGGTGAAAAGATACATTATGAAATAAATGTCGTGGGGAAAATTTGGTTAACTACTTGGACATTTTCTTCGTAGGTATGTTTTTTAATTATTCTCAACCACTAGGCATCAAAAGTTCCTTTTTTAGTTTAATATCAAAAATTCAAAATTTATGAAATGTTAAAACTTTTAGAAGTCAAATCATAAAAAATCTAGAAAAATAGCCATGGTAATCCACATTTTAAATATTTCAGGGCCTTCTAAGTTTAAAAGCCAAGGATTCACAAAGAAAAAGATATTTAGACTTGAAAAGAAAGATATTTTAAATAATTAATGGATGAAAATTTCCTAAACCTGACAAAAATATCAACTTAGATATAACATAAGCTCAGCAAACACCACACAGGATAAATAAAAATGAAACCTCATCAAGGCATATTATGGTTGAACGCTATTTTCCAATGTCATTTAGGTTATTTTGTTTCTTCCCCACCTCCTTTGGGTGATGGTTATTCATTTATAATACAATTAAGTTTATTTGTCACAGTGTGTATTCTACTTGGGAATCACATTCTCTCTTCCTGTTTTTAATTAATTATTATTTTTTTTTTTTTAGGGATGTGAAACATTATCATGGTTCTAAGAGTCAGAACTACAAAAAGGTATTCTCAGAGATGTGTCACTTTCCCCTCATCCCTCCTACCCAAACCCCATTCTCCCTATTCTTTCTGCCCTGCTCCCACCCATCCCTCCATTTCCTGTAGGTAAATAATGCCATTAGTTTCTGATTTACCCTGTAGGTTTCTCCTGTATTTATTTTTGCACAAATGAGCACACATAGACACACACACATGCGCGCACACTCTTATCAGGCAAGGGTTTCTTAAGCAGGATACAGAAAGCACTAACCATAAAAGAAAAAACTTGTACTACATTAAAATCAAGAATGTCTACTCACCAAAAGACATCATTTAAAGATTAAAGACTAGGGGGATAGATAAAAGCCAAAGACTAGGAACAGATATTTGCAATAAATTTATCTAACAAAGATTCACATTCTCATATTTAGAATACCTACAGAACTCTTAGAAATTGGTAAGAAAAAGGCAGATACCCAATAGAAATATGGGCAAAAGACCTGAACAGGCACTTTGCCATATGGGATGTCCACGTGACTGCTAAACATTCAAACAGGTGAGCAACTTCTCTGCTCACCAGGGGAATGCAAATTATAGCAGAAATGTGATACTACTACATACTCACCAGAATGGCTAAAATGAAAAGGATTGATAATTTCAAGTGCTGACAAAGATAATGAACAACTGGAACTCTCATACACTGTTGGCAGTATAACTTGGTACAACAATTTTGTAAAGCTGTTTATCAGTACCTAATAAAGCTGACCATATGCATGCCCTATAACTCCAAACTTCCTTTCCTGGGTTGTGGTACATCTTTATAATAATGGTCCCCAACGAATCATGTCTCCTTGTATTCATATCCCTTTACAAGATAATGCTGCTGCTACTGCTCCCTGCAAGAGATGGATCTTTCCTAACCCCTTTGAATCTGCACCTAGCCTTGTGACTTGCTTTGACCAATAGGATACAGCAGAACTGATTTTGTGTGAGTTCCAGAGCAAAGGCCTAAAGAGGCCTTGTGGCTTCTGCCTTTGCCCTCTTGGGATCTAGCTGCCATGTAAAGAAGTCCAGGATATCCTGTTGGACAGAGAGGCTGCATGAGGAGAACTGAGGTACCCAAGTTCACAGCCCACACCAAAGTCCCAAACATGTAAGAAAACCATTTGGACCTCCCTCTCCAGCCCAGGTAAGTTGAGTGAGCCCAACTGACAGCACGTACAACAAAGACAAGCCATCCCCACTGAGCCCTTCAAATGCCTGACACACAGAATCACAAGCAATAAAATGGTTGTTGTTTTAAAGCACTAAATTTTGGGGTGGTTTATTATACAGCAATAGATAACTGAAAATGAGTATATAGCAAAAGAAAAGAATACATATGTTCACTAAAAAGGACAAGTAGAGCGGTGGAAAGATGGCGGAGGAGTAAGACACGGAGATCACCTTCCTCCCCACAAATACACCAGAAATACATCTACATGTGGAACAACTCCTACAGAACACCTACTGAACGCTGGCAGAAGACCTCAGACCTCCCAAAAGGCAAGAAACTCCCCACGTACCTGGGTAGGGCAAAAGAAAAAATTAATTAAAAACAGAGACAATAGAATAGGGACGGCACCCGCACCAGTGGGAGGGAGCTGTGAAGGAGGAAAGGTCTCCACACACTAGGGAGCCCCTTCGCGGGCAGAGACTGCGGGCGGCGGAGCGGGGAGCTTCGGAGCCGCAGAGGAGAACGCAGCAACGGGGGTGCAGAGGGCAAAGCGGAGAGATTCCCGCACAGAGGATCGGCGCCCACCGGCGCTCACCAGCCCCAGAGGCTCGTGTGCTCACCCGCCGGGGCGGGC
>NW_006795060.1:73036-86087 GCF_000442215.2 Lipotes vexillifer
CACTCACCAGCCCGAGAGGCTTGTGTGCTCGCCCGCCGGGGCGGGCGGGGCTGCGAGCCGAGGCTCGGGTTTCGGTCGGAGCTCAGGGAGAGGACTGGGGTTGGCGGCTTGAACATAAGCTGAAGGGGTTAGTGCTCCACGGCTAGCCGGGAGGGAGTCCGGGAAAAGTCTGCACCTGCTGAGGGGGCAAGAGACTTTTTCTTCCCTCTTTGTTTCCTGGTGCGCGAGGAGAGGGGTTTTAAGAGCGCTGCCTAAAGGAGCTCCAGAGACGGGCGCGAGCCGCGGCTAAAAGCTCGGACCCCAGAGACGGGCGGGAGACGCTAAGGCTGCTGCTGCCGCCACCAAGGGGCCTGTGTGCGAGCACAGGTCACGGCCCCCACCCCTCTTCCGGGGAGCCTGTGCAGCCCGCCACTGTCAGGTTCCCGGGATCCAGGGACAGTTTCTCAGGGAGAACACACGGCGGGCCTCAGGCTGGTGCAACGTCACGCCGGCCTCTGCCGCCGCAGGCCCGCCCCGCACTGCATGCCCCTCCCTCCCCCTGGCCTGAGTGCGCCAGAGCCCCCGAGGCAGCGGCTCCTTTAACCCCGACCTGTCTGAGCAAAAAACAGACGCCCTCCAGCGACCTACACGCAGAGGCAGGGCCAAATCGAAAGCTGAGCCCCTGTGAGCTGTGAGAACAAAGAAGAGAAAGGGAAATCTCTCCCAGCAGCCTCAGAAACAGCGGATTAAAGCTACACAATCAACTTGATGTACCCTGCATCTGTGGAATACATGAATAGACAGCGCATCATCCCAAATTGAGAAGGTGGACTTCTAGAGCAAGATCTATGATTTTTTCCCCTTTTCCTCTTTTTGTGAATGTGTATGTGTATGCTTCTGTGTGAGATCTTGTCTGTATAGGTTTGCTTCCACCATTTGTCCTAGCGTTCTATCCATCCATTGTTTTCTTTTATTTTTTAAATTTTTTTCTTAATAATTAATTTTAACTTAAATAACTCTATTTTACTTTACCTTCTTTCTATCTTTCTTTCCTTCCTTCCCTCCTTTAGACAATGAATCATCCCAAATTGAGAAGGTGGACTTGGAGAGCAAGTTTTATGATTTTTTCCCCTTTACCTCTTTTTGTGAGGGTATATGTGTATGCTTCTATGTAAGATTTTGTCTGTATACCTTTCCTTCCACCATTTGTCCTAAGGTTCTATCCGTCCCTTTTTTTTTTCTCTAATTATTTTTTTAATTCAATTACTTTATTTTATTTTACTGTATCTTCTTTCTTTATGTATTTTTTCCTTCCTTCCCTCCTTCCTTCCTTCCTTCCTCCCTCCCTCCCTCCTTTCTTTCCTTCTTGCCTTCTTTCCTTCTTTTCTTTTCTTTCTTTCTTCCTTCCCTCCCTCCTTCCCTCCTTCCTTCCTTCCTTCCCTCCTTTCTTTCTTTCTTTCTTTCTTTCTTTCTTTCTTTCTTTCTTCCTTCCTACTTCTACAAATTTTCTCTACTTTCTCTCCCTTTTATTCTGAGCCGAGTGGATGAAAGGCTCTTGCTGCTCCAGCCAGGAGTCAGGACTCTGCCTCTGAGGTGGGAGAGCCAACTTCAGAACACTCGTCAACAAGAGACCTCCCAGCCCCACATAATATCAAACGGCGAAAATCTCCCAGAGATCTCCATCTCAACACCAGCACCCAGCTTGACTCAACGACCAGCAAGCTACACTGCTAGACAACCTATGCCAACCATATAGCAAGACAGGAACACAACCCCACCCACTAGCAGAGAGGCTGCCTAAAATCATAGTAAGTCCACAGACACCTCAAAACACACCACCATACGTGGACCTGCCCACTAGAGAGACAAGATCTAGCCTCATACTCCACAACACAGGCGCTAGTCCCCTCCACCAGGAAGCCTACACAACCCACTGAACCAACCTTAGCCACTGGAGACAGACATCAAAAACAACGGGAGCTACGAACTTGCAGCCTGCAAAAAGGTGAACCCAATCACAGTAAGATAAGCAAAATGAGAAGACAGAAAAACACACAGCAGATGAAGGAGCAAGATAAAAACCCACCAGACCTAACAAATGAAGAGGAAATAGGCAGTCTACCTGAAAAAGAGTTCAGAATAATGATAGTAAAGATGATCCAAAATCTTGGAAATAGAATGGACAAAATGCAAGAAGCAGTTAACAAGGACCTAGAAGAAATAAAGATGAAACAGACAATGATGAACAACACAATAAATGAAATGAAAAATACTCTAGATGGGATCAATAGCAGAATAAATGAGGCAGAAGAACGGATAAGTGACCTGGAAGATAAAATAGTGGAAATAACTACTGCAGAGCAGAATAAAGAAAAAAGAATGAAAAGAACTGAGGACAGTCTCAGAGACCTCTGGGACAACATTAAACGCACCAACATTCGAATTATAGGGGTTCCAGAAGAAGAAGAGAAAAAGAAAGGGACTGAGAAAATATTTGAAGAGATTATAGTTGAAAACTTCCCTAATATGGGAAAGGAAATCGTTAATCAAGTCCAGGAAGCACAGAGAGTCCCATACAGGATAAATTCAAGGAGAAATACGCCAAGACACATATTAATCAAACTGTCAAAAACTAAATACAAAGAAAGCATATTAAAAGCAGCAAGGGAAAAACAACAAATAACACACAAGGGAATCCCCATAAGGTTAACAGCTGATCTCTCAGCAGAAACTCTACAAGCCAGAAGGGAGTGGCAGGACATACTGAAAGTGATGAAGGAGAAAAACCTGCAACCAAGATTACTCTACCCAGCAAGGATCTCATTCAGATTTGATGGAGAAATTAAAACCTTTACAGACAAGCAAAAGCTGAGAGAGTTCAGCACCACCAAACCAGCTTTACAACAAATGCTAAAGGAACTGCTCTAGACAAAAACACAAGAGAAGGAAAAGTCCTATAATAACGAACCCAAAACAATTTAGAAAATGGGAATAGGAACATACATATCGATAATTACCTTAAATGTAAATGGACTAAATGCTCCCACCAAAAGACACAGATTGGCTGAATGGATACAAAAACAAGACCCATATATATGCTGTCTACAAGAGACCCACTTCAGACCTAGAGACACATACAGACTGAAAGTAAGGGGATGGAAAAAGATATTCCATGCAAATGGAAACCAAAAGAAAGCTGGAGTAGCAATTCTCATATCAGACAAAATAGACTTTAAAATAAGGACTATCAGAAGAGACAAAGAAGGACACTACATAATGATTAAGGGATCGATCCAAGAAGAAGATATAACAATTGTAAATATTTATGCACCCAACATAGGAGCACCTCAATACATAAGGCAAAAACTAGCAGCCATAAAAGGGGAAATCGACAGTAACACATTCATAGTAGGGGACTTCAACACCCCACTTTCACCAATGGACAGATCATCCAAAATGAAAATAAATAAGGAAACACAAGCTTTAAATGATACATTAAACAGGATGGACTTAATTGATATTTATAGGACACTCCATCCAAAAACAACAGAATACACATTTTTCTCAAGTGCTCATGGAACATTCTCCAGGATAGATCATATCTTGGGTCACAAATCAAGCCTTGGTAAATTTAAGAAAATTGAAATTATATCAAGTATCTTTTCCGACCACAACGCCATGAGATTAGATATCAATTATAGGAAAAGAGCAGTAAAAAATACAAACACATGGAGGCTAAACAATACACTACTTAGTAACGAAGTGATCACTGAAGAAATCAAAGAGGAAATTAAAAAATACCTAGAAACAAATGACAATGGAGATACAACGACCCAAAACCTATGGGATGCAGCAAAAGCAGTTCTAAGAGGGAAGTTTATAGCAATACAAGCCCACCTTAAGAAGCAGGAAACATCTCGAATAAACAACCTAACCTTGCACCTCAAGCAATTAGAGAAAGAAGAACAAAAAAACCCCAGAGTTAGCAGAAGGAAAGAAATCATAAAAATCAGATCAGAAATAAATGAAAAAGAAATGAAGGAAACAATAGCAAAGATCTAAAACTAAAAGCTGGTTCTTTGAGAAGATAAACAAAATAGATATACCATTAGCCAGACTCATCAAGAAAAAAAGGGAGAAGACTCAAATCAATAGAATTAGAAATGAAAAAGGAGAAGTAACTACGGACACTGCAGAAATAAAAAAAAAATCATGAGGGATTACTATAAGCAACTCTATGCCAATAAAATGGACAATCTGGAAGAAATGGACAAATTCTTAGAAATGCACAAACTACCAAGACTGAATCAGGAAGAAATAGAAAATATGAACAGACCAATCACAAACACTGAAATTGAAACTGTGATTAAAAATCTTCCAACAAACAAAAGCCCAGGACCAGATGGCTTCACAGGCGAATTCTATCAAACATTTAGAGAAGAGCTAACACCTATCCTTCTCAAACTCTTCCAAAATATAGCAGAGGGAGGAACACTCCCAAACTCATTCTACGAGGCCACCATCACCTTGATACCAAAACCAGACAAGGATGTCACAAAGAAAGAAAACTACAGGCCAATATCACTGATGAACATAGATGCAAAAATCCTCAACAAAATACTAGCAAACAGAATCCAACAGCACATTAAAAGGATCATACACCATGATCAAGTGGGGTTTATTCCAGGAATGCAAGGATTCTTCAATATACGCAAATCTATCAATGTGATTAACCATATTAACAAATTGAAGGAGAAAAACCATATGATCATCTCAATAGATGCAGAGAAAGCTTTTGACAAAATTCAACACCCATTTATGATAAAAACCCTGCAGAAAGTAGGTGTAGAGGGAACTTTCCTCAATATAATAAAGGCCGTATATGACAAGCCCACAGCCAACATCATCCTCAATGGCGAAAAACTGAAAGCATTTCCACTAAGGTCAGGAACAAGACAAGGTTGCCCACTCTCACCACTCTTATTCAACATAGTTTTGGAAGTTTTAGCCACAGCAATCAGAGAAGAAAAGGAAATAAAAGGAATCCAAATCGGAAAAGAAGAAGTAAAGCTGTCACTGTTTGCAGATGACATGATACTATACATAGAGAATCCTAAAGATGCTACCAGAAAACTACTAGAGCTAATCAATGAATTTGGTAAAGTAGCAGGATACAAAATTAATGCACAGAAATCTCTGGCATTCCTATATACTAACGATGAAAAATCTGAAAGTGAAATCAAGAAAACACTCCCATTTACCATTGCAACAAAAAGAATAAAATATCTAGGAATAAACCTACCTAAGGAGACAAAAGACCTGTATGCAGAAAATTATAAGACACTGATGAAAGAAATTAAAGATGATACAAACAGATGGAGAGATATACCATGTTCTTGGATTGGAAGAATCAACATTGTGAAAATGACTCTACTCCCCAAAGCAATCTATAGATTCAATGCAATCCCTATCAAACTACCACTGGCATTTTTCACAGAACTAGAACAAAAAATTTCACAATTTGTATGGAAACACAAAAGACCCCGAATAGCCAAAGCAATCTTGAGAACAAAAAATGGAGCTGGAGGAATCAGGCTGCCTGACTTCAGACTATACTACAAAGCTACAGTAATCAAGACAGTATGGTACTGGCACAAAAACAGAAAGATAGATCAATGGAATAGGATAGAAAGCCCAGAGATAAACCCATGCACATATGGTCACCTTATCTTTGATAAAGGTGGCAGGAATATACAGTGGAGAAAGGACAGCCCCTTCAATAAGTGGTGCTGGGAAAACTGGACAGGTACATGTAAAAGTATGAGATTAGATCACTCCCTAACACCATACACAAAAATAAGCTCAAAATGGATTAAAGACCTAAATGTAAGGCCAGAAACTATCAAACTCTTAGAGGAAAACATAGGCAGAACACTCTATGACATAAATCACAGCAAGATCCTTCTTGACCCATCTCCTAGAGTAATGGAGATAAAAACAAAAATAAACAAATGGGACCTAATGAAACTTCAAAGCTTTTGCACAGCAAAGGAAACCATAAACAAGACCAAAAGACAGCCCTCAGAATGGGAGAAAATATTTGCAAATGAATCAACTGACAAAGGATTAATCTCTAAAATTTACAGGCAGCTCATGCAGCTCAATAACAAAAAAATAAACAACCCAATCCAAAAATGGGCAGAAGACCTAAATAGACATTTCTCCAAAGAAGATATACAGACTGCCAACAAACACATGAAAGAATGCTCAACATCATTAATCATTAGAGAAATGCAAATCAAAACTACAATGAGATATCATCTCACACCAGTCAGAATGGCCATCATCAAAAAATCTAGAAACAATAAATGCTGGAGAGGGTGTGGAGAAAAGGGAACACTCTTGCACTGCTGGTGGGAATGTGAATTGGTTCAGCCACTATGGAGAACAGTATGGAGGTTCCTTAAAAAACTACAAATAGAACTACCATATGACCCAGCAATCCCACTACTAGGTATATACCCTGAGGAAACCAGAATTCAGAAAGAGTCATGTACCAAAATGTTCATTGCAGCTCTATTTACAATAGCCCGGAGATGGAAACAACCTAAGTGCCCGTCGTCGGATGAATGGATAAAGAAGATGTGGCACATATATACAATGGAATATTACTCAGCCATAAAAAGAAACGAAATTGAGCTATTTGTAATGAGGTGGATAGATCTAGAGTCTGTCATACAGAGTGAAGTAAGTCAGAAAGAGAAGGACAAATACCGTATGCTAACACATATATATGGAATTTAAGAAAAAAAAAATGTTATGAAGAACCTAGGGGTAAAACAGGAATAAAGACAGAGACCTACTGGAGAACAGACTTGAGGATATGGGGAGGGGGAAGGGTGAGGTGTGTTAGGGCGAGAGAGAGACATGGACATATATATACTAACAAACGTAAGGTAGATAGCCAGTGGGAAGCAGCCGCATGGCACAGGGAAACCGGCTCGGTTCTTTGTGGCTGTCTGGAGGGGTGGGATAGGGAGGGTGGGAGGGAGGGAGACAAAGAGGGAAGAGATATGGGAACATATGTATATGTATAACTGATTCACTCTGTTATAAAGCAGAAACTAACACACCATTGTAAAGCAATTATACCCCAATAAAGATGTTAAAAAAATAAAAAAATAAAATAAAAATAAAAATAAAAAGGACAAGTACAAGAATGTGCATAGTAGTACCATTTAAATTACCAAAACTGAAAACAACTCAAATGTCCATAACAATAGAATGGATAAATTTTGGTATATTCATAAAATTAAATATTATTCAGCAATAAGAATGACCAAATGGATGACTCTCACAAATATAAAGTTGAGTAAAACAAGCAAAACTGTATGTTTTCATTTATACAGAGAAGTTTAAAAACAAGCAAAACTAATCTAGGAGGTAGAAGTCAGGAAAGTAGTGACGAGGGTGCAGGGATTGGGTGGTGAGTGGCGGAGAACAGGAGGGGGCTTCTGTGGCTATGATAATGTTTTATTTCTTGTTCTGGGTGCATGTTACAAGACTGAGTTTACTCTGAGAAAATTTATTAAGTCATATACTTATCATTTGTGTACTTTCCTGTAATTTGTATATACTTTTCTTCCAGAAAAGTTTACATAAGAAGTTTAAACCACTGTCCCCTTCTCTGATAAAATTTTTAAAATATTTTTAAATCACTTGCATAATTTTTTAAGCAGATTTTTAAAAATATAGAGCCTGAGTAAATAACTTTGGCCTGGAACCCAGCCATCTGTGGCTATGAATATCCATAAGTGATTCTGATGCATAGCTTAGATTAAAATATTAGGTTATTAGCAGAAAGAGGGCTGTTTCATTTCATTATTATTATATTTCCTCTCAGAAATATTTTTGCCAAAGAACATGAAGCACAAACAACTGTCTTCAAATTGTAATTAGCTAAAAGAAAAAAAATGGCAAAATACCTACTTCCCACCCACTCCCCACTCCTCACGTTTGGCTATTCCACCTTTCAGAAACTTTCTACAGATCATTAAATGCTTTAATTAGTTTCACACATATGTACTTAGCTCAGAGCATACCATTAAAACACCCTTCTTTCACCACTTTGAAGGATGCTCACTAGATGAAAAGATGCTTTAGATGCCATACACATTTTTAACTAGAGCAAAAATAGTTGGCCCAAATTAAAGAAAAATGAGCTTCTAAGTCAAGTGCCTACCTTGAAGATAACAACAGGCAGATCTTAATTTGCAGAGAAATACATGACTTGTGAATAACTATAATTTTTTTTTTTTTTGGCCCTGCCGAGTGGCATGTGAGATCTTAGTTCCCTGACCAGGGACTGAAGCCATGCCCCCTGCAGTGGAAGCACTGAGTCCTAACCACTGGACAGCCAGGGAAGTCCCTCAATAACTATAATTTTAAAATCATTTTACCTATATTGTCTATATCTGAAATGATTTATTTAGTCATTTCAGAATGACTAAATAAATGATAGATAAATACACAGCCTGACAGACAGCTAGCTAGCTATGGAGAAAACAGAGACATGATGGTGCCAACTGTGTTTAATCCCCCACCCAGATCTGTTTCATGAAATAGTCAAGATATTTTGATCTCTCAGCACAAAAGTTCTGTAGATTAAAAATAAGATCCTCTTTACTAAGCTACTATTGTACATCAGTAGGTTGTGGTTCAGAGAAGGTATTCAACATACTAATGTAAAATGAAATCTAATTCAGTTTTTTGGGGTTTTTTTTTGCGGTACGCGGGCCCCTCACTGCTGTGGCCTCTGCCGTTGCGGAGCACAGGCTCCAGACGCGCAGGCTCTGCGTCCATGGCTCACGGGCCCAGCAGCTCCGCGGCACGTGGGGTCCTCCCGGACCGGGGCGCGAACCTGCGTCCCCTGCATCGGCAGGCGGACTCTCAACCACTGCGCCACCACGGAAGCCCTGATTCAGTTTTTTGGAACTGAAAAAATTAAATGGTCAATTTAGTTGACAGCAATCAAGGATGGAAAAAGCCAGTTAAACTGATTTCACCAGTTGCTTGGTGTCACACAGACAAGACAGATGGGCATCTTTTTAATTTCTTAGTGTTCTCCTATCTTCAGAGTTTACATTCCTTGATGAGACAATTCAGTATTTAATGACTGCTTTTCAAAAGACTAAACTTTTTACTTACCTGGGTCTTCCTCAAATACACGTGTATAGTTTTCCAACATGAAGGAGAAGAAGTTGGATAGCTGGACAAAATAAAAATACATTGATCAATTAATGAATCCCAAACAGGCACTGTTGCTGTTCCATGCAAGTCCCCTTTACTCCTCTGAAGTTCTCATCTCCCAGCTGCCATAGATGCTAATGGGTATCGCTTCCACCTGCCCTCCTCCTCCCCAGGATTGCCCTTGCCAGGTGGGCAGCACCTCCCCCAGAGGTGCTTAGGATATCAGATATCCCTCCCTCCTGGGGGGATGCCCATAGAAAAAGACTAACTGAAGCAAGAGTATCACAGCCCAGACCCCCACCTCTCTTGCCACTGGGTGGGACAAACTGACGCATTTCACACTTCAGAGCTCCCAGTGGGATCAGGCTGAGGTCAGACTTCTCCAGAAACCACATTTTTGCCTAGCTTCTTCCCTGTCCTATCTTGCTTTCCTCACTCCCTTACAGGTTTTTCCTGAGAATACTCTCTCAGGAAGTCACTTGTACCGGAAGCCCCTATCTCAGACTCTGCTTCTAGGAAACCCACTTAAGACAGCTGCTAGATTTTTTTCATTACGATCTCTTCTATTCCTTTCGGTGGTGAGAATAAGGGATATTCTTAAATGCCAAATATATTTGGTAAATGAAGGAAGGAAGGGAGGGAGGAAGGGAAAGATGGAAATCTACCAGCATTCCATCCATCACCTAGATACTGCCTCTAGGCCCACCAATTATCTGCAAAGACCTGCATGTATACAGCACAAATAACTTCCAAGCCCTGTCTCCCATGAAGAGTGAACACTAAGGAAACATCAATCTGGGAGTAGATCTGGCAGTTGAGGGAAGGAAGACCTTCCATACAAATATCAAAATGTATGATTTTAACGCTGTTGATGGATTTGTCAACTAAGAGTCAACAGAAATCACAATGAGATACCACTTCACACACACTAGGATGACCATCATCAAAAAAAACAATAACAAATGTTGGCAAAGATGTGGCAAAGTTAAAGCCCTCATACACTGCTGGTGGGAATGCAAAGTGGTACAGCTGCTTTGGAAAACAGTTTAGCAATTACTCAAAAAGTTAAACACAGACTTACTCGATGACCCAGCAATTCCACTCCTAGGTATATACCCAAGAGAACTGAACAAATATGTTCACAGAAAAACTTGCACACAATTATTCATAGTAGCATTATTCATAACAGCCAAAAAAGTAGAAACAACCCAAATGAGTTATCCACTGAGGAAAGGATAAACAAAATGTGCTATACCTATACAATGGAATAATATTCAGCAATAAAGAGGAATGAACTATTGACACATGCTACAACACGGATGAACCCTGAAGACATTATGCTAAATGAAAGAAGCCAGCCACAAAGGATCGCATATTGTGTGATTCCATTTATTTGAAATGGCCAGAACAGTCAAATCCATAAAGACAAAAGCAGATTAGTAGTTGCCAGGGGCTGGGCAGAGGGCGGGAATGGGGAGTGACTGCTAATCAGTATAGAGGTGCTTTTTTTTTTTTTTCGTTGGTTGGGGGGTGATGAAAATGTTCTAAAATATATTGTGGTGATGATTGCACAACTTTGTGAATAAAGGCCATTGAATTTTCTACTTCATTATTCTTTTTTGAATTTTTGAATTTTATTTTATTTTTTTATACAGCAGGTTCTTATTAGTCATCAATTTTATACACATCAGTGTATACATGTCAATCCCAATCGCCCAATTCATCCCACCACCACCACCACCCCCCCGCGGCCTTACCCTCTTGGTGTCCATACGTTTGTTCTCTACATCTGTATCGCACTTTCTGCCCTGCAAAATGGTTCATCTGTACCATTTTTCTAGGTTCCACATATATGCATTAATATACGGTATTTGTTTTCCTCTTTCTGACTTACTTCACTGGATTCATCCACGTCACTACAAATGACCCAATTTCGTTCCTTTTTATGGCTGAGTAATATTCCATTGTATATATGTACCACATCTTCTTTATCCATTCATCTGTCAATGGGCATTTAGGTTGCTTCCATGACCTGGCTATTGTAAATAGTGCTGCAATGAACATTGGGGTGCATGTGTCTTTTTGAATTGTGGTTTTCTCTGGGTATATGCCCAGTAGTGGGATTGCTGGATCATATGGTAATTCTATTTTTACTTTTCTAAGGAACCTCCATACTGTTCTCCATAGTGGCTACATAGGTTGACAATGCCACCAACAGCGCGAGACGGTTCCCTTTTCTCCACACCCTCTCCAGCATTTGTTGTTTGTAGATTTTCTGATGATGCTCATTTTAACTGGTGTGAGGTGATACCTCATTGTAGTTTTGATTTGCATTTCTCTAATAATTAGTGATGTTGAGCAGCTTTTCATGTGCTTCTTGGCCATCTGTATGTCTTCTTTGGAGAAATGTCTATTTAGGTCTTCTGCCCATTTTTGGATTGGGTTGTTTGTTTCTTTAATTTTGAGCTGCATGAGCTGTTTATATTTTGGAGATTAATCCTTTGCTCGTTGATTCATTTGCAAATATTTTCTCCCATTCTGAGGGTTGTCTTTTCGTCTTGTTTATGGTTTCCTTTCCTGTGCAAAAGCATTGAAGTTTCATTAGGTCCCATTTGTTAATTTTTGTTTTTATTTCCATTACTCTAGGAGGTGGATCAAAACAGATCTTGCTGTGATTTATGTCAAAGAGTGTTCTTCCTATGTTTTCCTCTAAGAGTTTTATAGTGTCCGGTCTTACATTTAGGTCTTGAATCCATTTTGAGTTTATTTTTGTGTATAGTGTTACGGAGTGCTCTAATTTCATTCTTTTACATACAGCTGTCCAGTTTTCCCAGCACCACTTATTGAAGAGACTGTCTTTTCTCTATTGTATATCCTTGCCTCCTTTGTCATAGATTAGTTGACCACAGGTGCATGGGTTTACCTCTGGGCTTTCTATCTTGTTCCATTGATCTATGTTTCTGTTTTTGTGCCAGTACCATATTGTCTTCATTACTGTAGCTTTGTAGTATAGTCTGAAGTATGGGAGTCTGATTCCTCCAGCTCTGTTTTTCTCCATCAAGACTGCTTTGGCTATTTGGGGTCTTCTGTGTCTCCATACAAATTTTAAGATTTTTTGTTCTAGTTCCATAAAAAATGCCATTGGTAATTTGATAGGGATTGCATTGAATCTGTAGGTAGCTTTGGGTAGTATAGTCATTTTCACAATATTGATTCTTCCAATCCAAGAACATGGTATATCTCTCCATCTGTTGGTATCATTTTTAATTTCTTTTATCAGTGTTTTATAGTTTTCTGCATACAGGTCTTTTGTCTCCCTAGGAAAGTTTATTCCTAGGTATTTTATTCTTTTTGTTGCAGTGGAAAATGGGAGTGTTTCCTTAATTTCCCTTTCAGATTTTTCATCATTAGTGTATAGGAATGCAAGAGAATTCTGGGCATTAATTTTGTATCCTGCAACTTTACCAAATCCATTGATTAGCTCTAGTAGTTTTCTGGTGGCATCTTTAGGATTCTCTATGTATAGTATCATGTCATCTGCAGTGACAGTTTTACTTCTTTTCCAATTTGGATTCCTTTTTTTTTGTGGTACGCGGGCCTCTCACTGTTGAGGCCTCTCCCGTTGCGGAGCACAGGCTCTGGATATGCAGGCTCAGCGGCCATGGCTCATGGGCCCAGCCACTCCGCGGCATGTGGGATCTTCCCAGACCGGGGCATGAACTCACGTCCCCTGCATCGGCAGGCGGACTCTCAACCACTGTGCCACCAGGAAAGCCCTGGATTCCTTTTATTTCTTTTTCTTCTCTGATTGCCGTGGCTAGGA
>NW_006795060.1:88341-90233 GCF_000442215.2 Lipotes vexillifer
ATGGGTCTTGTTTTTGTATCCATTCAGCAAGCCTGTGTCTTTTGGTTGGAGCATTTAATCCATTCACGTTTAAGGTAATTATCGATATGCATGTTCCTATGACCATTTTCTTAATTGTTTTGGGTTTGTTTTTGTAGGTCCCTTTCTTCTCTTGTGTCTCCCACTTAGAGAAGTTCTTTTAGCATTTGTTGTAGAGTTGGTTTGGTGGTGCTGAATTCTCTTTGCTTTTGCTTGTCTGTAAAGCTTTTGATTTCTCCATTGAATCTGAATGAGATCCTTGCTGGGTAGAGTAATCTTGGTTGTAAGTTCTTCCCTTTCATCATTTTATGTATATTATGCCACTCCCTTCTGGTTTGTAGAGTTTCTGGTGAGAAATCAGCTGTTAACCTTATGGGAGTTCCCTTGTATGTTATTTGTCGTTTTTCCCTTGTTGCTTTCAATAATTTTTCTTTGTCTTTAATTTTTGCCAATTTGATTACTATGTGTCTCGGTGTGTTTCTCCTTGGGTTTATCCTGTATGGGACTCTGCAATTCCTGGACTTGGGTGGCTATTTCCTTTCCCATGTTAGGGAAGTTTTCGACTATAATCTCTTCAAATATTTACTCTGGTCCTTTCTCTCTCTCTTCTCCTTCTGGGACCCCTATAATGTGAATGTTGTTGCCTTTAATGTTGTCCCAGAGGTCTCTTAGGCAGTCTTCATTTCTTTTCATTCTTCTTTCTTTATTCTGTTCTGCAGCAGTGAATTCCACCATTCTGTCTTCCTGGTCACTTATCCATTCTTCTGCCTCAGTTATTCCGGTATTGATTCCTTCTAGTATACTTTTCATTTCAGTTATTGTATTGTTCATCTCTGTTTGTTTGTTCTTTAATTCTTCTAGGTCTCTGTTAAACATTTCTTACATCTTCTCAATCTTTGCCTCCATTCCTTTTCCGAGGTCCTGGATCATCTTCACTATCATTATTCTGAATTCTTTTTCTGGAAGGTTGCCTATCTCCACTTCATTTAGTTGTTTTTCTCGGGTTTTATCTTGTTCCTTCATCTGGTACACAGCCCTCTGCCTTTTCATCTTGTCTTTCTGTGAATGTAGTTTTTGTTTCACAGGCTGCAGGATTGTAATTCTTCTTGCTTCTGCTGTCTGCCCTCTGGTGGGTGAGGCTATCTAAGAGGCTTGTGCAGGTTTCCTGATGGGAGGGACTTTTGGTGGGTAGAACTGACTGTTGCTCTGGTGGGCAGAGCTCAGTAAAACTTTAATCCACTTGACTGCTGATGGGTGGGGCTGAGTTCCCTCCCTGTTGGTTGTTTGGCCTAAGGCAACCCAACACTGGAGCCTACCTGGGCTTTTTGTTGGGGCTAATGGCGGACTCTGGGAGGGCTCATACCAAGGAGTACTTCCCAGAACTTCTGCTGCCAGTGTCCTTTTCCCCACAGTGAGCCACAGCCACCCCCCGCCTCTGCAGGAGACTCTCCAACACTAGCAGGTATGTCTGGTTCAGTCTCCTATGGGGTCACTGCTCCTTCCCCTGGGTCCCACTGCACACACTACTTTGTGTGTGCCCTCCAATAGTGGAGTCTCTGTTTCCCCCAGTCCTGTCAAAGTCCTGCAATCAAATCCCACTAGCCTTGAAAGTCTGATCCTCTAGGAATTCCTCCTCCCGTTGCCGGACTCCCAGGTTGGGAAGCCTGACGTGGGGCTCAGAACCTTCACTCCAGTGGGTGGACTTCTGTGGCATAAGTGTTCTCCAGTCTGTGAGTCACCCACCCAGCAGTTATGGGATTAGATTTTGCTGTGATTGCACCCCTCCTACCATCTCATTGTGGCTTCTCCTTTGTCTTTGGATGTGGGGTATCTTTTTTTTTTTAATTGGAGTATAATTGCTTTACAATGTAGTG
>NW_006795060.1:90243-116341 GCF_000442215.2 Lipotes vexillifer
GCCTCTCCCGTCGCGGAGCACAGGCTCCGGACGCGCAGGCTCAGTGGCCACGGCTCACAGGCCCAGCCGCTCCACAGCATGTGGGACCTTTCTGGACCAGGGCACGAACCCGTGTCCCCTGCATCGGCAGGCGGACTCTTAACCAGTGCACCACCAGGGAAGCCCTGTGGGGTATCTTTTTTGGTGAGTTCCAGTGTCTTCCTGTCAATGATTGTCCAGCAGCTACTTGTGATTCTGGTGCTCTCACAAGAGGGAGTGAGAGCATATCCTTCTACTCCACCATCTTGGTTCAGGCTCGTATTTTCTACTTTAAATGGGTGAATTTCATCCCAGTAAATTTGTTACTATAGAAGACTCAATATTTAAAGAATGTACTAATACTGCAATGTCTGTGTACAAAGCATATCAATTTGAGAGCTCACTCTCCCTTTGTCTCCATCACTATATTCTACAGTACTTAAAAGGACAGTCAATGCTGTGAACTGCTAAAGGAATACCTGACTGAATCATAGTATATAATTTTTATAGCTACCAAGAATAAATTCAGCAATTTCTTTAATCCTTTTTGAAATTTTCATTATTTTAAATATTTTTATTTATTATTTTTATTTTAATTATGTTTATTATGTGCTAAATTTATAAATATATGATTGTTGAAAACTACAAATGATACAGAATGAAAATGAGAAGTCCCCTTCCACCCACCAACCATGCTTCTCCCCAGAAATAACCACAGTAAATACTTTCTGTATATCTTTTTCCAGACTTTTACAGTATGTTTCATTTTCTTTCACATATATGGGATAAAACTTCATATTGTTCCACAAGTTGATTTTTTCATTAACAAATATGTTATACTAGATCTTTCCAAGATCTTTTTATTGTTAAAAGTACTTTTTTTCTATTAAAAAGCAGTAAAGCTGGATTTACATACCGCTTTTGCAAGCCTGACAAAGTCTTTCCTCACCCATTTATATTCTCTTCTAGAATTTTCATATGTTTGCTCCCTGCTCCCAGGAAATTCTTCCATTTATTTAACTCCTTAAAGTAACTTTTTTACTTCATAAAGTAACAACTTTACTGTTAGGGCACATACCAGAAAAACAGAATAAGACCATTTTTTACTAGTTAACTAGACATCTGGCAGCCCTCTTAAAAATATGAACTTCAGAACTGAAAAACACCGTCCTCTTCCCAAATCATACTCTCTCAGTAGCTAGTTCCAAAACAATGTCACTATATCTTCTATAAAAGTCTTTCACCAAGGTTCCTCAGCTTAAAATGCACTACTCAGACTTTCATTCTTTCAATAAAAGGGGTAAAGGGAAGCATTTTACCAAAATAAGAGACAAGCTTGCAAAACAGACCTCCAGTTGGCCTTGTTCATCAGCATATTCGATGGACTGGAAGATGGTGAGGGCATAGCGTTGTCTGGTCTTCAACTGAGCACTATGACCTCGGTACCAGTTCTGGATGACCAACGCGGCTTTTAGTGCTGCAGACCCACAGGATACGAAAGGGAAAGAAAAACAGTTACTGTGGAGCTACGGGGGGAAGGTAAGTGCTTCAGAAAAAATCAGTCCACCTGGATTCCTAGGTTCTAAGAACATAAAAACTACAGACAACGAGACGTTCCTTTATGTTTTTGTACAATGTCCTCAAGTCTCAAATACTCAGGAATAATGATGACTCAGCCATCCAGAGTAGCATTTTTGGAGCCTGAATTTGAATCCCAACTCTGCTGACTACTGTCTTTGTGATTTGGGGTTCAGTTTCCTCGTCTGGCACTATGTGAAGTCTATGTACGCCCTATGAAGTAGCAATTCCATTCTTCATTATACACCCTGAAGCAATTCTCACACAGTCCATAAAGGAGACATACGGCGATACAATGCTTCTTTGTTGGCGGCCGTAGGGAGTTTGACACCAACGCAACCTGGCTGCCCACTGCTAGGAAGGAGATGTGACTGTGGTGGGTGTACACCATGGAATATTATGCCACAACTGGAAGCGATATATAGCAACGTGGATGGGTCTTCAAAATATAGTGCTTCAGTTAGAACAGTTATCAAAAAGTTAGAGACAGAATGGAATGTAACATGATACCATTTTATATAAATTTAAAATACACACACACGAAACCACAATATACGTTTCGTAAGAATATACAGAAAGGAAAAGATACTAAAAATAAGAGATTGGTTATTTGTGGGGGGTGGGTGAATGAATGAGCATAGAGTATATGGTTAAAAGGGAATAAACTAATGAACTAACTACCATAAGAAAGGGCCTTGCGCAGACCAATGATGACAACGTACAACATACTGAGAAGTACGATTCACTCCACCTTCTCCACCTGCGATTCAACTGATAAAAGACAGATGGATAAATGAACACACCTCCCTCCTTCACAGAGTTACTATGAGGATGAAATGAGATACTACAGGTGAAGAGTTTAGTCCAGTGCCCAGGGTAAAGCATTTACTAAATAAATGGCAACTATAGTGACAAGTATTGTGTTGTTTGTGGATTATTCAGGCACACTGACTCTCTTCTGGGGCTGGGAGCCTTTGAATCATCCTATAGCTTCATAGTTTTGAAGAAAGAAATCAGGTGAGAGAGAATGAGATTTAAAATATAGTCTCTTATGCCTTTCTCAACTTTTAGAGTGACGACTAATCAACACCAGCTGGCTCCTTTTATTCATGCTATAATTTTTCCCAGTTAGCACATAAGAATTAAGAGTTAACTCCAACAAGAACAATTTGAGTTCTGAAGCAGCAATCCAGCCTCTCGGCTTAGTACTGCTGTGGTATAACGAGTATACACTATTCATCTGAGGGTGTGTGTTTACGAGCTTCTCCAAGGCTGTTGGGTTCCAGAGACTCTTGTTTCATTATTCAGCTCTCA
Source organism: Lipotes vexillifer (assembly GCF_000442215.2). Lineage (NCBI taxonomy): Eukaryota > Metazoa > Chordata > Mammalia > Artiodactyla > Lipotidae > Lipotes > Lipotes vexillifer. Next base: position 93,154 of record NW_006795060.1, read on the forward strand.
GAAAACCCCAGGAAATAGGCGTAAGGTCAAGTACTATTACCTTTATAGGGAAAACCACAGGGAGAAGAAATCAAGTGACATTCAATATCACAACGTGAATAATTGGTAGTACCATGTCTTAAATCTCAAGTGTTTTCACCATATCATCATGCGGAGCCCAGGTTCACCTGAAAGGTCTGTTCTGTGGGACAGTCACTGTCATGACCAAGCAAGCCTCAGCTCAGGGGCTCTGTTCACCGAGCACAACGGAACTGCTCCAGGGCTATTTACTGAACACTTACTGAGGGCCAGGCAATGGACTCATCTCTGCAGTCAGTCCTCACCATACTGTGAAGCTGGGAGAGACTAACTTACTTAAGGGCACTTAGCCAGTAAGTTGAAATGGACAGCAAGGAATTGCACCCACCCCTCAACCTCTTAACCTCCATAGAGCTATTGATCTTTTTCTGTGCCTCACTTTCTTTGTCCGCACAATGACGTAGTGGAATAAATGATCACTAAAGTCTCTTCTACTTAGTATTAGCAACACCAAAAAAAAAAAAAAAAATCAAGCTTAGTGTTATTTCTATAATTAACAGTAGAACAAAGTAGCTACCATACGTTAATGGTCTACTACAAGACATTTAGTCCCCACAAGTATTATCATCTCCACGTTACACATAAGGAAACTTCAGGTTCAGAGAGGCTAGCAACTTCTAGTACCCTCAAAGACTTCCTAATTATATATAATATTTCATTAAAAAATTCACAAACTAGTGTGAACAAACAGGTTACCACCTCAGAACCCAAGAGCCAGGAGCAGAAGAGCCATGCCAAGCAGGACGCACAGGGCTCACTTCCTTAGAGTCCACAGTCTTGGCTCAAACGTTGCCTTCTCCGTGAGGCCTTTCCTGAACACCCCTTGTAAAATGGCACCCATCCCCCATTGCCTATCTCCTTCTTTCCCTCCACAGCACTTATCACCATCTGATATAGCATATATTTTACTCATTTGTTACTGTCTCCTTTCACTAGAATGTAATCTCCATAAAGGCTGGGATTTTGGTCCATTGGGTTAGCTGCTGTGTACCCTGAGTCTGGAACAGTCCCTGGAACATAGTAGATGCTTGATAAATATTTGTTGAATGAATGAATGAGTGAAATTACTGTTTAGTTAAAACTTCCTGTCTTGCGTTTCCCTTCATGCTAATTGGTGAATCTTATGTTTGATTTTGTTTTTTAAATAGGAGTTTATTTGACAGTCCTTTAAATAAGAAGTTTTATATTCAAAATGGTAAGGCATTTAAAGACTCTGCTTTTGAAATTCTGCTATCAGAGGCCTCCTGAGGAGGCAACAGGATGAGTGAATATTTAATGTAACTTTAAGGGGCCTGATATCCAAGCAGGAAGAGCGACACAAGTGTGATAGAACTGATTAAAATGAATTCAAATGAACTGGAAAGAGAATGAACCATCTAGTGGCAAAAGGCTTTAGGCAAGGAGGAAAAGCATCTATTACCTCAGCTGTTCAAAGCACGATGAGAATAGGGTATTCCTCAACGCTGGGACCACAGTTTTCACTGTTACTTTTGTTTACAGATATCTGCCATCTGCTAGAGTATGTTTCTGTCCCAGCGAGACTTTCAACTTCACTGGAAAAACAGCTCACAGCACATGCCCAGCAGACATGAGATGGTCACAAAGCCTGCTTCTTGAGCAGCAAGGCAGGGACCCTCTGAGGCTCGCTCCTCCAGAAACTCTGACATCCCTGCAGAGCAAGGACACAACATAGGATCCTTGTCCCTGGAAAGCATTTTTCTTAAACAAGAGGGAAACGAGAGGAAAGCATGAGGTCCAGCCTCCAAAACAATGACAGATATTTTAAACAAAACTATCACTTTCCCAAATGACAAGGGATCATAGTTTTATCATTCTTGGAAACATATGGCCTTCCAGTCAGAGAAGGGCAAGAAATAGAGGTCATTACTTTGACTTTTTATTTACCCACATACTCGCCCACCCACCAACCCATCCACATGGGATAATAAAAATAAGTTCTGAATTTGTAATCTGGAGATTTCCGTTTTGGTCCTAACTCAACCAGGTGCCAACTGTGTAACCTCAGGCAAATCGCTTAACCTCTCTGGTCCTCGGTTTCTCACGTGAACAATGATAACTTGGGATTATGTGACCTCTAAGATTCTTTCCAATTATAAAATACTCTAATTCATCCCTCTATTTTTTTAATGCCCCAGCTGCAGCCTACCTAGCCTGTAGCAAAGCTGAAAATAACCATTAAAGGACAAAATAGGACGTGTAAATATGAACACTCAAATCAGAAGCTTCTGGATACAAAAGACAAATTCTAAAGGCTACTCAAAAAAAAAAAAATCTGAATTATCTTTGTAGAAAAAATCCAAGTCAATTCACTAATATCCTTGGCTTTCCCATCAAGGAACCGTAGCCAAAGTTTGCTAGCAATTGGTCTAGGAAAAAACATTTCACCTATTACTTCTCCTTTAAATGGCCTAAAACATGATTACTGTGTATATTCTGTTAACTGGTACAAGTGATAGCCAATAGAAGATGGGGAGAAACGGATGGGGAAGGAAGTGAAGACAAGAGGGGGTGGGGATACAGAGACACATGGGAAGGGTAAAGTCCAGAGGTTTCAATGAAAATTGAGAGATCAGAGAATGGGATAATGATCATAAAGATCACAGAGGTGGAGCTGATCCGGGTGGCCACAGGGGTCAGGAAATGGGAATGAGCTGCTGAAGTGGAGCAGGTGAATGATTGCTCTAAAACAATCATTATCGTGAAAATACAAATTTTTAGAAATTATTATTGTATAAGAAATTTAGCTATGTAAAAGATTTACTATCATTTTAAATCATTAAAATATTTTCTTGGGCTTCCCTGGTGGCGCAGTGGTTGGGAGTCCGCCTGCCGATGCAGGGGATACGGGTTCGTGCCCCGGTCTGGGAAGATCCCACATGCCGCAGAGCGGCTGGGCCCGTGAGCCATGGCTGCTGAGCCTGCGCATCTGGAGCCTGTGCTCCGCCACGGGAGAGGCCACAACAGTGAGAGGCCCGCGTACCGCAAAAAAAAAATATATATATATATATTTTTTTTTTTTCTTGTAGGAAGTATGTTCTATTCAACAATTCAATAACGACCTTTAATCCTCACTCAGAAAAAAAAATTAAATATCTTGACTACAATTCTGTTTTATGTCTCCCTTGTTATTAATTACTAATCTGAGTTATACTGCCACATTCATTCACCCAAGATCAAATATAATGAGCATTAAATTTTTGTCTTTTGCAGCTACTAAAAAGATAATGCAGTATAAAGCCATAATCATATAGAAAAGTGTTCTGATTATGGGAAATACAGGCATACCTTGGAGATATTTCAGGTTAGGTTTCAGACCACCACAACAAAATGAATAATGCAATAAAGAGTCACATGAATTTTTTTGTTTCCCAGTGCATATAAAAGCTATGTTTATACTATATTGTAGCCTACTAAGTGTGCAATAGCGTTATGTCTAAAAAATGTACATACCTTAATTAAAAAATACTTCATTGCTAAAAAAATGTCAAAACAATTACAATAGTAACATCAAAGATTGCTGATCACAGATCATCATAACAAATATAATAAAATGAAAAGTTGAAAATACTGTGAGAATTACCAAAATGTGACACAGAGACACAAAGTGAGCAAATGCTGTTGGAAAAACGGTGCCAAGAGGGTTGCCACAAACCTTCAATTTGTTAAAAATACAGTATCTGTGAAGCACAATAAAGCAAAGTGCAATAAAACAAGGCATACCTAAAACTGGCAATTGGGGCTGAGGTACTGCTCTTTCTTACACTGAATCGATATGTGCCTGTCTGTAAAAGGATTTTCTAATAATTAACAGGATCCAACTATAAGGCTGGCTTCTTTGTGAATTATCTAGTCAAGGCTGGAAACTGGTAAAAAAATAAAGAGATGGGACTTCGTATCCTTTCAGCAGTACTTTCTACCTTCTAAAGGCTCATGATTCTAGAGTGGATATCTAAATAGTCCATGTCAGAGACTCATAATACTCAACATTTCTAAGGCAGAGGTGGATTAATCACAAAGCAAATAGAGAAAAAGATGAAGATGAATTTAATTGGTATAAAGAACAGAAAGGATGTTTGGCTTTTTGTTTGCCTGTTTCATGTAGGCAATAAATGTGTCTGTAGTATCAATCCTATATAAACCTCAAGGCCAACACATTATCATATTAAAAAGTGAGTAATTAACTGAAAATTGTTATTGAGAGGGATCATAATTTCAGATGAAGAAATCAGTCTCCTTTTACAAAGAAAAGTACTTGTTTAAAATGATTCCCAACTGATGCCAACAAACTAGGGATTATAGTATATGATGTGGGCTGAAAATAAAGATATGGCAGTTTTGGCGTACTGATGATAATTAAAGCCATGGGAGTAGAGTCACCCAAGGAGAGCATTAGAGTGACAAAATAAGAGGGCCAAGAAGAACCCCAATATTTAAAAGTTGGGAGAAAATAGAGCCCTCATAAACAGTTAAAACAGAGACATAAAAGTAAACCAGGAGAAGATGTTGTCACTGAAGCTAAGGGCCATGAGTATTTTAAGACGGGAGTGTACAGGAGTGCCAGGTGCTGCCAGGAAGTCAAGCAAAGTAAGTACTGAAAATGCTCCATGGGATTTCAACGTCATTCAAGAACTTGTCTAAATCATATTCCACAGGATGGGGTAAATGAGAAGGTAGGAGACAGCAGTGTGAACACACCCTTCAGGAGCAAGCTCTCTGAAAGGGAGGAGAAAGAGCAGAGTGACTGGAGGGGACAAGAGGGCTAGGGAAAGCTCTTCTTCCAAAGGGAAGGAAAACACAGCTACAAAGGGCAATTCTGCACAACTGGGAAATTCTGAATATGAACTATATGTTAGAGAATATTACTCTATTAATTGTAATTTTTTCAGTGTAATATATAGTATTGTAGTTATGGAAGAGAATATCCCTCTTTTTAGGACATTAATGCTAAAGTATATAGAGGTTAATATATAACGTCTGCAACTTACCAATACTTTCAAATAGAGAGGGAAATGGAGCTGGAGAGAAAGAAGGAAGAGAGAGCGAGAGAGAGGGAGAGAGAGAATGGTAAAGTTAACAATGTGAATCTAGGTAAAGTGCATGCGATATTCATTGTATTATTCTTTCATCTTCTCTGAAGGTTTGCAATTTTAAAAAATAAGATGTTGGGGGAAAATCAAAGCAGAATGGTCAAACCCCCTACTCAAAAAAAAAGGAAAAAAGAGGAAAGGCACTAGAACCTGTTAAAATGTTAATGAAGTATCAGCTAAGGGAGTGAGGGGGGAGGCAGAAGGGGAAGAGCAATGCCCCTCACTCCTACACATGCACCTGCAGCTACAGAGTACAGTCATAGTCCTTTGAGTGACAAGAACTTTAAAGAACATCTTATTTGATGTCCCATTTCACTGAAGAGGAAAATGAAGGAGGTCCCAGCTCACAGGGATTTCTGCTAGACTACACAGTGCCAGTAAAGACTGATGGCAATTATAACCAAGAATCCTCCAACACAATAACAAGAAGGATGGCAAGGGCTCCTCTAAATTTTCTTTCAGAAAATTCTTTAGAGAACAACAAAGATAAAGGAAACAGTGGTGTTCACAGTTTTTCCATGAAAGTCCCAAATTTAAATATGCAGCATTGTAAAGGAGTTAACACTAGGAAGGAGGAGGCTGGGGGAACACAGGGGTGGGGGTGAAGGGAGGGGACCCCTTGGGCAGTTATGAATGGTTTGATTATTAGATTTTTTTAAACAGCTAGGTTAACTAGATGCTATTCCCAGAATTAAAGAAATATTGTTCTGTTAAAAAAGAGACAACAGGCCCAAAATGGAGTCACTTGTGCTAAGCTCCATGTCAGTAAACCGAGACTTAATACATAACCTAATAGTATCTTCCAGCCTCTCCTAGGAATGTAATCTTAACCAGTCTAGAATTTCCTGGCCAGCACTAGTGAGGTAATCAACCTGAAAGACACTTGTCTTCCCACAAAGGAAGGTGACGTTGCCTGAAATATTCCTTTCTTTCCTTTTATGACTTCCCTATCTTACCCCTTTCTGCCTTTAAAAACCTCTCCTTTCCTGCAGCTTTTTGAAGCTCCTTTCTGTTTTCTGCATGGGATGCTGCCCCATTCATGAATCACTGAATAAAGCCAATTAGATCTTCAAATTTACTCCGTTGAATTTTGTTTTTTTAACAGATTTGGTGGCAGCACCGGCAGGACTGAAGGAGACTTCTGATGTCTTCAGCTAAAATGACAAACAAAGGTGTGGTACCCGTGAACACTTCTGATTTCTCTTTCTCACCATTTCTGAGGGCTGTGGGTAATTTCCTCTCAATTCTGATTTCTGTTCTCTTTGCAGGAAGCTCCTGATCTAACTGGCTTTCCCTTTTGGGAAACCCAGTGCAGTCCACAGTCTTCATTTTGGGGGTCTGCTGGTTCACTCCTTTCCCCAGTTCCAATTTGGGAATTGCTGGTGGTGCACACAGCATCTTCTCCTGGCCAGTCCACAGTAACACCTCTTGGTTACCGCTGGTGTGTTGAAGTACATGTTTGTCTTGTTTTGTGTAGATAAAGGCTACTGCTAATGGGAATCTTAGAAGCCACAAAAAAGCTGCAAAAATTGATGGACACGAGTCTAGCACTTTGAAAGCTGTTAGAGCGCTTGCCACCTAACTCTAAAAGACTCCTGTGTTAGGATAAGGTGGCCACTGAATGGGTGAGATTGACACTAGGTTGCCGACCAACCTCAAGAAAATTCCTGTGCAACAAGGTACACTGTAAAACACCACACAGTCTTCAACCCAGCAGCATATCCGTCTTAGCTATTAGTTTGGCTCTGAGAGACCCAAAGGTTTAGGTAAAAATAAATTAATAATAATAATAATAATAACTGGGATCCTTAAGTTCTAAGGAGTTAAGTGTGCCACATTCTGACACATATGCTTATTTTATGCCTAAAAACTGTGATCCAGGGCTTCCCTGGTGGCAGAGTGGTTAAGAATCCACCTGCCAATGCAGGGGACAAGGGTTCAAGCCCTGGTCCAGGAAGATCCCACATGCCTTGGAGCAACTAAGCCCATGCGCCACAGCTACTGAGCCTGCGCTCTAGAGCCCGTGAGCCACAATTACTGAGCCGACGTGCGACAACTGCTGAAGCCCACGCACCTATAGCCCGTGCTCTGCAACAAGGGAAGCCACCGCAATGAGAAGCCCACACACTGCAACAAAGAGTAGCCCCTACACGCCACAACTAGAGAAAGCCCGAGTGCAGCAACGAAGACCCAACGCAGCCAAAAATAAATTAATTAATTAATTTAAAATTTTTTTAAATAAAAAAAAAGAAACTGTGATCCAGGAAGTTATAAATATCTACAAAAATGACAAAATCTTACTAAAAATAGTCTAGAATTGGACAAGATCATTGCTTTGTATCCTGGGAACTTAGCTTGACAACCATCAGGTTAGGGGACCCAAAATATGGCCAACAGAAAAGTGGGTTGTACCCCATTTGCAGCTAAATATGGCTGGACAGAAATGTGGATTGAACTTCATTTGCAGCTAAGGATCTTACCAAACTGCTACTAGCCCTCAGGGAAATTACAACTGCCATTCAGAGGAACTTTACAATTAGAAAAGATCATTTAAGAAGTGCAGATGGGGGCTTCCCTGGTGGCGCAGTGGTTGAGAGTCCGCCTGCCGATGCAGGGGACACGGGTAATGAAAACGAAGTCCGATGAAGTGAACTGTTTCTAATCTGATTTCACTGCATGAAGCTAAGCCCTGCTCTACTAAACCAAAGCCCAGGGAATCTAACAAAAAAAAGCAAAAAAAAAAAAAAAAAAAAAAAAAAAGAAGTGCAGATGAAAGCTCTACCCACCACCAGTCCCTCCCATCAGAAAACTTCCACAAGCCTTAGACAGCCTCATCCACCAGAGGGCACACAGCAGAAGCAAGAAGAACTACAATCCTGCAGCCTGTGAAACAAAAACCACATTCACAGAAAGACAGACAAGATGAAAAGGCAGAGGGCTATGTACCAGATGAAGGAACAAGATAAAACCCCAGAAAAACAACTAAATGAAATGAAGATAGGCACCTTCCAGAAAAAGAATTCGGAATAATGATAGTGAAGATGATCCAGGACCTTGGAAAAAGAATGGAGGCAAAGATCGAGAAGATGCAAGAAATGTTTACCAAACATTTAGAAGAATTAAAGAACAAACAAACAGAGATGAACAGTACAATAACTGAAATGAAAAGTATACTAGAAGGAATCAATAGCAGAATAACTGAGGCAAAGAACGGATAAGTGACCTGGAAGACAGAATGGTGGAATTCACTGCTGCAGAACAGAATAAAGAAAAAAGAATAAAAAGAAATGAAGACAGCCTAAGAGACCTCTGGGACAACATTAAAGGCAACAACGTCCGCATTATAGGGGTCCCAGAAGGAGAAGAGAGAGAGAAAGGACCAGAGAAAATATTTGAAGAGATTATAGTCGAAAACTTCCCTAACATGGGAAAGGAAATAGCCACAAGTCCAGGAAGCACAGAGAGTCCCATACACGATAAACCCAAGGAGAAACACACCGAGACACATAGTATCAAATTGGCAAAAATTAAAGACAAAGAAAAATTATTGAAAGCAACAAGGGAAAAACAACAAATAACATACAAGGGAACTCCCATAAGGTTAACAGCTGATCTCTCAGCAGAAACTCTACAAGCCAGAAGGGAGTGGCATGATATACTTAATGAGATGAAAGGGAAGAACCTACAACCAAGATTACTCTACCCAGCAAGGATCTCATTCAGACTTGATGGAGAAATCAAAAGCTTTACAGACAAGCAAAAGCAAAGAGAATTCAGCACCACCAAACCAGCTCTACAACAAATGCTAAAGGAACTTCTCTAAGTGGGAAACACACGAGAAGAAAAGGACCTACAAAAACAAACCCAAAACAATTAAGAAAATGGTCATAGGAACATACATATCGATAATTACCTTAAACGTGAGTGGATTAAATGCTCCAACCAAAAGACACAGGCTTGCTGAATGGATACAAAAACAAGACCCATACATATGCTGCCTACAAGAGACCCACTTCAGACCTAGGGACACATTCAGACTGAAAGTGAGGGGATGGAAAAAGATATTCCATGCAAATGGAAATCAAAAGAAAGCTGGAGTAGCAATACTCATATCAGATAAAATAGACTTTAAAATAAAGAATGTTACAAGAGACAAAGAAGGACACTACATAATGATCAAAGGGATCAATCCAAGAAGAAGATATAACAATTATAAATATATATGCACCCAACACAGGAGCACCGCAATACATAAGGCAACTGCTAACAGTTCTAAAAGAGGAAATCGACAGTAACACAATAATAGTGGGGTCTTTAACACCTCACTTACACCAATGGACAGATCATCCAAACAGAAAATTAATAAGGAAACACAAGCTTTAAATGACACAATAGACCAGATAGATTTAATTGATATTTATAGGACATTCCAACGAAAAACAGCAGATTGCACGTTCTTCTCAAGTGCGCACGGAACATTCTCCAGGATAGATCACATCTTGGGTCACAAATCAAGACTCCGTAAATTTAAGAAAATTCAAATCATATCAAGCATCTTTTCTGACCACAATGCTATGAGATTAGAAATGAATTACAGGGCAAAAAACGTAAAAAACTCAAACACGTGGAGACTAAACACTACATTAGTAAATAACCAAGAGATCACTGAAGAAATCAAAGAGGAAATCATAAAGTACCTAGAGACAAATGACAATGAAAACACAACAATCCAAAACCTATGGGATGCAGGAAAAGCAGTTTTTGTTTTTTGGTTTTTTGTGTTTTTTGTGGTACGCGGGCCTCTCACTGTTGTGGCCTCTCCTGTTGCGGAGCACAGGCTCCAGACACGCAGGCCCAGTGGCCATGGCTCATGGGCCTAGCCGCTCCGCGGCATGTGGGATCTTCCCGGACTGGGGCACGAACCCGTGTCCCGTGCATCAACAGGCGGAATCTCAACCACTGCACCACCAGGGAAGCCCAGGAAAAGCAGTTTTAAGAGGGAAGTTTATAGCTATACAAGCTTACCTCAAGAAACAAGAAAAATCTCAAATAAACAATCTAACCTTACACCTAAAGGAACTAGAGAAAGAAGAACAGACAAAACCCAAAGTTAACAGAAGGAAAGAAATCATAAAGATCGCAGCAGAAATAAATGAAATAGAAACAAAGAAAACAATAGCAAACATAATAAAACTAAAAGCTGGTTCTTTGAAAAGATACAATTGATAAACCATTAGCCAGACTCATCAAGAAAAAGAGGGAGAGGGCTCAAATCAAAAAAATTAGAAATGAAAAAGGAGAAGTTACAACAGACACCGCAGAAATACAAATCATCCTAAGAGACTACTACAAGCAACTCTATGCCAATAAAATGGACAACCTGGAAGAAATGGACAAATTCTTAGAAAGGTATAACCTTCTAAGACTGAACCAGGAAGAAATAGAAAATATGAACAGACCAATCACAAGTAATGAAATTGAAACTGTGATTAAAAATCTTCCAACATGTGCCCAAAGCAATCTACAGATTCAATGCAATTCCTATTAAATTACCAATGGCATTTTTTACAGAACTAGAACAAAAAATCTTAAAATTTGTATGGAGATACAAAAGACCACGAATAGCCAAAGCAGTCTTGAGGGAAAAAAACGGAGCTGGAGGAATCAGACTCCCTGACTTCAGACTATATTACAAAGCTACAGTAATCAATACAGTATGGTACTGGCACAAAAACAGAAACATAGGTCAATGGAACAGGATAGAAAGCCCAGAGATAAACCCATGCACCTATGGTCAACTAATCTATGACAAAGGAGGCAAGGATACACTATGGAGAAAAGACAGTCTCTTCAACAAGTGGTGCTGGGAAAACTGGACAGCTACATGTAAAAGAATGAAATTAGAACACTGGCTAACACCATACACAAAAATAAACTCAAAATGGATTAGAGACCTAAATGTTAAGACCGGACACTACAAAACTCTTAACTGAAAACATAGTAATAACACTCTTTGACATAAATCACAGCAAGATCGTTTTTGATCCACCTCATAGAGTAACGGAAATAAAAACAAAAGTAAACAAATGGAACCTAATGAAACTTAAAAGCTTTTGAAAAGAAAACTACAAACAAGACAAAAAGACAACCATCAGAATGGGAGAAAATATTTGCAAACAAGTCAATGGACAAAGGATTAATCTCCAAAATATATAAACAGCTCAGGCAGCTCAATATTAAAAAATCAAACGACCCAATCCAAAATGGGCAGAAGACCTAAATAGACAGCTCTCCAAAGCAGACATACAGATGGCCAAGAAGCACATGAAAAGCTGCACAACATCACTAACTATTAGAAAAATGCAAATCAAAACTACAATGAGGTACCACCTCACATCAGTTAGAATGGGCATCATCAGAAAATCTACAAACAACAAATGCTCGAGAGGGTGTAGAGAAAAGGGAACCCTCTTGCACTGTTGATAGAAATGTAAATTGATACAGCCACTATGAAGAACAGTATGGAGGTTCCTTTAAGAACTGAAAATAGAATTACCATATGACCCAGCAATCCCACTACTGGGCATATACCCAGAGAAAACCGTAATTCAAAAAGACACATGCACCCCAACGTTCATTGCAGCACTATTTACAATAGCCAGGTCATGGAAGTGACCTAAATGCCTATCGACAGAAGAATGGATAAAGAAGATGTGGTACGTGGGCTTCCCTGGTGGCGCAGTGGTTGAGAGTCCGCCTGCCGATGCAAGGGACACCGGTTTGTGCCCCGGTACTGGAAGATCCCACATGCCGTGGGGCGGCTGGGCCCGTGAGCCATGGCCGCTGAGCCTGCGCGTCCGGAGCCTGTGCTCCGCAACGGGAGAGGCCACAACAGTGAGAGGCCCACGTACCGCAAAAAAAAAAAGATTTCTATGTTCTGGACTTAGAGCTCTTTTCCTTTGGAAGATTTTGGTAAATCCTTTCACAAAGGCTTTAGAAGGTTTTCCTTTCCTTCTGGGTACATAGTTTCATTTTGGTTTAGTGGAGGACACCTAAAAGAAATATTCCTATCAGACTCTGAATATCAGCTTCCAGTTTCTGACCAACTTTTGACCACAGAGCTACTTAAAAAAAAAAATCCTTTTAAATATCTTGTCACTTTTCAGTTGGGACAAGCAGTAAATATTTTTGGTAGTATTGAACAACGCCTTGCACTTAAGAGGCATCCCCAAAGAAGGTGCAAAAACTATTCTATTTTCTTCTCTTTTTGGGTACTACAGACAGAGATCTGGGAGAGCTGACTCTGGTAAGAATTCTCACCCTTAGCTGGCTTCTGCCAGTTTTCCCAGGATCCCATTTGCAGGCTCCAAGGGGATTTAAAGTAGAGGGTGTAGCTCCAGTATCTACCAGATATCAAGGTTTTTCATTAATTTAATTTTAGTTTCCCTTAGCTGCTTAAGGGAATAACATAGCAGTTTACCATAAAGTCCCTCAGAGTCTCATCAACTCTGAGAGAGGTCCATATGGGGGCCCTCCTTCAAGGGTAGATATGGGGGTATATGTAAGGCCTATAACTGGGCAGACTTTCATTTATGGTCTTGTAGTCTCTTTAGGGAAGACAATTTAGACTGAGGATTACTAGAATGAGTACTCAAATAAAGGACGATAGAGGCGAGTAGTAAAAGTTGCGTCTGTCCTGCAGTCTTTTGTTTTAGGTACCTCTTGTGTCTTTAATTTTTCATTAGACTTTTTCAATGAATTTTTCAATGAAGCTATTCTGGGGTCCTGAAGCCTTTTGTAAGGTTCTTCGTACCAATTAAAATAGATGTCCCATTCAGTTTGTTTAATTTGGGAACCCTACTTTCAACTGCACTAAATTTTTCTTTTTCCTTATTAGTCATCCATTTTATACACATCAGTGTCTCCATGTCAATCCCAATGTCCCAATTCACCCCCCCCACCCCCCGTGGCTTTTCCCCCTTGGTGCCCATACATTTTTCCTCTACTTCTGTATCTCAATTTCTGCCCTGCAAACCAGTTCATCTGTACCATTTTCTAGGTTCCACATATATGCGTTAATATACAATATTTGTTTTCCTCTTTCTGACTTTCTTCACTCTGTATGACAGTCTCTAGATGCATCCACATCTCTACAAATGACCCAAATTCATTCATTCCTGGTCGTTTGAAACCTAGGCAAATAAAAAATCTTTTAAGTGTCTTCCCCAAAAATATTAGTAAAAGTGCTTTAGCCATCTGAGCAGATAACCTTAACTTGTTCCATCTACCAGATAAACAACTTAGATTCATTCAACTTATTTTACAACTAGTCAATTACTGTACCTGATTCATGGCAGTAATTTTAAAACAGAAGCTATAAGGTCCCTGTTTGCAACTGTCTATTTATGTGTGTCTATGTATGTATTGTAGATGTACGGTATTTTCTACCTTCAGAGGGTATTGCCAAAATTAATTTGTAAAAGAGCTCTATTTAATTGGCTCAAAGAAATTAAGCACTTATATAAATTAAGTGAAATAAATAAATTGAATAGATGTAAATGGAATAAAAGTTTTTAGGTGAACTTTTTAAACGGTTTCTCCAAATCTTTTTGGTAACCTGAAAACTTAAAGTTTTGCCAAGTTAAGTTAAATTAAATGATGGACAGTCAATGAATAGCCAGATCATTTCCAAATAAGATAGAATACTGAAATATTAATTATTGAACACAGATTTATCCACTTTGGGCTTCCTTTTACAGGGAAACTAAAGATATTTGGGTCTCCTAGTAAACATGGTTTCTGCCATGCTGAGAAATTTACTAAGAGAAAATTTAATTATAAAAAGTATAAAAAATTATAAAAAGTATTTATAAATTTGCCAAGCCATATAATGCTAAAATAAAAAAGAGAGTTCATAATTGACCCAAAGCATAAATAAATAATCTATTAAAAAAAAAAAGTAATACTAAGCCTTTATGTTGTAGTTGCACAGGTATATGTTATAAGTGTTCCAGAAACTATATGCAACTCCTAAAGTCTGATATGTATGTCCTGGTATAATGTTATCATCATAATTCCAGTTATCATTTTACAATATTGAGTGTCACAGAAATAAACAAATTTCCTTGCTAATTCTATTATAATAAACTCTCATCAGATCTCTAACAATGGGCATTTTTTTAAAGTTTTCTGTCGTTTATAGACAATTATTGTTTTAACTCAGATGCTTTTGCAAAGATGTTGCTGCAAAAGTGCCTCATCTTCAAGGAGATTCATGGAAAGGACTCCGGCAAACACAAGTTTCTGATAACTTTAAGATCATAAACTGAACTGGATAAGAATTTCTAGAAGTAATGGAAAAAAACTGGATTAAAGCAGAAAAAGAATTAATAATATGGGACTGAATGAACTGAAAAGGGTGATTATAATTTTTATTCCTTCTTGCTTGAAGCACTACTGGTTCTTTAATGTTTTGTTTTTCCAGATTTGAGGAAACTTTTTCTCTTAAGCTATCTATGACTTACAACAATTTGGTAAAGTATACTTTTGTAAACAAAGATGAAACATTTACTTTTTCTCCCTACCTGATCCCTCCAGAATTTGGAAACTCCTGAATATTCTTTTTATGGCAAAATAGTTAGTGACTTACATAAGTCCAATGAGAATCTGTTCTCCTTGCAACAGGACACAATTGGAAACACTGGTTATATTACCAAAACTTTAACTGGAATGTTATATTTGAGAGAGATGTACATAGACTCAGATATGACCAGATAGCTTTAAAGAACTAAGGTTGACTTTATGGAGCCAATAAAGCCCCTTGGAAAAATCGACCTGGTACCTTACATACAAGGTTCTAGCAAAGCAGTCTTAAAAAGAACTCATATGGTCAAGCACTACTCTTGCTACACCTATGTAAATAATCAGGCCAAGTATAACGCAAATAAATTAGTTTTACGGTGATTATCTTTGTTTTGGGGGGTTTTTTTTGCTGTACGCGGGCCTCTCACTGCTGTGGCCTCTCCCGCCGCGGAGCACGGGCTCCGGATGTGCAGGCCCAGTGGCCATGGCTCACGGGCCCAGCCGCTCCGCAGCACGCGGGATCCTCCCGGACCAGGGCACAAACCCGTGTCCCCTGCATCAGCAGGCGGACCCCCAACCACTGCGCCACCAGGGAAGCCCCTATCTGTGTTTTTCAAAAATGGAGGTAGTTATAAAGATTATGTTTACATCTTTGTAGATATTAGATTCTAATCCTGATAATTGTCTTTGAGATTTTGTTAAATACCTGTAAATTAGACCGGATCCTGAATTCTTCTAGTTTCCTCAAATACCTGGCTATAACTCACCAAACTAATGTTTCCCATTTTCTCCTACCCTTCTGATTTGGAATCACTAAGAACAAAGACTGCCCTTGAATCTCCTTGGAATGGACTATACCAGGTCTTCCTCACTACCCAGATGGCAGCCAAACTTTAGGAACTTGAACCTTGGGGACACATCTCACAGCTGAAGACGGCTCCACCGGACATCTGGCCCTGCACAAATGGTAGAGACCTCCCAACCAAATCGACGAAGAAGAGACGTAGCTGACATCAATGTGGACTGCTTCCTCCCAAGATGCTGGATCAAGACTTCATACTTTAAACATGAAACGCTTTCTTCTTCTCTTTCTTTCCTTTACCCTGGCATTGGCCTGGAAAGGTAACACCATCACCTGTATCTCCCAGCCCATTGCTAAGGGGGGTAACTTTTCACTGCTAGATTTGTCATTATCAAAAAAACTGATCTGTCCATTTATAGTATTAGCTTAGTGGGAGTGCTTTGTGCCCTGACAGGATTTAATTTTGTCTGTGGTGATTATCATTCTCCTTGGGCCTATGAATACCTAGATGGCTGGCGCATAACTCGGCAATGCCTCTTCGGTTACCTAACTGCGCCCCTAACTGTCCACAGAGACACCTCATTGGTCAACTCTCCTGAATTTGCACTGTCAAGTTAGAAAGAACCTACCAGGAGGCTTTCATGATTCAGGATTTGCTTTCTTTGGCAGATGCCTGCTGCCCTGGTTAGAAGTAAATGCAAAGGAGGCTACGATCAGGAACCTCTCCTTAACTCTTGAAGATACTGCAGAATCTGTTGATAAAGCAATAGCTGCTCAGTGAAAATCCTTAGACTCTCCGGCCCAAGTTGTTTTTGATAATTGGATAACCCTAGATTATCTTTTAGCTTTGTAAGGAGGTGTCTGCTGTGGCCAACACCACCTGTTGCACCTGGATTAACATTTCTGGGGAAGTTGAAACTCAGCTACATACGATCACTGAACAAGTCACTTAAAAAGGTGACTCCTTCAATAGGGTCTTTC
Organism: Lipotes vexillifer; assembly: GCF_000442215.2. NCBI lineage: Eukaryota > Metazoa > Chordata > Mammalia > Artiodactyla > Lipotidae > Lipotes > Lipotes vexillifer. Next base: position 109,705 of record NW_006795060.1, read on the forward strand.
TTCGACTTATTTGATTTTGATTGGTTTGGGTTCTGGGGACCATGACTTCGAAGTACACTCCAAACACTGGGAATTATCCTGTTTATCATAATCATAGTAGTCTCCCTGCTACACTGTATTCTCTCAAAAGTTTGTTTAAAATAAGATTTAATTTTATTTATTTTTGACTATGTTGGGTCTTTGTTGCTGTGCACGGACTTTCTCTAGTTGTGGTGAGCAGAGGCTATTCTTCGTTGCAGTGCACGGGCTTCTCGTTGCAGTGGCTTCTTTTGTTGCGGAGCATGGGCTCTAGCTCTAGAGCGCAGGCTCAGTAGTTGTGGCACATGGGCTTAGTTGCTCTGCGGCATGTGGGAATCTTCCTGGACCGGGGATTGAACCCGTGTCCCCTGCACTGGCAGGCGGGCTCTTATCCACTGCGCCACCAGGGAAGTCCCCTCTCAAAAGCTTTAAATGCGTGATTGCAGCCACTCACCACCAAGCAAATGATCTCTCTAACACCGGAACATCAGAAAAGGAATAAAGAGAATGACCAACTTAAAAATTGTGAAACTGAAGTTGTGGCCTGTTTGTATCACAGAGATTAAGCAAATAACATTATGATCTGTGAATAGCACACAAAAGATCAACAAAAATTGTGAGAACTCAGAGCAGTAGCTGGGAGTGGCACTAACATTTTACATTTTTATCATACCTTTCAGCCTGAGAGTCTGATGAAAAAGGGGGAATTATTAAAAAAGAAACAACAGGCCCAAAATGGAGTTACTTGTGCTAAACTCCATTTCGTCAAATTGAGACTTAATACCTAACCTAATTGCAGTTTCAGCCTCTCCTAGGAATGTAATCTTATCCAGTGGGTATTTCCTGGCCAGCAGTAGTGAGGTAACCAACCTGATAGACCCCTGTCTTCCCCCAAAGGAAGGTGAACTTTCCTGAAATATTCCGTTCTTTTCATTTGACTTCCTTGTCCCACTCCCTTTCTGCCTTTAAAAACCTCTCCTTTTCTGCAGCTTTTTGGAGCTCCTTTCTATTTTTTAGATGGAATGCTGCCTGATTCATGAATCATTCAATAAAGTCAATTAGATCTTCAAATTTGCTAAGTTGAATTTTATTTTTTAACAGATTGCTGCTTAGTATTTTTAAATTTTTAAGCAAAAATACAGAACAAATATTTTTTAGAAGAACAATGTCCATTAGAGAAAATTTCCATTTGTCATAGCTTAAAGCATCAAACTTCAAAACCAAAAATGCTAGGTAGCCTTTGCAGCACTTAGAGAAAATGAATAAATGCATTTCTAAGTGGTCTCAAGGGAAAAAATAAAAGAAAATATAGTGTTCTCAAAGTGGTCTACAAGAAAAAAAAAAAGGCAACAGATTATTAATTCAAAACCCATCAGTATAAAATTTTAAGTGTAAAGTGAAGTTCAGAAGAAGGGAACTGCAATGTTTAATTTCTGGGTGTTGGATAAATTCCAATTTTACAAGTCAGGGCAGCATATCAAAAGGAGCATGAACTTTGGAAACTGTCAAAGCTGGTTCCAATTCAGGTTCAGCCATCAACTAGTACATGACTTTGGGCATGACTAGTCTCGAGACATGACTAGTCTCGATTTCTTCACGTGGAAAAAGAAATTAATTAAAGCTTCCTCCAAGAGTTTTGGCAAGAAATAGAAATAATAAATGTAGTAGGCACTCAATAAATGACAGCTGTTATTACTCTCTTCCCTACTGCATATCACAAAAGAATCAAAATAACAACAATAACAATAATAATACAACAATGCTACTTCTCTACATGGAAGGGGGATAGCCCATAAGAAAGGGATAGTCTCAATTTTATATGCAGGCTACTCTTTCTCAAAAATGCCATGATACTCCAGAGGCAGAGAACTGTGGTGGGGCTGAATGACCAACGTGGGGAAAAACCCTTCACACTAGTCAGAAGTAAGCTCTAGGCCTGGCTCTGCCACTTACTAGCTATGTGTTCTTAAGCAAATCACTTTGCCTTTCAAAGCCTCAGTTTCCTTTTCTGCAATTTGAGAACAACCCTTCACAGGTTGTAAAGATCAAATGTATGTGAAAGGACTTGTCCAACTATAAAAGCACTATGCAAATAAAAGGTACTTTACATAAGTACATTTAATTAAAGCGAGTTTCCAAGTACAGCAACTTTGGAAGTCACGATAAAAGCATGTAATGAATGACGGCAAAAAAAACTGTAGTCAGAACACTTTGGGTTCAAATCCCAACTCCGGCAATTGTTAGTTATATAACCTTGACAAGTGCTGACCTTACAGAGCACAAGCTTCTTCATCAGTACAAAAAGCAATAACACTTTACTCAGGTTTATTGTAAGGATTAAGTAAAATATATGTAGCACACTCTTTGGAATACAGTTAGTAATAAGGAAATAATAACTATTATTTTCTATCAAGACCTTTCAAAACATTCACAGCCCTTGACACAGAAATTTCATGTCTAATCACTTGAATATGGGAATAATCCAAAATAAGGAAAAATATTTACATGAAGAAATTCTTCAATGTGTTGTTTATATTAGTAAACAAAAAAATGTCCAATATTAGAGGAATAATTAACTATATTATGGCCTATCCACTAATGAAACATTTAGTAATGGCTAAAATGATGTTTACAAAACATTTATAACAACTTGAGAAATGTTTACATAACAATGTCTTAGTGCCAAAAGCGAGGCTATAAAAAAATTATTATTTAGGGTGATCAAAAATATACACTAAAAAAATACATATATACTATACCAAAAAAAACTGGGTAGTAGACTGATGAGTAATTATTAATTATTTCCAACTGCTTTTCTATATCTTACAATATTCTGAATGAGAAAAACATTTTATGGTAAATGTAAGTAAACACAGTATATCAGTTTTCAGCAGATTTATTATTATGAAATTATAATAAACATTGATTGATATATTCAACAAGAGATAATGGGAGAATAAAAAGAATAAGGGAATACTCTGAACAAGTATGTGCTAATAAATAATTTAGATGAAATGAACCCATTCTTAAAAGGACACAAACTACTGAAAATGACTGAAAAAGAACTACTGAAAAAGAATAGAAAATCTGAATAGACCTATAACAAGTAAAGAGTAGAATAAGTAATCAAAAAACTACCCACAAAGAAAGGCCCATGCCCAGATGGCTTCACTGACAAATTCTACCAAACATTTAAAGAATTAATCCCAATTCTTCACAAACTCTTCTAAAGTATGGAAGAGACGGAATACTTTCCAACTCATTTTTTAAGGCTACTACTACCCTGATATCAAATCTAGACAAAGACATCACAGGAAAAGAAAAATAGAGACCAACATCTCTTTTGAATACAGATGTAAAAATCTGAAACAAAATACTACCAAACTGAATCCACTAACATATAAAAAGGATTACATAGAGAGCTTCCAGGTTGGTGAACTCATGGTGGCTTGGAGAGGGCACAGAAGCTCGCACCCTTCCTGTAGCCTTGCCTAAGCATGTTTTCTCATAAACCGCTTCCCACCGGCCACAAAGCTCAGACCACCTGCCAACACTGGGAGGAGGCTGGTGTCCATCTGCCATGATGCCTCAACGTGCACCTTTGGCCACTTGCTCACTCGAAGACGTTCAAAGGTGCATGACTATTTGATCACCCAAGCACAGGGATAAATGCCAATCACATCTCACTATGACCACTGAGGAGTTCAAGGGAAAAAAAGCTCACAGAAACATCAGATAACCTTGGCCACAAGATCAACTCATGAAACGATACGAAGTTTTCCTGTGGTGTTCTCCCAAGATGATGGTAACAATGTGCCAAGGATGAAAGAAGCTACACTCTATAATAAGAGCTCTATACATAACATATACGATCAGAATACAAAAGTATCAAGGATATGCTATTTTCTGAAATTAGTTTCCATTTCTGATCATCTATCTGTTAACCTAAACTAGGAATCATCTAAGATAAAGTCTGTCCCTCACAACATTCAAAAGTCTAGTGTAGGAGAGGAATCAGATGGCAGAATAGAAGGATATGGAGCTCACTTCCTCCCACAAATACATCAAAAATCCATCTTCCTGTGGAACAATTCTCAAAGAATACCTACTGAATGCTGGCAGAAGATATCAAGACACCCAAAATTACAAGAAAAGTCTCCACGTAACCAGGAAGACCCCTCAATGCTTTTATCTAGATTCATGTTTAAAATGGGAGAGATTTCGTCCTTCATATTCCCCTGTAAATTCTCAGCATGGAACAGAGACTCCAGTGCCTGCTATGTTCTCAGTAAGTATTTCTGGCAGAATGAATGAATGAAACCATCATACATATTACTTCATGTTATATAAAACCACATTTATCGTTCGGAGCATTTGTGCTTTCTCAGTATTTTCATGCATCATCAATATAGGTGTATTATATTCAGGAATAAGTAAAACAGTGCTTGTTTAAAAAAATAGAGTTTAGGGACTTCCCTGGTGGTGCAATGGATAAGACTCCGCGCTCCCGATGCAGGGGGCCCAGGTTCGATCCCTGGTCAGGGAACTAGATCCCACATGCATGCCACAACTAAGAGTTTGAATGCCACAACTAAGGAGCCAGTGAGGCGCAACTAAGGAGCCCACGTGCCACAACTAAGGAGCCCGCATGGCACAACTAAGACCCCGTGCAACCAAATAAATAAATATTTTTTAAAAAATAGAGTTTACGGGATTAAGAGGTACAAATTATTATGTATAAAATAAGCTACAGGGGGCTTCCCTGGTGGCTCAGTGGTTGGGAGTCCGCCTGCCGATGCAGGGGACATGGGTTCGTGTCCCGGTCCGGGAGGATCCTGCGTGCCGCGGAGCGGCTGGGCCCGTGGGCCATGGCCACTGAGCCTGCGCGTCTGGAGCTTGTGCTCCGCGGTGGGAGAGGCCACAGCGGTGAGAGGCCCGCGTACCGCAAAAAAAAAAAAAAAAAAAGCTACAAGGATGTATTGTATAACATGGGGAATATAGCCCATATTTTATAATAACTATAAATGGAGTATAACCTTTAAAAATTGTGAATCACTATATTATTTACCTGAAACTTATATAATATTATACATCAACTATACTTCAACTAAAGAGAAAAAAATAGAGTTTATAAAGGTAATGCATGCAAGACCTCTTCAATAAAACCAGGTGGCAACTGCAAACAGAAAAAAAAAAAGGATTATATACCATGATCAAGTGGGATTTATGCCAGGAATACAGTTGGTTCAATACCTGAAATTCAATTAATGTACAGTACATCATAGAATAAAGAACAAAAACTACATGATCATCTCAATACATGTAGACAAGGCATTTGACAAAATTAAGTAACACTTTTTAATTTAAAAAAAAACAATCAATAAACTAGTATTAGGAATGAACTTCCTCAACCTGATAAAGAGCATCCACAAAAAAGTCACAGTTAATATCACACTTAAAGGTGAAAGACTGAATGCCTCCCCCCTAAGATTAAGAACAAGACAAGGAAGCCTACTCTTGCTTTTCTCTTTAACAGTGACTGAGACTGTAGCCAGGATAGTCAGGCAATAAAGTGAAATCAAAGGCACAGAATAGAAAGGAGGAAGCAAAACTTCGTCTATTTGCAGATGACATGATTTATAAATAGAAAATCCTAAGGAATCCACTAAAAATCAATTAGAGCTAATAAATGAGTTTAGCAAAGTCTCAGGATACAAGATCAATCAATACACAAAAATCAATTGTTTTTCTGTACACTTGCAATGAACAACCCCAAAATGAAATTAAAATGACAATTCCATTTATAATAGCATCAAAAAGAATAAAACACTTGGGCTAGATTTAACAAAAGAAGAGTAAAACTTAAACTCTGAACACTACAAAACAAGGCTGAAAGAAATTAAAGACCTCAATAAATGGAAAGCTATCCTGTGTTCATGAGTCAGATGATTTAACTGTTAAGATGACAACACTTCCCAAACTGATCTACTGATTCAACGTAATCCACATCAACATTCCAGCTGGTTTCTTTTGAGAAACTGATCCTAAAATTCATATAGAAATGCAGGGGGCCCAGAAAGCCAAAACAATCATGAAAAAGAGAAACAAAGTTGAAGGAGTCACACCTCCAATTTCAAAACTTTCTACAAAATCTACAGTAAGCAAGACAGTGTGGTACTGGCATAAGGATGGACATATAGATCAATGGAACAGAACTCAGAGTCCAGAAATAAACCCTGACATTTATGGTCAATTGATTTTTTTTAAAATAAATCTATCTATTTATTTATTTATTTATTTTTGGCTGGGTTGGGTCTCTGTTGTGTGCGGGCTTTCTCTAGTTGCGGCAAGCGGGGGCTACTCTTCGTTGTGGTGCACAGGCTTCTCATTGCGGTGGCTTCTCCTGATGCACAGCACAGGCTCTAGGCACGTGGGCTTCAGTAGTTGTGGCTCACGGGCTCTAGAGTGCAGGCTCGGTAGTTGTGGCACATGGGCTTTGTTGCTCCGCAGCATGTGGGATCTTCCCGGACCAGGGATCGAACTCGTGTCCCCTGCATTGGCAGGCAGATTCTTAACGACTGCGCCAGCAGGGAAGCCCTGGTCAATTGATTTTTGACAA
>NW_006795060.1:116424-124700 GCF_000442215.2 Lipotes vexillifer
TTGCGGAGCACAGGCTCCGGACGTGCAGGCTCAGCGGCCGTGGCTCACAGGCCCAGCCGCTCCACAGCATGTGGGATCTTCCCGGACCGGGGCACGAACCTGTGTCTCCTGCCTCAGCAGGCGGACTCTCAACCACTGCGCCACCAGGGAAGCCCATGGTCAATTGATTTTTGATAAGAGCGCCAAGATCATTCAATGGGGAAAGAATAGTCTTTTCAACAAATGGTGCTGGGACAACTAGATATTCACATGCAAAGGATAAATTTGTATCCCTACCTCATACCATATATGAAAATTAACTCAAAATTGATCAAGAACTAAATGTAAGACCTAAAAATACAAAATTCTTAGAAGAAAACATAAGCACAAATAATCTTGACTTTGGCCCAAAAGCACAAGCAACCAAAGAAAAAATAAATTGGACTTCACCAAAATTAAAACCTTTGTGCTTCAAAGAACGTCATCAAGAAAATGAGAAGAAGGCTTCCCTGGTGGCGCGGTGGTTGGGAGTCCGCCTGCCGATGCAGGGGACGCGGGTTCGTGCCCCGGTCTGGGAGGATCCCACGTGCCATGGAGCGGCTGGGCCCGTGAGCCATGGCCACTGGGCCTGCGTGTCCGGAGCCTGTGCTCTGCAACGGGAGAGGCCACAACAGTGAGAGGCCCGTGTACCTCAAAAAAAGAAAATGAGAAGACAACCCACTGAATGGGAGAAAATATTTGCAAATCATACATTTGATAAGGAACTTGTAACTAGAATATTAAAAAAACTCTTACAAAAAAATATAAAAGTAAATAACTCAATTAAAAAATTAGCAAATGGGACTTCCCTGGTGGTGCAGTGGTTAAGAATCTGCCTGCCAATGCAGGGGACATGGGTTCGAGCCCTGGCCCGGGAAGATCCCACATGCCGCGGAGCAACTAAGCTCGTGTGCCACAAGTACTGAGCCTGTGTGCTGCAACTACTGAAGCCCACACGCCTAGAGCCCATGCTCCGCCACAAGAGAAGCCACCGCAATGAGAAGCCCCCACACCACAACAAAGAGTAGCCCCTGCTCGCCACAACTAGAGAAATCCCGTGCGCAGCAATGAAGACCCAACGCAGCCAAAAAAAGACACAGCAAATGATCTGAATGGTATTTCCCCAAAGAAGATCTACAAATGTCTAATGAACACATGAAAAGATCCTCAACATCATTAGTCATTAGGGACATTCAAATAAAAACCCTAATGAGATACCACTCCATACCCACTAGGATGGGTATAATCAAAAGGACAGACAATAACAAGTGTTGCTGAGGATGTGGAGAAATAAGAACCCTCATACTTTCCTGGCGGGAATATAAAATGGTGCAGCGACTTGGGAAGACAGTTTAGAAGTTTCTCAAAATGTTAAACATTGGGCTACCATATGACCCAGCAATTCTACTCATAAGTCTATAGCCAAGAGAACTGAAAACATGTTTTATATAATAACTTTTACGTGAATGTTCATAGTAGCATTGCTCACTATAGCGAAAAAATAGAAACAATCCAAATGCCCATCAACTGATGACTGGATGAATACAATGTAACATATTCATACAAAGGAATATTATTCAGCATTAAAAAGGAATGAAGTTCTGATTCATGATACAACATGGATGACCTTTGAAATACGACACTGAATAAAAGAAGTCAGACACGAAAGACTCCATATTGTCTGATTACATTTATATGAAATGTCCAGAACAGCCCAAATATATAGAGACAAAAGGAGATCTGTGATTACCTAGGGCTGTGGAGGTATAGGGTAGGGGAGTAACTGCTAATGGTTTGGGGGGCGGGGGATGAAAATGTTCTAAAACTGACTGTGGTGATGGTTGTACGGCTCTATGAATATACCAAAAATTCACTGAAGTTTACACTTTAAACTGGTGAATTGTGTAGTATGTGAATAATAAAGCTGCTATAATTAAAAAGTGATCCAGGAAAACAGTTTGGCATTTCCTCAAAAAGTTAACCACAAAACTACCATATGACCCTGAAATTCCTACTACTAGGTATATACCCAAAAGAATTGAAAACAGGGACTCAAATAAGTACACGTACACTCATGTGCATAGCAACACTATTCACAATAGCCAAAAAGGTGGAAAAAACCCAGATGTCCATCAAATGAATGGACTAAAAAATGAGATATATTCATACGATGAAATATTATCCGGCCTTAAAAATGAATGAAGTACTGATACATGCTACAACACGGATGAACCTCAAAAACATTATGCTAAGTAAAAGAAGCCAGACAAAAGGGTTACATCGAGTATGATTCTATTTACATGACATGTCCAGAACAGGTAAATTCATAGAAAAAGAATACAGATGGGTGGTTGCCAGGTGCTGGGGGAAGAGGAAATAGGGGGAAACTGCTTAATAAATAAGGGACTTTACTTTGGAGTGATGGAAATGTTCAAGAACTAGATAGAAGTGGTGGTTACACAACTTTGGGTAAATGGCACTTAACTGTTCCTTTTAAGATGGTTAATTTTGGGCTTCCCTGGTGGTGCAGTGGTTAAGAATCCGTTTGCCAATGCAGGACACAAGGGTTCAAGCCCTGGTCTGGGAAGATCCCACATGCCTTGGAGCAACTAAGCCCATGTGCCACAACTACTGAACTGAGCTCTAGAGCCCACGCACCACAACTACTGAATTCCCTGGTGGTGCAGTGGTTAAGAATCCGTTTGCCAATGCAGGACACAAGGGTTCAAGCCCTGGTCTGGGAAGATCCCACATGCCTTGGAGCAACTAAGCCCATGTGCCACAACTACTGAGCCTGCGCTCTAGAGCCCGTGAGCCACAACTACTGAACCCACGTGTCACAACTACTGAAGCTCACGTGCCTAGAGCACATGCCCTGCAACAAGAGAAGCCACTGCAATAAGACAGTGCACCGCAACGAAGAGTAGCTCCCGCACGCCGCAACTAAAGAAAGACCGCGCAGCTACGAAGACCCAGCACAGCCAAAAATAAATAAATAAAATAAATAAATTTATTTTTAAAAAGATGGTTAATTTTGTGTTACATGAATTTCACCTCAATAAATTATTTAAAAGAAACAGCAATCCAAAAATTGAAGTTAATGTTCCCATTTGCATGCAACATTTTAAAAGCTGAAAAGTATTTCAAAAAGAGAGAATTTACGCTTACGTTTTTAAGTTTTTTGGTTTTTTTTTTTTGCAGTACGCGGGCCTCTCACTGTTGTGGCCTCTCCCGGTGCGGAGCACAGGCTCTGGACGCGCAGGCTCAACGGCCACGGCTCACGGGCCCAGCCGCTCCACGGCATGTGGGATCTTCCCGGACCAGGGCACGAACCCGTGTCCCCTGCATCGGCAGGCGGACTCTCAACCACTGCGCCACCAGGGAAGCCCTACCTTTTTTTTAACCTAAGAAATTTGGCTAAATTTTTAAAACTCTGGGAATCTTAGATATAAAAAGAGAATAACTCTCTTTACTCTCATAATAAATTACTACCATGGAATTAGTTCAGTTGGAGCTTTTGAAAGATTTATTTCATGACATGCTTACAGATCTGAAAGAGTTAGTGCATCTCCTGTTGCCCCACTGTCAGAGATTAACTTGCTAACTCACTGGCACAAGTCAGCTGGGAGGGAGACTAACATGTGATTCCCAAAGGAAAACATTCCACACTAATTAGAATAGAATACTCTGTATCCTAAACTCTGCATCTTAAGCCTGAGTAAACTGCTAAAACCAAGATGTGGAACAGAAATTGGGAAAATTATCTATAACCTAGATAACAAAGGAATGGAGTTTAAGAGCAAGTTATTCACACAAGCACCCCAGCTTGTTTGTTTCTGGTTTAATTTGCATGTGGAGACTATGTCCGTTAAACACTCAAGTGAGTTTCAAATAGATTCTGGTACCTATGAGAAAGAATGTCAGTACAAAATAAACAAAGAAAATACTGAAGCCTCTAATTACATGGGGGTTGTGGGGGGCACATCATCTATTTAGAAACAACACACTTTTCAGGAAGCAGATAATCTAGCATTTCTCAAATTCTACGTAGAATATTCTAAAAACATGAAGCAAATCTCATGAAGTTCTGTATTGAATAGCTATAAAAAATCTGATCATTGAGTTATAAAATCTGATAAAAATTCAATGATGCTACCAAATGTCACATAGGTATGGATAGAGCTATCTATAAACGTACTGAATAAACAGATATAAATTTACAGAGAGGCTTTCTTGTTCCCTGCCACTAAGTTTTAAATTGAGATTTTATATTGGTACATTTTCAACTGAAATCAAATCAAACATAAAATATCTCTCAGATAATACTTTATGGCACATCATAAATTCAAAGCTACATCTTCCTAAAGGTAGTTTCCAATGTTATCCCAATTTAACCTTCAGTTCAAGTGATGATGCCTCGTGTAAAATCACTCTGGGCAGCTTGAGAACTGTGTGTGTAAATGAGAAAGGGGCAGAGGGTGAACCCAGCTCACTCTCCCCTTTTGATCCAGGAAGACAGGCACACTCCTAGCACTCACCTTTCTCACATTTCTTGTCTTTCATTGAAGACGAAGTGCCACAGCCCATGTCTTGTAAATCATGAATCAACTTCTCACTCTAAAACAGGGTGAAAAGTGCTTCCCTTTACTCTGCGAGGAGCCCCTCCTGACTGATCCACTTCGGTCACAGATCCTGATGAGGAGGACACATGAGGGAGGGAGGAAAGCGGCCGTTAACAAGGTATCTAAGGGCTGCTCAGCAGGATTCATTTTACGCTTCTTCTCAACTGCTATTCATCATATGATATGGAAAGTGATCAGACATAGTCTAATCCTGGTTTATTTTCCAAAACACAGAAGCAGCAACAGAGCAGCTATACATTGCTTTTCTGCAACACATAAATTACATTTTCCCTGTGTCTAAGTCAGATCAATACTTTATAAAATAAAGCATTAAAATGAAAAGAAAAATGGAAATGTAAGATCATACAATTTTCTAATTGAAATATAGGGAATGGGATATGAAGGATCTGACATAATTTAACTGTTTTGCTTTTAAGCTCAAAATAGTTAAATCTATCTGGGCTTTTAAAAACACAAATTGGAGAATGGCTATGAGACAACAACAACATATTTATACAACTATGCCAAAATTCAAATCAAAATGAGTTCTTTGACACTATTTCTCAGAATCAGTCAGGGCACTTATTTAAAAAAAAAAAAAAAAAAAGGAGGCTTCAAGGCCTCCCCAGAAACTAAAGCATCAGAATCCAGGAAGTTCCCTTTTCAAACAAGCTCTCCAGGCATTTCTGAGGCCCCTCCAAAGTCTGCCCTTGCACTCACCAGGCCTTCCGATGGCTCAGCTGAGACTGTTACATTGGATCTTCCACAGTCACTCCATGGCAGTTTTCAACAAAATTCCTTTCTGTAGTAATCCCACCTCATGCCTTTTTAGGGTGATGTTTCCTTTATTTTGTGATGCTCCAAACCAGCCTGTGCTAATCTATTTGCATTTCTTGATAGTAACAAAGTCAAAGAACAACTGACTTGGGACTCTGCCAGGCATGCCTATTTTTCCGTTAGTACTACACTAAACGCTGCAAGATTGCAACTCAATGAAAGAAAGGGGCAAAACAAAATGAGCAAAATATCTGAATTATGGAAATATTTTTAAAACAACAATAACCTTAATAAACAGATATTCTGATCAGAGCTAGGCTTGATTCTATTATGTATTGAATTAATTAACCCTCCTAAACTTTGGGTTATTTCCAAATTTGAGAGGCATTTCTTACATATCTCTCTTATCTACAGCAGGGGTAAAAAATGTTAACAGGGTCAGCTCCAACGGCAGAAAACCCTTGTGGCATTCCACTCCAGACCAATCTCTAGGGTTACTACAGACGCATTACATTCACACTCTCCTACTCCTTCAGTTAGGTGGTAAATTTACCCACCGTAAGCATCCGCTTACTTATCTATGAGACGTCCTGGTAAATTTCGCTAACTATTTTAATGAAATTAATATATATAATTTGACACCTTGACATTCCAGGCTAGCCAGCAGCAGAAGAAGAAAAAGAGGAGGAGCAGGAGGAAGAAAGGAAGGAAGGAAGGAAATCAGTTTGCCATTACTTTTAATAACAGAATTACAGACGTTTAAAGGTGGTAGACTTTTAGAATTACCCAGAATTTACACAAAGTGCAAGAAAACTAAGCCCCTTGTCCAAAGTCATATAGACAAACTGGCTGTCAAACTCTGTTGCATATTAGTATCACCTGGGGAGCTTTTAAAACTCCCAATGCTCAGACGGCACCTCACCAAATTAGTCTCTGGGGATTTAAAACATGGTGATGCCTGGGTCCCATCCCCAGAGATTCTGATGTAATTGGTATTGAGTGGGGTTTGGGCATCAGGGGCGTTAAAAGCTCCCCAGGTGGTTTTAATGTGCAGCAAAGTTTGACATTCTCTACTGCAGACAATGTTCTAGGGAACCCATGGCGATGCCTAGTGATCATCACATTTTCCTCTAAATGCTTTGACTCCATCTGTTTGGAACAGAATTTTTCCAGAGGTCATGTCAGGCTTATAAGGCAGTGGCTTCTGGGATCTACTCTTTGCTTGTTTTTGAAATTGGGGCACTATTTACTCATCACCTCTGCTCTCTCCATTCTCAGACATTTCTCAAAGGTTATCCACAGTGCCTATGAGAACAGGTCTGCTGGGTTCCTCCTCACCCTTTGAAGTAGTTCATTTGGTCCTGGTGAGTCTCTCCTAGTGCCTAGATCCGTGCTCTCCTATATGAGTACCACAAAACTTAACCAGGGGAGACAATTTTAAAATGCAGACTCCCGGGCTTTACTGCCAATACTTGGATTCAAGCAGTCCAAGGGGGCCTGGGAATGTGCAATTAAAAGTGCACCCTTCGTGGGACTTCGACACAAGCACTCCCCACATCTCAGTTTGAGAAAAACTGCTCTCCATATCTCCCTTGGGCTTTGCTTCCATCTTTATGCTATTTTTTTCTACCCCTTTTTATGAATACATAAGAGTTAGGCATTGAGTAGGCAACACTGATGCTACGATAGGAAGTGATATATTTCAAACTCAGGTTTTTTTTCCAGAAAAAAAAAGCAATCTCTCTCCAAAGGCATTTGGTTCTCAGCCACTCCTCAGTCAATTCATTACACAACAAACAAAAGTCCATATAAAAGATTCACTAGGAACTAAGAAGCATCAAACTTGAATATATTTCTGCTAGACTGTAAGCTTCATGGGTACCTTTGTTTCTAAATACTCTGAATCTCTGGCACCTACACAGTGCATTTCACATAGCAGGTGCTTGATAAATGCCAAATGAATGAATGAATGAATGAATAAGGGAATGCATATTTCTAGGCCAGGGTCCTTTAAAAAATTAATGCTAATAGTAATTATTAGTCCATCATTTCGTGCACAGATACATGCTATTTGATTACACAAAAGCCTTTTATTAAACCAGAAAATGGGTAGTACTTATATATTCATTTTTAAAGAAAAACTTTAAATCATGATAGAAAGAAATGAGCATTGTTCTAGAATTCTCGGGTTATTAGAAAAAAATAATTTGCTATTAGAATTTTTACATTACTAAATAATAATAATTTAATTTCCTTAGGTAACAGGTAAAACAAAACAAAAGAGTCAGCTCATTTTAATTCTCACCAAAACAAGAGCTGGTTAAGGCCAGGTGCCACTTACTACTCCCATACACTACCCAACATAGACTGCAATCACCCACTTAAAGGCTGAGAGGGACGCACGTTTGTAAGCAGTGTATGTCCCTTTGAGGACAACCCTGGGTGGTGTAAAGCTGATAAAAATGATTTGGGAATTTTCCATTATTTGGGACAATCTAAGCTTCTTCCACTCCCTGCCCTCTGTCAGCATCAGATAAACAGTGTGCTAAAGAGGTCTCTGAAGAAATGATTTCCCTAGGGCCTGAAAGGAGTTCTCCAGCTCAAGAGGTGGGTAGTCTCTGCAGCATTCACAAAGACCCAAGGATGCCGTAGTCAGTGACATAAACCACTTAAAAGGTGGATCTTGGCAAATAACAGCTTGAAACTTGCTCAGTGCTGCTGCCCCTACCAATATATACCGAGGGTGGTTTTAAAGCATAAACGTAAAACAGTGACTCATCCTTGGCACACTTATAATCTGCAAAAGGAAAGTCTTCCAAGGCTTCTGCTAAAAGGTTTTCACTGTGCGTGGCGGCGGGG
>NW_006795060.1:124753-133450 GCF_000442215.2 Lipotes vexillifer
GGGGGGGGTGCGGGGGAGGGTAGAGTGGGGGAGAACTGTTCGACGTTGTTTAGTTCTTTTCATCTTAACCACTATTCATTTCCCAAGGTGAAAATACAAGGAAAGAACAAAAGATGGCCCTTGGAGCCAACCCAACCTTGGTCTCCAAGCACCCTCCAAGTGCTAGGCCAGCCTCCCCAAGTTGTTCTTATTCATTCTTGATTTTCTTTCAAAGTGCATCTCTATTGAACGTCCACACCTTGGCTCAGCCACCTTGACCTTGATTCTGCTCCGCCTCTGGCATTCTAGATGTGACTTGTGTGGTTTCCCATGCTAGAAGCTCAGCTTTTCCTACAGATACTGACTTTTGTGAGAAATCTGTACTCCAGCCTGGCCCTAAGAAACCCAAATCCAGAACCCATAGTCATTTAACTGGCACCATACCCCAGCCCCCAGTGTGGGAGGTGAGCAGGTCTAATTCTTCCCCCTTGGACTGTGAGACACAAGCATGGAGGACAGATGCGTCTTCAGGCTTACTCTGCTGCATTCTCTTTGGCATTCATTGAAACAGAGGTTCTACAGCCTGATGTCTGTGGACTAAAGATAGCGAAGGGGCACAGAGCCGGGTAGAGGAGTCCCTGGCAGACCGCTCTAGAGAGGCCCCTTCCACCACTACTCTTCCAGTAGAACACTGTAGCATTTGCTCCTGTGTGGGGTCTTAAATGAATAAAGGGAGTCCTGTAAGATGGAGCTGGTGATTATTCCTGGGTCCATGAAAGGGTAAGAAAAAGGAGGAAACGATACTGACCACCAGAATGTATCTGAGGGTGTGTGTTCTTCTATCAGACAGGATTGTAATCAGCAGGCAGCTAGGCCTAGTGCCAGGTTTTCCAAAGTGTGTTTGTGGAAGAGGAGTTCTATGTGGTTTATGATTCTAGAAATAAGACCCCCCGCCCAAAAAAAAGTCCCACCATCAAATAAGTTCAGGAGAAGTAGGATTAAACAGGTTCCTTTACTGTAGAACTCTTCAGAGCTTTCTGGATGTTAATATGCATCTCTAATATGAATCTAACTGCCTAATGCTGGCCCAATGGACACTGGGGTTTAGAAGTCAGATGAACCAGAGTTTAAATTCTTCTCAGCTAGTCATTAATTCCTCTGCACCTCAGTTTTCTCATAAGAAAATAGGGATAATAACACCTACCTTACAGACTTGTATTAAAGCCTAATGAGAAGATCAGTGGTGGAAAAAAACGACTGGAACAAAGAGCAATTCTTCTTAGCTGATGAGTTAGGAGGAGCCATGCACGGGTGGTACCCACTGTGGTTGACGTGTTGAAACAAAACGTGTTTGCTCACATCTCTTCCTTCAGAATGCACTGTCCGGGACCTCCCAGAGGTTAAATCCCACAGGTGTCTGTCCACTGGTTCTGGGATAATTATAGACTCACAGAGAAAAGGACTCTTTTCCCCTGAGACCGCTAAGATCTGAGAAAACGCTTTACCAGTAATAATAACAACAGCTAAAGTCACTACTATTTATTAAGGGACTATTTACCCAGCACAGTGGGTACTTTATATTTCTATTATTCCAGTTAATCTTCACAGCAACTTTCAAGGGGATATCATCACTTCCATATTAGAGATGCAGAAACTAAGACTAAGAAATTAAATATCAGACTCCATGGCACAGCCGAACACTGGCAGAGCTAAAGACCCATTCTGTTTCATGCTTAAAGAACAAAAATGTCTGTCCACCAAAAAGTTAGCTGTGCCTTGGTTTCAGGATCCAATTTGATCAATCTACAGAAGCACTAAATCACTAAAGAGAATTCTTGAACATTGCAAGGAATTCTGTTTCCATTTCTTACAGATAGATGGAAATCCTGTGGTCTTCTGCGCCAACAAGAGGGCAAGGGAGCTAAAGGAAGATTTCTGAACACAAAGTTGTATAGTGGGCAATGACCCACGAGGGGACTGGAAGGGTTTCTCAAAGTATCCCCTCCCTCATTTTCTAGCTCTCACCCAAGTGACCACAGAGTTTTCCCAAGTATCGAGTTCATCTGAAATAGGCTATAACCCTTCAGAATGCAAAGTCACCTGTATACCTTTTTAAGCTGATGACAACTGATTTGTAATCAGCATATTTGAGAAAAATCATTCTGAGAAATTGCAAAGCAATAAAATAAACTTCAAGTAGAACACATTTCCTGCTCCATTGCTACACAATGTATGTTTATAATGTAGACTTCTGCTTGCCCAAAATACCTAAGAACAAACAAACATATTACCTGTTTCTTCTGCTTGGCCGATGCAGAGGTTTATCTCCACCCCAGGTGTTTCAAGAGAAACAAAATCAGAAAAAAAACTTCTCTGTGAGGGATGCAGAGATCTGAAAGAAAAGAGGTACAATTTCAGCTCTCTCTGGAGCATCCCCCTACACATACTTACACACACACACACACACACACACACACACACACACACACACACGCTCCATACATCTCACATTTCTGCAGCTCTCTGCAGGGAGAGCTCTTGTTTAAACAAATCAAAAAACAAATACAGGGACTTCCCTGGTGGCGCAGTGGTTCAGAGTCCGCCTGCCAATGCAGGGGACACGGGTTCGAGCCCTGATCCTGGAAGATCCCACATGCCGCGGAGCAACTAAGCCCGTGCGCCACAACTACCGAGCCTGTGTGCCACAACTACTGAAGCCTGTGCGCCTAGAGCCCGTACTCTGCAATAAGAGAAGCCACCGCGATGAGAAGCCCGTGGACTGCAACAAAGAGTAGTCCCTGCTCGCCACAACGAGAGAAAGCCCACGGGCAGCAACGAAGACCCAATGCAGCCAAAAATAAACAAATAAATAAATTAAAAAAAAAAAAATACACATGCATACACACAAAGAAATAACTCGAACAGACTTTGCCTTTCAGCCTGGAAGGTGAACCCAGAGCTGTAGATCCAGGAGAGGCTGGGCTGGCCAGTGAGCCGCAGCTGTCTGCCCCAACCCTGCCCTGTTCCCAGTGAAGAGATAAAGGGATGCACTCAAGTAATGCGCTGTGGTCACATGACTGCTTCCAAGGGGACCAGGCCACTGTTTGCATAAACAATCTGATCAGTACAAAATACAAAATAAATTTTGGTAAATAAGGGCAGAAAAGCACTTAGTAGCTGACTCTTTAAGTCAACTGAGGATCATTTTTAGGGAACATTATAGTAACCTGGGCACGATTAAGAAAAGGAAGTGGGAACACTAAACATTACTCCTTAGGATTTGAAAAGGCATGGGTTTAAGACAGTAGCCTTTGGGTGCCATACTGCAAATTCATTTCTATGACATTTTTATTCTTCCAGTTATTCAATTAGCTGCTTGTTGAAAAACGTGAAATGGAGTCCCCCTAACATTGAGCTCCTCTGTGGAGTTTATGACTAAACTCTCTATCCCAGACTTTATTCCCTTTCTTGCCCTGCACCTGTTCCCCTCAAGTTGAGGAGTACCAAAGAAAAGGGAGGATTGAAACTGAGCAGGACCCTGCAGGGGCCCTCCCAGGTGCAAAAGCCCCTCCATGTCCCCTGTTTCTTGTTTGTAGAGAAAGGCTTTAGTCTCCTAGGCTTCTCTGAGTTCCAAAGAGCAGACACAAGCAGTTAATGATGAGGACAACAGTCACAGGACTCCTAGCTCCTCCTGAAGGGATACAGAAAATCTGATGCATATCTCTGAGTTGTTCGGCAGAAACTAAGACCCCTTACCCAGTGGAGGATGGTGACTCCCTGCTGACCACAAGTATGTAGACCCCACACTGGTTGGAATCAGAAGGTTGAGATTCCCGAAACACCATCCTGCTACCTCACCACCAACCAATCAGAGGAAGCTCGACAAGTTGATCATGCATCCTATGACCCTCTCCCCTAACACTGTCTTTAAAAACCCTTGCCTGAAAGCCATCAGGGAGTCCAGGTCTTTTGAGCATAAGCTGCCTGTTCTTGCATGGCGCCCTGCAATAAACCCTTACTTGGCTACAAACACCCGCTGTCAGAGTTTGGCTTTCTGCACCACGGGCACACGAGCCCTTGCTCGGTAAAAAATATATCTGTGAGAGGGAGATTCACCTCCCATCATCAGCAAAACGGAAAGGGAAAGTTGACCTGTGATTTTGCTGAGTTTGAGAAGGAAGACAAGGAAGACATGACTGAAAAACTGAAGTGCCAGTGTCAGTACTGGGTGTCACCAACCTCAGTTCTGCTGTCCTTTGAGGCAATCCAGAGGTGAGTGATCTTGTTCCTAGAGTCTCATGCTGACTGCAGCTGCACCAACAGCAATATTCCTCCCAAACTCTTCCTAACTGGTTATACAGCGTATGTATTTTTGAGCTTACTGGCCTTAGGCATCGTGAGCTAGGATTTAAAGGTCTCCAGCCATAATCATTTCATAACCCCACCCAAGCTGGTCTTTAGTCAATTCCTTTCTGCATTTGAGAACCACAGGAGATCCAGTAGAGTGGTTACCTAGCTTACTATTTAATCTAATGGAGTCACTTTAAAAATAACTGGAAAGGCAGTTCTGGGCTTCTGAACTCCTATTAGCATATTAAATATTATCAGAGGGCCTCATTATGAGGTAATACAAACGTACAGGTTTCCATGGCAGGGACTCCAAGACTAGAACCTGATGTGAGGCTGCCATACACACTGTAAATGAGAATATAATTACCCAGGCTCCCCAAAAATAGTGGACAATGTCACTATATGGCTGGGTTTCCAGCCAAAGGCCTATTCAATCCACGTGATTAAATGATGGCTATGTCTAGGTACAGTTGTTCAAATGTCACCTCCTCTGCGTGAAGCCTTTCCTGAATCGCCAAAGGGGACTTAGTCATTCTGTCTTCTGGCTCTCAAAGCCATGTGTGTGTCCAATTATAGAACTTTCCAAAGTGTGCTGTAATTTGTCCTTTTACATGTGAAATCCTGAAGGAAAAGGATCCATTTCATTCCTCTTGGCATCTCCAGCTCCAAATGCATAAGAGGTACTGAAGGGGAGCAGGTTTTGCCACCCGAAATATGCCACTTTGGCATGAGAATTATTTTGAGCTAAAGGCAATCAAAAACCCAACAGATTCAGGAAAAGTTCTTTACCTCCCCCTCAACTGCCTAAATTTACATTGGAAACGGGCCCTGTACCAGGAAAAGAACTATTACCAGAGATACCTTTTTACCTAACAAACTTATCTGCATTACAGGGCAACCTCTGTTTTCCAAACCTCTCCTCTGCCTTCCTGCGAATGGCTTTCCTTTTCTTTGTATCCCCAGTCCCCCACCCTTTTCCTTAGCTCAGGATGTTATATAAGCTCCAATTATCTGGCTACCTTTTGAGTCTTCATATCTTTATGGGATTCCCATGTGTACATAATTAATTTGTTTTTCTCCTGTTAATCTGTCTTATATCAGTTTAACTATTAGACTAGCCAAAGAACCTAGAAGGGAAGAAGGGAAAATGTTTCTGCCCCTACAGTACTCACTAAATATTTGTTTAATCATGGAAAGAACTCATGATTTAGGTGGTTATTTTAACAGCCAGTCTCTGGACCATGAATTGGATTGGCTGTGACCTTTATGTGATTTGGCTAAAATTTAGAATTTGCTTAAAATGAAGAACTTCACCATATTTTTCCACTGTATGAAGAACACTAAAATGTTACTTTCAGCATCACAAAGAGTCCTGTAGCCAGCTTCCAATTGTTAAATGAACCAGCACTGATGTACGGGAACAAATCACAATAATGATAATAACATTTATTGAGCACTTACCATATTCTAGTCACTTGTTAATTTTAAAGGTGTTAATCTTATTTAATTCACACACCATCCTATGAGGTACATACTATTACTATCTCTAATTACGCATTAGGAACTATAGCCGAAAGTCAAACAGCAAGCGAGTGGCAGAGTTGGGATTTGAACTCGGGCACTTTGACTCTAGAACCTCTACTTATGATCATTACACTATACTGCTTCAGTCAGCACCTTGTGTGTCTGCAAAATGAAGCTTCCAGCCTCTTTGCAGATGCTCTCTGACTTTCCTCCAGCTAGGCAGGGCTATGTTCTCCCCGCCTGAAAAAAGAAAAAATGATGGGCAAAATACCATTAACTCACTCAATAACAGATTTATACCCCCAACAGGCAAGTTGGGTCAATTTATCTGTCAATGGGCACATCATCGTATGAAAACAGCCAATAGGAAAGGTGAGAGTTCAATTTCCCCCTTGGAAAAGGCCACAGAAATATCAAATCATCCTGAACTAAGATGCACTGGGCTCTTCTACTCAATTCAACACATTTTTATTGAGCTCCCTCTATGTGGCAGGCACTGTGCTGAGAAGCAAGGACATAAATGGTGAACAAAATGGATATGATTAGGTGAGGTAAACACACAGGTAAATAAGAAATCAAAATAAAATTACAAATAAAAAGTAACTCCCCTATTGGAATATAAGCTCCAGGAATCTAAAACAGTGCCAGGAGCATAACTGATATTTATTACATGAATAAATGAAAGCAATATGGTATGACAAAGTCTCTAATAGGACAGGTATGAGGCACAGAGAAAGAGCCCTACCCCAGAAAGGGCGATGAAGCAAGGCTTTCTAGAAGAAGTGATGCCCTGAGACCTGATGATTTCACAGCCAGAAGTTAGGAGTTAACCAGAAGAAAAGAGAGTGTTCTTGTAGATATGTACTTAACAAGGATGTGAAATGGGAGAGGTGAAACAAAAATCAGAATGAAGTGAGTCCCTAATTATAATGCTGCAATTAGACTTATAAGCAGAGAGAGAAAACTGTCCATCTGCTGTGATTGAAAAATGGTGGCCTCTCCACCTCTGCAGGCTGGACTTACTCTTTCTTGGCTGTCTTGGTGGTCTCTCCTTCCTTTCTCACTTCCCCACTCCCCTACTGGGTTTGCCTTCCCCTTCCAAATAAACTTGGTCTCAAATGCTTGTCTCAGGGTCAGCTTCTGAGGGAACCCAAACCAGGATGCTCAGTTAGTCTATGGTAGTAGCAAGCTATAGAGGAACAGAGAAGACTGGTTTCCTCACGAGGAAGAAACTGGGCATTGCAGGCAAACCTCTACTATTTCACAAGCTTCCTGAAGCTGGCCACAGTTCCAATTTCTACCAAGGAAAAGTCATTCTAATAGGCAGCTCCTATAATTGGTCATGACACACCCTGGGGAATATGCTAGAATCTAGGCAAAGCAGCTGGACTTGGGAGTAGACTGAGAAAAGAAATGATGTGTGCAGATCTATTTGGTGCTGAGTACTTCAGGTGTCTGCCCACTCATGGCCCTGATACCTTAATACCTGATAGCGCCAAAGTGGGGAGCTCAGATGGGGCTGGCCTCCCAGCTCTGACAACTCTCAGCTAGCCCTCTGGTGCTGGGGCTGTTACCAAACTCAGGTTCAGCTGCCTGCTTGAAAGCCAATACTCGAGAGATGAGTGTTGGTTGGAAAGGAAAGGCTGCTTTATTCAGGAGGCCGGCAACCTGGGGAGAAGGTGGACTAGTGTCCAAACCAACTCTGAAGATTCTGTTCAACCATGAAAGTTTTTAAAGGGAGAATCATTTGGGGAGGGTGGTCAGAGTCTTCCTTATCTTCCAATGTGTTCAGACTTTATTCTGATTGGTTGGTGGTGAGGTAACAGGGCAGAGTTCCTGGGAGCCTGTGCTCAGCCTGAAGTTACCATCCTCCACCTGGGTAGGGGCCTTAGTTCCCTGCAGAAGAACTCAAAGGTATTGTTAGTATATTACTTGAGGAGGAACCACGACCCTGCTGCACTGTTGTTTCTTGACTGCTCCTTCCCTGTTTCTGCATTCCCTCCCTTCCCTGATTAGCAACTGTTTGAATCTGCCCTTTGGAACTCCAGGAAGGTCAAGGAGGCTGAATGAAGCCTATTTCGTACAAACAAGAAACAGGGGACCCAGCTTTCTAACACCTAGCAGTCTCCAAACTGAGGTACCTGCCCCACAGAAAATACACAGGTATGTTGGACAATAGAAAGCAAAATATTAGAACTCATATTTTCTTATTCTTTCTGAATGTTCTATTTTCATTTATGTTTGGTAATGTAAACACAATACGAGTTCAGTAGTATTAGTTGTAAATAAATAAATATAACTGTATCAGAAGTCCATTCTCAAAAAGCTTTCACTGCGACAGGTTCATGATCAAAAACATTTGAAGAACTTTGATTTAAAGAGCCTGCTTCCTGGGGCTTCCCTGGTGGCACAGTGGTTGAGACGGGTTCGTGCCCCGGTCCGGGAAGATCCCACATGCCGCGGAGCGGCTGGGCCCGTGAGCCATGGCCGCTGAGCCTGCGCATCCGGAGCCTGTGCTCCACAACGGGAGAGGCCACAATAGTGAGAGGCCCGCATACCACAAAACAAAACAAAAAAAAGAGCCTGCTTCCTTTTGAAGAGAGGGAAGGAATACTAAGTAGTCTTACATTTTCATAAAGAGAAAGGATCAAGCATATTTCCAGGGATGAGTTCTGGGTACTGAAAAACCACAGTAAGTAGGAGAAAAGCGAGGCCATATTTGGCAAGTCATTAGAAAGTTATTAAAATAAATCAAAGGTGGGTTATGGGCTTCCCTGGTGGCACAGTGGTTAAGAGTCCGCCTGCCGATGCAGGGGACACGGGTTCGTGCCCCGGTCCGGGAAG
>NW_006795060.1:133582-141887 GCF_000442215.2 Lipotes vexillifer
GGGTTATAAGTCACTATCAGGTGAAAGAAATTCATAAAGGCCAGGGCTGGGCAGATCTGTCTATTGGGGTCACCTGGTCAGCAGCCACAATGACAAGCTGAAATAGCTGTCCTGTGTTGAAGTTTATAAATTCATCATTGAAAGGCTCCATCTTGGGTACAAAAGTTGAGCTTTCCATGGTTGTGACTTAATAAATACAAGATTAGTAGATACCAGAATTTAAATTTTGACCACTGATAATCTAACCCTAGCTATGTCCTAGATGGCTTGAGTTTAAAACAAAGCAAAACAAAACAAACAAAAAAACCCCTTACATTAACCTTGAATGTTCATAAATCAAATAAAAAAATCTTCAGAGAGAGTAAGAGGGAATAAGGACACTCTACTCACTCTGCCCTGTCTCTCCCATGGAATTAAGCTATAAAACCTGGACAGAGGGCTTCCCTGGTGGTGCAGTGGTTAAGAATCCGCCTGCCAATGCAGGGGACACGGGTTCGAACCCTGGTCCGGGAAGATCCCACATGCCACGGAGCAACTAAGCCGGTGCACCACAACTACTGAGCCTGCGCTCTAGAGCCCTCAAGCCGCAACTACTGAAGCCCGTGTGCCTGCAACAACAGAAGCCCCAGCAATGAGAAGCCCGCGCACCGCAACGAAGAGTAGCCCCCGCTCACCGCAACCAGAGAAAGCCCGTGCACAGCAATGAAAACCCAACACAGCCAAAAATAAATAAATTAAATAAATAAATTTATTTTAAAAAAAAACCAAAAACCTGGACAGAATCCATGGACCAGCTATTTGAAGACTGGCAAATTCCAAGATGGCTCCTAATGATCCCTGCCTCCTGGTGTTCATGCCTTTGTGTCATCTCCTCCCTTTCAGTATAAGGCTTGACCTAGTGACTGCCTTCTACTCAACAGAATATGGCAAATGTGTTGGCCTGTCACTTCCGTGACTTATGAAAGACTGTGACTTTCTGTCTTGCTAGCAGACTGTCTATTGCCTTCACAACTCGTGTGCTTTTGATGAAGTAAGCTGCCGTGCTGGAGAGGCCCACATGACACAGGACTGAGGGAAGTCTCTGGCCAAAAGCCAGCAAGGAACTGAGGCCCTCAGTCAGACCTCAAGGAACTGAATCTTGCCAACAACCACGTGAGCTTGGAAGCAGATCCGTCCCTAATTAAGCCTTAAGATGACTGCAGCCCAGCCAACACCTTGATTGCAGCAGCTTGTGAGAGATCCTGAAGTAGAGGGCCCATGTAAGCTTTGTCCAGATTCATGACCCACAGAAGCTGTGAGATCACAAATGAGCGTTTTAAGCCTCTAAAATTTTTGCAATTTGTTATACAACAATAAATAAGTAACACAAGGACTCTAGAAAGTAAATAGCAGAAGGCATACTGAGGAGGATCAGAGTTTGAAGTACCACCACGCTGGTGGTGAGCTGACCAGTTTTTCCCCTCCAATTCCCCCAGACTGGATTCAAGGAAGCAGAAATTAAAATCAAAAGCACAGTGAGAGTGCGTGCTTCGGCAGCACATATACTAAAACTGGAACGATACAGAGAAGATTAGCATGGCCCCTGTGCAAGGATGACACGCAAATTTGTGAAGCGTATCATATTTTTCAATGTTCATTGCAGCTCTATTCACAATAGCCAGGACATGGAAGCAACCTAAGTGTCCATCAACAGATGAATGGATAAAGAAGATGTGGCATAATATATATACAATGGAATATTACTCAGCCATAAAAAGAAACAAAATTGAGTTATCTGTAGTGAGGTGGATGGACCTAGAGTCTGTCATACAGAGTGAAGTAAGTCAGAGAAAAACAAATACCGTATGCTAACACATATATGTGGAATTTAAGGGAAAAAAATGTCATGAAAAACCTAGGGGTAAGACAGGAATAAAGATACAGCTCTACTAGAGAATGGACTTGAGGATATGGGGAGGGGGAAGGGTGAGCTGTGACAAAGCGAGAGAGAGGCATGGACATATATACACTACCAAACGTAAGGCAGATAGCTAGTGGGAAGCAGCCGCATAGCACAGGGATATCAGCTCGGTGCTTTGTGACCACCTAGAGGGGTGGGATAGGGAGGGTGGGAGGGAGGGAGATGCAAGAGGGAGGAGATATGGGGATATATGTATACGTATAGCTGATTCACTTTGTTATAAAGCAGAAACTAACACAGCATTGTAAAGCAATTATACTCCAATAAAGATGTTAAAAAAAAAAAGCACAGTGAGCTAACACTGCACACCTATGAGACTTTTTAAAAATTCTAATAATATCCAGTGCTGGCTAGGATATGTAGCAACTAGAACTCTTATACTTCGCTGGTGGGAATGCAAAATGGTGCAGCCACTCTGAAAAAATAGTTTGGTAGTTTTTCATACATGCATATGGCACTTGCCATATGACACAGCAATCCTACCCATCCGTGGATATTTACTCCAAGGGAATGAAAGCTTATATTCATACAAAAACCTGTACACAGGTTCATATGGTCAAATACCGAAAACAGCCCAAATGTTCTTCAGTGGGTGAATGGATACACAAATTGTGGGACATCCATACAGTGGAATGTTACTTACCAATAAAAAGGAACAAACTACTGATACACACAAGCTGGATGAATCTCAAAGGCATTATGCTGAAAGAAGCCAGGCTTAAAACGTTGAGTACACTTATATGACATTCTCGAAAAGACAAAACTGTAGTAATGGAGAACTGATGAATGATTGCCAAGGTTTATGCGGTGCGGGGGGGATATGACTACAAAGGAATAGCAAGAGGGAGTTTTGGAGGTGATGTTCTGTATCCTGATTATGGTGGTAGTAACACTAATCTACTCATGTGTTAAAATTCACAGAACTGTACAAGTCAGTTTTACTGTACACTAATTTAAAAATAAATTTTTTAAAAAACTTCAGAGCTGGCTCTGGCTTAGCACCTTTGGGTCTGTAGATATTAAAGTCCCCATGGGCTGACTCTGACTGCCAAGGGCCTTCTTTTTTTTTTTTTTTCACAGGCTCCGGACGCATAGGCTCCGGACGCGCAGGCTCAGGAGCCCAGCCGCTGCGCAGGCTCAGGAGCCCAGCCGCTCCGCGGCACGCGGGACCCTCCCGGACCGGGGCACGAACCCGCGTCCCCCGCATCGGCAGGCGGACTCCCAACCACTGCGCCACCAGGGAAGCCCCAAGGGCCTTCTTAAAGCACAGCCAGAAGCAGTGTCTGCTGCTGTAAACTACGAGCACTAAGGAAAACACTTGCCTTTCCCTCTGACTTCACTTTTACCTCTCTATACATGGGCAAAACTCAAAAAACAGAGATCCCAGTGAGAAAACGCACCCCATCCATCCTTTACTTAACAGATACTTACTGAACAAGTTCTAGCTACGAGGCAGGGATACAACAATGAATACATTCTGATTCATTTCCCTACCAGGTTCACAGTGTAATGAGGGACACGGGCCCGTCCACAAATAATTTCACGACAGGAGGTGTAGGTACAGAGATATGCTGTGTGCTATTGGAGCCCAGAAGGATATGAGCCCTACCAGGGCAAGTCAGGTAATGCTTCCTAGAGCATACAAAGTGGAGAAAGGCATTCCAGGGAACTCGGAAGCAGGTTACATTTGAGTAATGTTTCCTGAGACTAGGGGATAGAGGGTGTATAGAGCAGAGGATGGGGATGTGAACCTGAGGAGGCAGATTGGTGCCAAGCATGACTGTTCTTGAAAATCGCAGCAAAGAAGTCATACTTTAATCTGTCAGTTAGGGATTGCAATTTCAAATGCTTACATAGGCTGGAGTACATAATATAAATGAATAAAGCAGCCTAGGTGGAAATGATGGGACATTCTAGAGAGTTCGTGTCTAAATGAGGCAGCTGCTACTTACCAGTAGCTCCCTCTTAGGCTGCCATCCAGAAATCCTGGCCCACTGTTACCCAGTGTAATTTTTCAAGAGAAACCGACATACTTTTATGTAAAATCTCCCTATTTTTAAATGTCAGTATGAGTATACTTCTACAAATTATAAGATGCCATCGATTACAAGGTGTATTATTATTTTATGTATGAATAAGAAAGAAAAAAGCCACCCATCAAACTATGACACTCCATCGATTTTAAGGCACGTTCCAATTTCAGAGGTGCTAAAATGTGAAAAAATGTGCATCTTAGAATCAATGAAATGCAGTAATTCTCATTTTCCCAAAACACTGTATAGACTCCGGGGTGAGGCTGCCAGATTGCAAACTCTGTTTAAGTGAAGGGGAGCCTAAGAGTAATCTGATTAGATTCACACTTTAGGGAGATCACTCTGAAGGTCAGATGTGATGACCTGGGAAAAAGCCAGCCAGAGAAAGACCAATGAGGAAGCTCCTGCAAGGATCCAGGAGATCGATGATAAGTGCTGAATTAAAGCGGTGGCAGTGGAGATCAGGGGCCAAATGTGAAAGCCTTTTTCTTTTCAATGTGAAAGTCTTTTAGGTAATAAGTCCCACAGGTCCCAGACTGGGTATAGGTAGCAAGGGGGACAGAGGCATCCAGAATGATTCCAAGGTTCCTAGTTTGGAATACCAGATGGATTCATCACTTCTTCAGCAATGCTCACTGGGTGCCAGGCACTGCACTGGGCCCTGGGGGTACAACGGTGGATAAGACAGACATGGTCCCTGCCCTCCCGTCATTTACAGTCTAGTGAGTGACGCCATTAATTGCGGTAGAGTGCTACCGGGTATGGGGTAGGACACGAAGGGGGACAGGCGTGTTTATGGTGGAGAAAAATAAAGAGTTAAAATGTCCTATAGCCAGTAGAAGCTCCTTTTAAAGCCCAGAAAATAAATCAGGTCTGCAGATTCTGATTAAAGAGGTCATCAGGTTACCGGATAACAGCTAAAGTGATTAGAGAAGATAAAACAGGCTGGGAGAGCTTGTAAAGTCACACGGCTATAGGGGCAAAATCAGAAGCCCGGAGGAATAGAGACATTTAAAGGGAATGAGGAGGAAGGAGCAAACAAAGGAGACTAAAAAAGCAACAGTCCAGAAAGGAAGAGGCCCAGGAGAGAGGGTTATCTGTAAACCAAGGGAGACATATTATCATATAATCCAATATGCCTTTATCTATAATTACTGCACAGAGAAATTTACCTTAGCAATGTACAATTCAGATTTTCAGAGTTTATGGGTGTTTTGCATGAATTCCAAATAGGCTTATCAGAACTGCTTCTTATTTAGAGAGTTGTGATATTTTTAAATATTGCCACAATCTGTTCGTTTAGCTTGCATGTGCTTGCGTTTTGCAGGCGCCTCAGTTTGACATCTAGCATGAGTCAATGGCAGAGCAATGTAATTCCTTCTTTTCCCTTCTGCAGGAGCTATAATCTGTCATTCCAAGACAAATGTAAAACAAAGAATACACATTTATGCAATTCCCTCTCATGTCAAAGCACTGCGAATTGGGCAAAACTGACCTAGGCACAGACAGCGGAGTCCCTTTGCAAGATCATCACGAGGGCCTTGGCCCAGAGCTCTGTAACAGGTGAGCCTGTGATATGATAAGATACTCTGGTCCTCTGGACTTGTTCAGAAAGGCCCTTCATTTGATGGGAGAGGAAACCAGGCCCAAAGAGGTTAAGCAGCCTCCCCAACAACACAGTTGTACAACTTGGTGGCCAGTAGTCTTTCTTTTACATCAAGGTGATCCAATTCCACCCTATAAAGATAGCTCCAGGGATTTCCCTGGCGGTCCAGTGGTTAAGACTCTGCACTCCCAATGCAGAGGGCACAGGTTTGATCCCTGGTCGGGGAACTAAGATCCCGCATGCTGCACGGTGTGACCAAAATAATAATAACAAATAAATACCTTTCTAAAAGATAGCTCCAATGCAATATATATTAAAGTATGACAAACTCCATACACAAAACATTAACTCTACTAGAGTTGGCCAAACAACTAGACAGAGGAAGGTTAACTTTTAAACATATAGTTCCATGTCTACCCAGATTTCATTCAATTTATCTGCTACTCTAAGAGTTTTTATCCTTCCCTCTAAGTTTTACCAGTTCCACACAGGTTGAAGGAAAACAGACTCCTAGATTTTCACTTTGCTGGTTGCTGAATTAGCAACCATCGTCACGCTTGTAGATTTACTTGAAGAGGATTCCTCAGGCTCATCTGGAATTTTCCAGAGGTAGATTCTAGAATTACTCTTTAATAGGTTGCCTTGGCAACCCCACAGTGATGGAGGCAGGTATGACAGTACCTGCCAATAGAATGTGAACAACACAACCTGGATGAGAGAACCACTTCCTGCTTACTGGGAAGGCAGGTTCCAGGTTCTTCAAGCTTTCTTTTTGACAACCGTTGCCTCCCTTTCAACCATTTTTGTTTTTATGAACACAGACAACAACAGTTGGTTTCTCAGAGGAATGTTGAAACTATTACCTAAAGCAAGGCTGAGGAAAGATCCATGGCTTTCTTTTCAAAACACTTGTTAGTATTGCCTCAGATGACTAAGAGTTTATGGTGAAGACTGCGGAAAAGTTTTTAGTTTAAGAATGCTTATTCTGGGCTTCCCTGGTGGCGCAGTGGTTGAGAGTCCGCCTGCCGATGCAGGGAACGCGGGTTCATGCCCCGGTCCGGGAGGATCCCACATGCTGCGCAGCGGCTGGGCCCGTGAGCCATGGCCGCTGAGCCTTCGTGTCCGGAGCCTGTGCTCCGCAATGGGAGAGGCCACAACAGTGAGAGGCCCGAGTACTGCAATAAAAAAGGAAACAAAAAAAAAAAAAAAAAAAAAAAATACCTGGCGGTCCAGTGGTAAGACTAGGCACTTTCACTTCCATGGGCCCGGGTTCGATCCCTGGCTGGGGAACTAAGATCCCACAAGCCGCAGAGGCGTGGCCAAAAACAAAACAAAACAAAAACTTATTCTTGTCTTGGTTTTATTCATACATTCATTCAACAAATATTTGTTGAGCATCTACTGTGTGCAAGGCACTGTTCTAAACCCTGGGGATATACTACCAACAGAACTGACAAGTGAAGTGAAGTTTATAGCCTTGTGGGGGAAATAAACATTAATCAAATAATCATAAAAATAAATGTGAAATTGCAAAGGAGAAGTACATGGATTATAAGAGTGAGTCAGGAGGTCAAGCAAAGGCTTCTGAAGATAACATTTTTTAATTTAATTTTATTATATTTTATTTGGCCACACAGCATGGCAGGTGGGATCTTAGTTCCCCGACCAGGGATCGAACCCATGTCCCCTGCATTGGGAGTGTGGAGTCTTAACCACTGGACCGCCAGGGAAGTCCCTGAAGTCGATCTTTAAACTGACATCAGAAAGACAAATACTGATTACTTAGTTGAAAGTGCTGATAGGGGAATGGAGTCAAGCATACACTTGAATTAAGGTTCAGTGACCTGGAGTACATAACTGGACTCTATGATTTGGGGACTTTCAAAGGAGACTCTAAGGTTTAATATAGGTCTTAGTTTACTAAAGCTGAAGTTAGTATCTTTACCAATATCCCAAAGAGGGCACGATCTGTGAGTGTCATTTACATAAAACTCTCTAAAACAGTGCTTCTCAAACTCTGATGTGCTTATAGATAACCTGGGGATCCTGTTAAAACACAGATTCCTGGGCCCAGCCCCTAGAGGTTCTGATTCAGTAGGTCTGGAGTAGGGCTCATGAATCTGTATCTCTAATTAATTCCCAAGTGATGGTAAAGCACACTTTGAGAGGCACTGCCTCATAACACAGTATGATATTTGTTTAAAACTCTACTTCTTTTTCAACCCACTCTTTCATGACTTTTAAAGTCAAACTATATTCTACAATGCTTTTGTGATTTTTATGGTCAATTCAGTAGTATCACCAGAACAAGAGAATGTTGTGATGTATAAATCAAACAATGCCATAGCTAAAGATTTCAAATATTTGGAAAGAATGAGAGAAATAACAATTACAAGCAAACTGAGGTATCAGTAATGTACTAAAACTTCACTAATTTACCCCAGTGAGGTGGACTGTTAATTCTTATTTTGTAATAAGTTTGATTTACAAAGTGGTTTTAAGGAATGTAATACAAATTAACCTGATGTAACTAAGGACAGGCAATTCCTATATGTTTAATGACTCTTTTACTTTAACAGGTAGGTAAGAGCTATTTGTAATGAATACTCTCACATTTTGAATGAAGCTCTGGATTTTACATTACATGAGATAAGAATAACCTCCCCGCTTAGGTCTCTGTTTCTCACTACTAAACACAATTCCTGC
>NW_006795060.1:141956-158141 GCF_000442215.2 Lipotes vexillifer
CCTGCTGATACACCATGATCCTGTTGGTATGGCTACATGAAAAGGACACTGGGAAAACCAGTTGGTGAGAGATCCAAGATTTCTCTGCATTGTTTTTCCTGAGAAGGTTGTGAAGTTAATATAGGGTCTGTTGCAGACTACTGTCATTTTTAAAAATAAAAAATGAAGTCTCTGTGCGTGGAAGAATAGGAGGATTAGGAAAGGGGACCAGGAGTAAGTTCTTATAATTTTGAGTAAACATCAGCTCTGCCACTTACAAGGTGGGCACCTTAGGTAACTTTTATTACTTCTCTGGGCCTCAGTCTTCTCATTTTTAATATGGGGATAATATTATTTAAATGGAATAATCTAAGTGGAAAATTCTTCATAAACTATAAAGTGCTAAACAGATATTAGCTACCATTTCTAGGAGAGGCCTACATTTCCTGAGTGGTTACACATCCTGGAGAAGAAACGTGGTCTGACTGGTGGGTTGGGATATGTCTGGAAGCATCAGAGAATTCGATTCCAGAGTCAGATCTAGCTCCACCATTTAACAGCTGTGTGTGAGCTTGGGAAAATTACATGACCTCTCTGTACCTGTTTCTTAAAAACCAGGATAGTAATAGCACCACCCACACTGCGTTGACGTAAGGAATAAATGGGTTCATAGATATTGTGGCAGCCACTGCTAGTTGTCTAGCCAGTATCTATTCTCCTTTCTTCTGTACCAATAAAGTCCCAATTTTATTCTAGGTGGCAACGGACTCAGCCACCAAAACTTGATTTGCTAGGATCGCTCGCAGTTAGGGGTGGTCATGTGACTCTGTTCTGGCCAATACGACATAAGCTGAAATCTACTGGCTGAGGCTTCCAGAAAAGCCATTTTTCTGATAAAAAAGACAAGACTCAGCTGTCATGAGCCCTTTCCTTTTTGCCCTTCCCCCACTGTGCCTGGAACCATGACATAATGCCTGGAGGAGGAGCAGCCCTCTTGAGTGCATTAGGAAGAGAGGCTCATGCTGAGAATGATATTGCAAAAAGACTGAAGGATGAGCCTGGGACACAGATGATGATGTGAAGTTGCTTCTTTCCTAACTTCATATCACATGAGATAAAAGCCAACCCCTCTGTGTTAAGTCCCTGTTATTTCATCATTTACCTCATCACACGCAGCCAAACATTCTCTAAGCAATACACTCGTAAAGCAGTTTGAGTGATGCCTGGCTTACAGTCAGTATTCAGTAAATGTTATTATTTGCCCAGCATTTTGTTGCCTAACCAGGTGGCCGACAAGTATTCCCCTCCATCCCTTGCAATAGTACCCCAATTTTCCTTTATGAGATCAACCCTCTCCCTATTCTAAGCCCTGTGGTTTGCATGGGATTGACACCACCCTCCACTCTAAGTGTGAGACTTCACTGGCTTAATTCAATCAGCATGAGCCCATTTCCCAAGCAACAGTGACTGCCCAGGGCTGGGCACATAACACAGGCCTAGGCAGCTCGCACATCCTCTTCTCCTGGCAAAAGGGAGTGTTCAGGTGGGCATGTAACTAAAGACAGGCAATATGAGTAATCTCCGGGCTCCTATTCTATTTAATCAAATCTACAGTCAAGTACAATAAAAAATTCATATCCAAATCGCTTTTCCCAAAGAAAAGAAACAGCAATAAAATCTACCATTTGCAATTGTGTGAATTCATTCAAATTTCTCTTCCAAAAGAAAAAAAAAAACAGCCGGCTGAAACTGTTTTGTTTTTGTTTTTTGTAAACACGTCCAGGAGAACTCCTTTAAGAACAGATGTGCATCTGGGCTTTAGAATGAACGTTGGACCCGGAGGCAGACACTGGAAACCTATGACTAATATTGAAATAATATTCACAGACAGTTGTCATGGCAGCCTGCTCATTCTGCACAAAATAGAACCCATTGCATTTTAACAAGATTTAGCAAAGGAAAGCTGCTAGCCTGCAGACAGCCTCTAACTGAGTTAAACAACCTATTAATTGGTTTTGGTTTTATTATTATATATAGCCTTCAGACTATACCCTAACTGTATCCAAAAAAATCACAAATACTTAAAATCACTAATACAAACACATAAGATGATCTTTGTTTAACACCTCCACCACTCTTAAAATCTTCCCATCAGACTAGGAGGAAAGCTTAGAGGTCCCATTGTGTGCACAGCTGAATCCACTTAAATCTAAAGACAGTAAGTTTGGTGGAAGTAGAGTGAAATTTCATTTCCGTCACCAATTAGCATTGGCTGGATGCCACTATCAGGCACCTCCTCTTAAGTGGGGTTCTGTAGGAGTGGGGAGGAGCCAAATTGTTCTGGGCTCAATTACATAGTCCCAGGGGAGTGACTTTAGAAACTGGAGGCATCTCAAGTCATATAAATAATGGAGGGGGAGACAAAGTATTTTCACCTGATCTGTTTCTCCCTTGAGCAGCTATCAAATCTAAGCTCACTGAATGTGATTGCAGGTAATTTTGTAGATTATGTATAGCTGGTGTTGAGGGGAATACTACACGAGGCCATCTTTCCTTTTAGACAGGCTTTCGCATATCACCCTGCCCCTCTGCCTTCTCTTTGGAGTTTCTTCTTTAAGAAAGAAGAGACAGGGTCTAATTAAAATTCAGTAACATCCAAAGTTAGGAAAAACCACATCAAGCCATTATCATCCATTAATATCTTGGAATAAATCAGTCCTTTGGGTTAATTAATGTTCTTCAAACTCCTTGAGATGGGGCCATGTCATACACTTAAAAAAACAAAACAAAAACTTCCCACACTACCAAACACTGAGCTCCTAGACATATTGCAGGTATGTGACAATAAACAACTTCAATCAAGGGACTGGGACACTGAGGAGCAGTCCCTCAGTAGCTGGTGGGCAGATTAAAGACATTGCCAAAATAGTATTGGAGAGAAATGTGGAAATACTGTAGTACAATCAGTAGTGATTGTATTTTCCCTTATATAACTGAAACTCCCACTAAACAGTAGCATTAAAGATTAGGGATTTTACTTTTCACATATAACCAGGAATCTGGAAGTAGTAAATTTGGGGCTGGGACCCAGGTAACTTCCTTCTTTCTGCTGAGCAATGTAGCTTTCTTCTTCATAACTGTCAACTCATGGTCACAAAATGGCTGCTCTCCCTCCAGCATCACATTTGCGTTCTGAGGAGCAAGTGAAGCTAAGGGCAAAATGGGGCATACCAGCTGAGTCTACCTCCTTTTAAAGAAATGGTTTTGTAAACCCAACTACTTCCATACAAGTCATTGGCCAGAACTGTGTCACACAGTCTCTTCTAGCTGTAAGCGAACCTGGGAAATCAAACTGTTTTAGCTGGACACATTACTAAGTCAAACAAAATCAGGCAGTGCAGTGTAGAGGTTAAACACAGCCTATAGAGCCAGATGGCCTGGGTGTTAAAACCCCACTCCTTTATTTACTACCTGTGTGACTTAGTTACCTAATTATTCTGTGCTTTGGTTTTCTCATCTGTAAACTAAGCATAGTAACAATACCTTTCTCATAGGGTTCTTGTGAGGATTAAATGAGTTAATATGAGTAAAGAGTTTGAATAGTCTCTAATACATAGCAAGCATTATACAAATGTTTATTCTTATTTTTATTACTGACAAAAAGAAGAATGGCTATTGAATAAGCAACTAGCAGTATCTGCCACAGATGTGTTGCCCACTCTGTAACCTCAACCGTCCTGGTTACTGTAATACGTGGGAACAAGTGCCCTGCTGCATCTGAGAACTGATGGCTGCCCAGGACGCCGGAAAACCAAAGCCCTGACCTGCCAAAGCGGCGATTCCCATGACCATCAGCCTCTTTCCGCATTTCCTGGGAACTGAGAGCAACAGAACTTCCCAGTGTCTGAGCCAGGGAAGCACTGCCAGCCACTGCGGTGATGCCCAACATTTTAGACATGAATCATCAGGACTCCTTCACTTGCAAGAGTCAGTAAACCCAACTCCCACTGGCCTAAGCAAAACTGGAAATGCACCCTTCAAATAGCTGAAGAGCCAACAAGGTCTGACTTGGTCG
Source organism: Lipotes vexillifer (assembly GCF_000442215.2). Lineage (NCBI taxonomy): Eukaryota > Metazoa > Chordata > Mammalia > Artiodactyla > Lipotidae > Lipotes > Lipotes vexillifer. Next base: position 146,011 of record NW_006795060.1, read on the forward strand.
AGGCCTTAAATGATAGCACCTGGTTGCTGTTTCTCAGCTCTAATCCCTCGCTGTTGGCTCCATTCTCAGGCTTCAGGCAGGCTGCTGATGTCTTTCAGACTTGTGGTCACCCACACTATCTTCTCAACATCCTCCCTATGTTTTGGTAATTCCCCACATCTGAGTCCTCGAAGGAGAAACAAGAAATTTGCTTTTCCAGCCTCTCCCATAGCAGGAGCACAGGTATGTGACCTAGGCTCTGCCAGAGACCTAAATTTAGAAAAGGGCAACACAAGGAGTCAAGGGGTTATGAAAGCCATCCTCTCCCAAAGTTAGTGGCAGAAGGGTCCAATTTGCAGATACAGCAGTGACAGAGACTCTGGGCCCCATCACTGGCTTGCATTGCTAACTCTGTATTCAGAAGGGGCAGTAGTGGGCAGGCACCTTTTTTTCTTGCTGTATGTGGGCCTCTCACTGTTGTGGCCTCTCCCGTTGAGGAGCACAGGCTCAGCGGCCATGGCTCATGGGCCCAGCCGCCCCGCAACATGTGGGATCTTCCCGGACCGGGGCACGAACCCGTGTCCCCTGCATCGGCAGGCGGACTCTTAACCACTGTGCCACCAGGGAAGCCCCGGGCAGGCATCTTTGATGGTGCAGCCCCGCAGTGAGATTTAGACATTATTCCTGGCTTTGGAATCTCCAAAGCCTTCTCGGAGAGCCTGTGGGCCACTGTATATCCTTTAATAAACTCATTTTCTTCTTAAACTACTAGGAGTGTTGAATCACCTTAGGTGATGTTATACCCCAAATCTTAGTTTACACTTATCAAGGTTTATTTTTCACTCCTGTTCCTGCACAGGTTGGCTGCAGTTCTGTAACATGTGGTCTTCCCTGTAAGACACAGGCCAGCCTCTCTCTGGGGCACTGCTGTGCTCATAACAAAGGGGAAACATCAAAGCAGCACCCTGCAAGCTGGCTCTTCACACCTGTGCTTGGAAGTGAGGCACATCGCTTCTGCCCACACCCAACTGGCAAAAGTCAGTCACTCGGTCAAGACTATCAGTGGGGCAACTGTGTAAAAATCCCATGTAGAGAAGAGCAGTAAATATTTTGGGCAAGAAGGTTCTGCTGTAGGCAACTCACAGCCCCGTCTGATATAATGCAATAATCAGATGACAGCAGAACCTCCAGCCTCTGGATTAGCTCACGTTGAGTCCAGGGTGAACACGGAAATGTCTCTTCTCAGGAATTCACAGAAAAGGCCCAGGATTAGCTTTGATTGGGACTGACCTGGCGTGAGTCATTCCCCAACCCTGAACAGATTCATTCAAGACATATTCATTGAGCGGTTACTATGCACTAGGCGCTACTTAGGTTCTATGGAATACAGCAGTGAACAAAACCAAATCCATGCCTCATGGAACTTTCATTCTAATTGAGAATGACAGGGGACAGACAATATCTAGAAATAAATAAATATCTCGAAAATTAGATAGTGATAAGCACTGTAGAGAAAAACAAAGCAGGAAAGGGGGATACTAAGTTTCCAGGGTGAAGGGGAAAGGAAAATAGCAATTTTTAAATAGGGCAGTCAGGAAAGGCCTCACTGAGAAGATATCTGGGCAAATACCTGAGCAAGATGAGACAGCAAGCAATGGGGCCACCTAGGTAAAGAGCAGTAAAGGCTGCGAGAACAGCAGGTGCAAAGGCCCTGAGGCAGAAGAGTCCTACTGTGTTTGAAGAACAGCAAGCAGGCAAGTGTGGTCCTGTAAAGGCAATGTAATAGGATATATGATCAGAGAGGTAATAAGTGGAAGATCAGATCATGTAGGGCCTTGCAAGCCACTGTAAGGCTCTGGCTTGCTTTCTAGTTAAGGTGGGGAGCTATTGAAGGGTTTTGAGCAGAAGTGACACAATCTAACTTAGGTCCTAAAAGGATCACTCTGGCTACTGTGTGGAGAACAGTCTGTAGGGAGAAAATGGCAGAAGCCGGGAGGCCAGAATATGAGGTTCTTGGCAATGATCCAGACAAAAAGTGATGGTGGCTTTGATTAGTATGGTAGCAGGGCAGATGGTAGAAAGTGATTAGATTCTAGATAGATCTTGAAGGTGTAGCCAATAGGATTCGCTAGTGAGATTAGATTTGAAGTGTGAGGGGAAAAAAAGAATCAAGTATGATTTCTTCCATTTTTTTCTACGTTTTAGGCCTAAATAACTGGAAAGATGAGGTTGCCCTTATCTGAGACAAGGAAGACTGAGAAAGGAGAGGGGATGGAGATCGGGAGTTTAGACACAGACAGAATAGGATTGAGATACCTATTAGACATTTAAATGGACATGTATAGTAGGTAGATTTGGAGTTTGGGGGAAAAGTCTGGACTAGAGATATAAATTTGGAATTCATCTAGGTTACAGACCATATTTAAAGCCATTGGATTAAATGAGGTCACCAGAGTGGTGAGAATGAATAGAAAAGTCCACGAACTGAGACCTGTGGAACACCCATGTTCAGAGGTCAAAGAGATGAGATCCAGCAAAGGTGACTGAGAAGGGGTGACTGGTGAGGTAGGAAGCAAAAATCAGGAGAGGGTGGCATCCTAAAAGCTGGGAGGGGAAAGTGCTTCCAAGAGGAGCAGAGGAACCGGAGAGAGCACCTAAAGACATATTTTCTAAGAGTTTTGCTATAAAGGAGAGCAGAGAAATGGGAGTAGTTGAGGCAGCAATGAGATTAAGAGATTACTTTTTAGTGATGAGAAAAAAATTACAGTATGGGACTTCCCTGGTGGCACAGTGGTTAAGACTCCGAGCTCCCAACGCAGGGGGCCTGGGTTCAATCCCTGGTTGGGGAACTAGATCCCACGTGCATGCCGCAACTAAGAGTTCACATGCCACAACTAAGGAGCTGGAAAGCCACAACTAAGGAGCCCACCAGTCACAACTAAGACCCAGTGCAACCAAATAAATAATAAATAAAATTTAAAAAAAAATTACAGCATGTTTGTATGCTGACGGGAATGATCCAATAGAGGAGGTAAATAAAGATGCAGGAGAGGGACTTCCCTGGTGGTACAGTGGTTAAGGATCTGCCTGCCAATGCAGGGGACACAGATTCAAGCCCTGGTCCGGGAAGATCCCACATGCCACGGAGCAACTAAGCCTGTATGCCACAACTACTGAGCCTGTGCTCTAGAGCCCGCAAGCCACAACTATGGAACCTCGGTGCCACAACTGCAGAAACTCAGTGCCACAACTAATGAAGCCTGCGTGCCTAGAGCCCGTGCTCTGCAACAAAGAGAAGCCACCAAAATGAGAAGCCCGCACACCGCAACGAAGAGTAGCCCCTGCTCGCTGCAACTAGAGAAAGCCCACGTGCAGCAATGAAGACCCAATGCAGCCAAAAATTTTTTTAAAATTTTTAAATAAAATTTTAAAAAATAATAGTAATAAATAAATAAATAAAGATGCAGGAGAAAGAGGGGAGTTGTTGCAGGGCTTTCCTCGAGTAAGCAAGCGCAGGTGGAGGGCTGGGTGTCGACAGGAACTCAGTCAAGTCATCTAGGGCAGGAGTTCTTAACTATGGCATGATTGACATTTGGGGCCCAGTTATTTCTTGTGGTGCGTGGCTGTTCTGTGCACTGCAGAATGTTTCATGACATCCCTGGTCTCTACGCACTAGATGCCAGTAACACACTAACCCTGACAGCCCAGAGTGTCTCCAGACATCTGCAGATAGCCCCCAAGATTTTGCCCCCTCCCCCAGGGAACATTTTGGGTTCTCACAACTCGGGGAATGGTGCTATGGGCATCTAGTGAGTAGAGGCCAGGGATGCTGTGCAACATCCTACAATACACAGGACAGCCCCCCACGACAGAGTTACCCGGTCCCAAATGGCAACAGGGCTGTGGTAGGAAATCCCTGATCTAGAGGCAGGGCCCTGGTCTACATCTAGGAGGGCACAGATGCAGGCAGGTGAGCAGATGTGGGGCTTTACCTGTGGAAGTTCTCTTCAGGTTGCTTGCATTTTTTTTTCACTGAATTAAGGAAGCAAGGTCATCAGCTGTAGGTGAGGTTGGGGAAGGAGGTACAGGAAGTTTAGGGAGAGAAGACATGAACCTGTCCTCTAGGTGAGGTGGAAAATGAACGGACAGGGAAAGTAGACATGATTCTGGGCCTCATTAAGAACACACTTGAGGTACTTACTCAAGAATTTAATGTGAAGCCAGTAGGCCTGAAGGTGTGTTCCTCCTGGGGCCATATTCAGAGGCAGAGTGGGGAAACAGTTGGATTTAACAGACTGGTTTCGCCAACAAGTACAAGCAACAAAGGGGCAAAGGAGTGATAAAAATGACCACAGAACTTGAACTGGGTAAGAAGACTGAGGGATGTAATTAACTATGAAAAGGTAGGTGGGCAAAAAGTAACGAATACCCATTCCAACAGGCTAGTTTCAAATGTTCTGATGAGCCGTGAAAGGGGAAAAATAAGGTGAACTCTGTCATACTAAGCTAACCACTCACTTTCCTCAGTAAATACTTGAATATACACTGAAAGACAAAGTACAATCATTTCTAAATGAAATCAGGTCAATGGAGCTTCCTAAGTCAGCTCGGTGTTTGGGGCCATGGTTTCCTTGGTTGACGAAAGCCAAACCATCAGTGAAGGAAGCCATCAGTGAAGGAAGCCATCAGTGAAGGAAGCCATCAGTGAGGAAACCATCAGTGAAGCCAAACGCTGGGGAAGCTACACTAAACACCTGAGAGATCAGAGGACTCAAAAAGTTTGAAGTGACTTCTAGTCTTTATTTGCTAGTTTGTTTATTTCTCTCGTAGTTGTTCAGATGATTATGGGCAGACCCAGGGGTCACAGGCCTCACAAATCTGACTGAACAGACTAAAGTGCCAGGGGAAACTGTGGCCAGCTGCAGCACAAGCCATGACGCTGGTGGTATCAAGGTGTAAGTAAGTCATCAACAGCGGTTTACGACAGGCTCTTAGGTCTGGCTTTTAGGGATTTCATTTTAAAATTACAAAAGACAAAAAAGGTATCCACTTCCTCACTGGCATGCATACAAAATATTACAAGAGACCAATGGCACTCTTATGGGAACAACATGTAGCCTCTATGAACACGGGCCTCCCCAAATCACTTAGATATCAGAAAACTGAGTATGAGCCCCGCCCCGCCACTCACCAGCAGAATGGTCTCGGCAAGACATTCGAACTCTTCGGCTTCAACTTCTTCAGCTGAAAAATGGAGATAGTAATACTTACCATGGCTACCTCATAGGAATGTATGTGAAAGTGCTTTGTAAACCATATTGCACTTTACTAGCAACAGAGATTGTGAATACACCTTGAAGGCAGCAGAGGAGTGGAACAAAAGTCTCCCTCCTTTTTGCTAAAGGCAGAATCCTGTGTTGCGTGCATCAGAGGTGTACCAGCCTCTTTTCTTTGTGTGGGAACCTGGCCAAAGCTTGCACGTGGCGAACCCACCCTTATAGCAAGGGCAGACAGAAAGCTCGAGGAAGGGCAAAGTATTCCCTAGAGACAAACCAAAACACGACTAGTGATTGTAATTTTAGGCCCAATTCTTGACAGCCTTGTTTTGAACTGAAAAGGGTTTGGCAACGGGTTATGGCAACGGGTTAAATATACTGATCACTGGGCATCATGGGAATCATTATGGCTCACTGACTAGCAGGAAACATGGAGTTTTCATGAATTCATCCTCTGCCTAGTGGCTGTCCACTCATGGTCATCTCATGGCTCACAACCTAAGCGTCAAGTGCTCAAGAGGCCTCTCGAAACATATCAACAAAAAGGCATTCTGGAAGGGGTCCACGATGAACATTACAGGGAGCTAACTAGGATACAGGAAACCTGGTACTAAAGAACCTAAGCCAGCCTGCCTCTAACTATTTCTGTGGAAAAATTTACGTGGCAGATAAGTGCCTCCATTTACCCAACCCAGAAAGTAGAGATAACATTTAGACCCAGAGGGGAAAGGGGGTGTCTAGTCCAGCCCATGCATTTCACAAAGGGGGATACAGAGGCTTGGAAAGTGAACTGATGTTCAAGAGTACACAGCTGGTGAGTAGCCAAGGCAGCGCTAGAATCCAGACTACCACCCCCAGATTAGTGCACCTTCCACCCACCTGTTTCTCCCAGGGGTCTTCCCAGGAAGACAGGAGTTGGGTGAAGGGGTTGCTTTCATACAATCAGTATCACTTCTCCATCATTATGCCAGCCTCAAAGTCAGATGCCTGGGAAAGGACAGCCGCAGCCTTTAGCCACTCCAACTCACCACTGAAAGAGCTACCCCCCACCCACCCAAATGGTTTCAAGTGCGTTTTCAAGCTTGAGGATGGTGAGCAATCCCAGGATGGTGACGAAGATCCATCCAGAAGCACTGGGGAGGGCAAACGGCACGGACAATGGAAACCAAGAAACGATACCATACAGGCGGCCTTCGTAATGGAGGGTCCCAGCACCTTATCGGGACCACAGTCCAGGAAGCACAGGGGCAGGCTCATGGGCTGCACTCTCACGGGCCCACGCTGCGGTCAATGCTCTGCTGTCACGGTTGTGGAATTGTCAATAACTTATGATCAAGGAAGCTGATATTTTCATTTTGCATTGGGCCCCTCAAATCTTGTGGCCGGTCCTGCTTCCCCCTCCCCGCGCCAGCCCAAGAGACGGCCTGTTTATACCGGCCTCCTCACCCCTCCCCTACCCCAGACAAATAAGATCAAACAAGTCCTGTAATTTTTAGCCCCTCTGGGGCTTCGGAAGGGGAAGAATGTTGTGGAAAAGGTCAGGGGAGCATTAAGAGCCTGTATCCTCGGGGAAGAGGCAGAGTGACCAGCTGCCTTTTCCAACCCTGGCAAAATAAAGGCCAATATAAAATTGAGGCCCCAGCCCTCCCCCCCAGCCCCGCGCTGCCTGAATCTTCGGCTCCTTGTGGTGCTCCTGTGCGCCCTGCTCCGGACTCAAGGCTTCCTATGCTGCCGGAAGCGGCTCAGTGTGCCCGTGGGGAAAGTGGGGAAGTGCGGGTCCCTCACAGGCTGAGGGGAGCTGTCAAAAGGGGCCGCGCCCCGGGCACTGTCCCCTTCCGCCCACCGGGCCGACCTCGCCGACGCCCGGCCTTCGGGAAAGTTTGGGAAAGGGTGACTAGCGGGGCGGCGCTCTGGCCAGGAGGGTAACCCCTCGCCCCGGCCTCCCCGTGGTCGCAGGGGCGACGAGTTCGGCGGGGAGGGAGGACGAGCTACCCAGACGCCGGAGCCGGAGCCCGCCACCTGGCCGCGAACACCAAATCTCACAGGCGGCGCGGGGCCACGGCGGGGGTGGAGTTACGGCGGATGGGCGGAGTTTCAGCCGAGGAGCCGGTTCTCATGTGACACTATGAATAAAGTAATGACAAGCAAGGCTCGCGAGGGGGTTCCATAGTGTAGTGGTTATCACGTCTGCTTTACACGCAGAAGGTCCTGGGTTCGAGCCCCAGTGGAACCAGACTTGCACTGCTGGTTTTTCAGTTTTTAAAGATGAGAAGTGCTTTTCTTTCTCCCATTAATTTTTCTTTTTAATCTTTATTTGTCTACTTTTTGGAATGTTTTTATCGCAGAAGCGTAATAACAGATAGCCACTCCTCCCATCCCTGCCGTCCTCGCCCGACCTAGGAAACACCGTAAGTGGGGGCCTGGCCGTGTTGTAGTCCCGGGGGCGACCCCGCCCCGCCAGGGTCCTACCCCGACCTCTCCTTCGGTGCTCCGGGGCGACCTCGGGAAATCCGGCGCTCGTGGGAACCAAGATCACCCAGCACGGCCCCTTCCTTACAAACCAGGGCAGGCCGGCCCTCCAAAGCCTCCAACTAAACTATGGCCGTACAGCGGTGCTTTGACTGCAGTTAAATTATTAAAGGTTTATTATTATTAAAGGTTTAATTTTTTCAATAAACTCTAAAATACAGAGCAGAGAAAAAAATAGTTCTTTTCTTTCTAGTACTGCAGTAGGGTTTCTTAAAGAGACCTTCTTCTGTTTAATGAAGAATCCATACATAGTAGAGAATGAGCGTCAGGCTTGTGGACACCCCCAAAATGCTGATTGAATGAGTAAACTTTAGTTCCTTTTTGTTCCTCTGTATTAGTTCATTACAGCTTCGCTTTGGGGGGTTATTATTTACCTTTTCAATATTGACCTTTTTCATCTTTGACAACAGGAGTGAAGTAAAGGTCTCTGGGACCCTGGGGCATTGAGGTGAAAAAGCTCAAGAACTAAAGTGGTGGCCAAGAACTAAAGAGGGAAGCGGATTAATGTACAGCATGGTGATTACAGTTAACAATATTGTGTACTTGAAATTTGCTAAGAGAGTGGATCTTAAATTTTCTCACCAGACACACAAAAAATGGTTACTTTGTGAGATAATGGATGTGTTAACTAACCTTATTGTGGTAATCATTTTGCAATATATATGTATACGGAAAAAAAAAGGGAAAGGGAAACTCAGTATTTTTCTTTGAGTTTTTCCACATAGTTTTGTTCATACAGTGGGTAAATTTGTATCCTTTTCTAACTCAGGAGTATAACACATGATTGTCCTTTTTATTACAATCACTTCATTAACTTTTTTTTTTAAACCTTCTTAACCGTTTTTAAGTGTATAGTTCCGAAATGCTAAGTAAAGTCACACTGTTGTGAAAAAGATCTCCAGAACTTTCCTACCTCGGAAAACTGAAGCCCTGTATCCATTAAACAACTCCCCTCCCCACCCCATCAACTTTATTGTTATTGGCTGTATAGTAATAATAATAGCTAATTATGTTAAACACTATTCTAAGTATTTTTTTAAGTATGTCATCCCATTTAAGCCTCAAACTAACTCTATGAAATAGGCATTATTATCACCATCATACAGATGAGAAACTTGAGGCACAGAGACCTTAAGTGACTTTCCCAAGGCTATATAACAACTGGTTGAGCCGGGATTTGCATCCAGTCTGCCTTGGGAATCTGTGCTCTTAACCCTGCCTGCTGTCCTGAATCTCCTATGTAGATTGTTTCCAATTTTGTCTTATTATAAATAACACAGCAATGTAAATCTTTGCGTGTAACTGACCTCCCCCTCCCAATTTAGTATTTTCTTGAGTGAATAGGTGTAAACATGATGCCACAACTTGCTTTCTGAGAGGGGGAATCCATGTCATTTTCATAGAATTCGAGAATGTTAGTGTTTTGTTTGGCAGGAAATTGCTCAAGGTCACCCCCTAGAAGACGAAGGCAGAGAAAGGATTAAGACCTGGGTCTTCTGATTCTAGTTTCTATTTTCCTCCACTGCTTCCCTTACATTTAAAGATAGAATAAAGCCAGTACCTTCCTTTGCTAAACTGACCTCAGTTGACATTAGCTTCTCCTCTGAGACTTCTTATTGAGACAGGTAACTATGTGGGTTAACTTAGCGGGGCTTGGCCAAAGCCCTAAGAAGTAAATGAAATAAGATGCTTAATGAGGCCAGTGCTCAAGTTTAAGCTGCTGTTCCTAGGAAAGCTCTCCACTTTGATAAGGAAGAGCAGCAGCTAAGGACAAGGGGAGAATGCCACACAAGATAGAAGGCTTCTTGCTTTTACTTCTCTTTGGCTCTGAAGGTATGTGCTGTCAAACCATTAGCACTCATTAAATACCTAATAATACAACTGACTTAATCATACAGCTGATTAATAGAAATGCAACCAGAATAATTAAAATATTATCAATTAGCAAAGCATGCTAATTAATTAATGTGTTATTAATGAACAACAGTTGTCTTTGTGTGATGCAGTCCTCTTTGTCTCACCACTGGCTTTCTGGTTCTGTGAGGAGCCTTCTGAAATTCAAAGGATGCTTAAAATGGGACAGAAAGAAGGAAGGGTCTCAAAAATCGTATGAAATAGCTATAAATTGCAGCAATTAATAAGAAAGTGTGGTGTATTCTTGAAAGTTTTTGGGAGTCAAAGTTAGAGTGACTATAGAATTTAGTCTTCCAAACCAGGACACTACTGAGAGTGGTGGAGGTTGCTATTAATAATTTTGCTGGGACAACAGGTGTGAACCAGGACTGTCCCAGGCAAATCAGGATGTAAGGTCACCCTAGTTTAAATATGGATTAACATAGCACGCCGAATACAACTGGACACTAATAGAAAGCATAATCCAACTGAGAGTCAGGAATCCCCAAAGACTCAATATACTCAATCATTTTAAAATTTCTAAATATAGCCCTAGCGGGAGTGAAATGCTTAATTAAGGAGAAATTAAAGGCAAATCTCTAAAATGTCATCCAATTCAACTTTTAAATTCTCTGTCAATCTTTGAAATCATGCTCTTTCATGCCTCTCTCAACTCTTAAGGACCCATCAACTCAGACATTAGAAATTGGTTCTTTGTGGTCACTGTGTATTTATGTGCGTTACAGGAAATAAATAAGGAGGGCAGGAAGGAGACCTCTCCGCTCTGCCAATGACCTGGTAGACAGACATGACAAAACTCACACAGAGTCAGAATCCCTGGTTTAAATCATTCTCTTCTCTACTCTCTCATTATATTTTATTGGTAGAATACTCACTTTCATGATTACCCAATCTCAAAACTTGTGTTAGTCACATTTCTCAGTATTTGGAAACGCCTGTAAAAATATAACCCCAAGGTTATTTTGCAAACCCCCAAGACATATTTCTAAGTGGGGGGAGGGGTGTTGTTTTTCCTTTACTCCGTGCCTCTTCCTCACCAAGAAAATCTAAACAGAACCTTTCAAGGCTTAGATCCCAATACCCTTGGTTCTCAGACATCCTCAGGGCTCACCCTCAGACTCCTCTTATTTGTGATTGGCATTGAGATTCATTCATCCATTGATTCATTCAAGAATCCATTGATGTCAGTTCAAGAATCCATTTCTGAGTTCCTGCTGTGATAGGCCAAATGCTGTGTAAGAACTTGATACACCTGGCAGATTCTTGTTTTCGCTGTGCCAACTCTAAAATCTTTGTTCTGTGACCCCTAAATGGGAATAAGCCCTAGAAAAGGTTATCAGGCCACTTTTCAATTACACCCGCGCAGTCAGGGGATAACAGTAATAAAAGACACGCTGCCAGGAGGCACAGTGCACAGCACTCTTTCCTGTTCTTAACAGTAATAAAAGACACGCTGCCAGGAGGCACAGTGCACAGCTCTCTTTCCTGTTCTATAGCTTATCAATCTTTGTGCATGGCTGGGGAGCTCCAGAAATTTCCACGAAGAACAGAGAATCCCATCTGTCCTGGTGGAATGGAATGTGGTCCAGCTGGTAGGCTTGAAACACTTAAATTCTCTTACCCACCTAACCCAGGCCCTCCACCCTCACGGGCATCGAAGGAAAGCAGCCACACCAAAATTTGGCTTGGCAACCTAGGTGTGCTCTACCCTGAGCTAGAGGGATACGCCAGGAGGCAGAGAAAAAAGGCAGAATACAACTGCTGCACTTAATCAGTTTACAATCCAGATAGAGAAATAAGGCCAATGCACAGGGGAAAGATGTATGCTGCACAACTGGGAACCTGAAGACAAAGGTTCTTTGTCTAATTTACTCTTTGCTGTTTCTGTTCCACGGCAGCAGTGGATCCTTACTACAGTGAAATAAGGTAAATGGATTGACTCCACTTATGCGTTGGATGAGGGGTCACTGGGAATACACAAATCATCATCGTAAAGCACTACCTCTGTCTCTTAACTGAGGCAGGCTTCTATTTATCTTGCATTGTACATTTTGGATTACATACCGATGATGATTTTTAAAACACCCAACTTACTGAAGTATATTGTTCCACTGCTTAGTCATGGCTATTATATAAAAACAAGCCAAAAAAAAGAAAAAAATCACCAAGCCTCATCTTACAGGTACGAGTGTGTGTCCTTCCTTGCAGGTGTGTCAAGCATCAGGGATAGCAGATTTTCTTTCAAAGTAGCTTTATTGAGATGTAATTTACATACCACTAAATTCACCCATTTAAAGGGTGTAATTCAATGGTTTTTAGTGTATTTACAGATTTGTGGAGCACACAATGTAATTTTAGAACACTTTCATCATCCCCCAAAGAAACCAGTAGACATTAAGTACTCACTCCCCACTTCCCCGCCCCCCCCCCCGC
>NW_006795060.1:158151-165475 GCF_000442215.2 Lipotes vexillifer
GCCACTGTCAACCACTGATCTACTTTGTCTCGTATAGATTTGCCTTTTCTGGACATTTCATTTAAACAGAATCATACGATATATGGTCTTTTGTCTTTCACTTAGCATATATTTTTTAATAAGTTTATTTCTTTATTTATTTTTGGCTGCGTCGGGTCTTCGTTGCTGTGCACGGGCTTTCTAGTTGTGGCGCGCAGGAACGACTCTTCGTTGTGGTGCGCAGACTTCTCATTGTGGTGCCTTCTCTTGTTGCGGAGCACAGGCTCTAGAGCGCAGGCTCAGTACTTGTGGCGCACGGGCTTAGCTGCTCCGCGGCATGTGGGATCTTCCCGGACCGGGGATCAAACCCGTGTCCCCTGCATTGGCATGCGCCACCAGGGAAGTCCCTAGCATATATTTTTGACATTCACCTGTGTTGAAGCATGTACAGGTAACAGATTTACCCATGAATATGCATGTCACCTAAAAGAGTAACACTTTCACACCAGAAGCAATTTCCTTCTTTCTTCTTTGCCAGAGGGACATTATGGCAGCCTGCTGTTTTTCTCCTCTGTCTTATTCTTGTTTCTCAAATAGATTGGAAGGTAGTTATAGACAGTTTCTATCATTCATAATTTTATGCTTTTCTCCTCGGCTTCACCTGTTTCCATGGGAAGGAAAACTCTGTATTTAGTGACAGCCAAGCAAACAGACTGAAATAGTCTTCCCTAAGTGTGTCTAATGCACACTTTGCTTTCTGGCCTTGCAAGGTACATTTCGAGAAATAGGCATGCTTGAATTTTCTGCCTGCAGTAACAAGCTTTTCCCTATGGAGTAGCCCTTTGAGCAAAAGGGCAGAATCGTCCCCTATTGCATAAATCTAAGGCTGGTGAGTGGCAGACGTCGCAGACCCTCTGGTGGAAACCTGTAACCTGGAGGAATCGCGAAGACGATCTGAGTGAGGAGAAAAATAGACAACCATGTAATCGAAATCTTGTCCTTTTTCCTTTAAAGGCTGACCTGTTTTCTTTTGCTCATCCCAACAGTGTTATTTTCTGGTATCATAAGATGTTGTCATCAACACGATTTTTGCTTTTGTTCGCCAGCTTTGGGGTGATTAAATCATTTCAGGGATGACAGCAGCCACTTTGCTGCTCCCTTGGTGACAACTTTTCCTGTAAAAGGCTTGTTGTTCCTTCTCTCTCTGCTCATTTCCATAAGATCTGGTGCCTCACAACCCCAGGCTGCCTACAGACAAACGCTTTCTGGGGAGAGGAGTCCGGGAGGGGAAACAATGCCAGAAATCTGATTGAGCACAGGCGGTGGTTCTGAAACCAGGTCTCCCTCTTGGGTCTCTTCCTCTCCACAGGTAGAAACCTCCCCGCCCTTTCCTTTTTGCCTTCTGTTTTGTTTCTGCACAAGTTGGAGCCCCTCTGGGGGCCTACCCATGGGCCCAGGTAATGCAAAGGCCCTGAGCGCCGTGGCAATTAGAGGGGCCTCATGTGAACTCTGGGTTTGCTCAGTTGCAGCTGCGTAGACCTTCTTCAGTGCCAGGGCACGTCCTCTGGGCCAGTTTGATCTGGTTAGTAAGGCCGTTCTGTCAGTGACCCACACACCTCACCTCTGGTCCCCCCAAAAGAGAGTCTTGGCAATTGCTCATCTACTTTGCAGTTCTTGGGGAACAGCTGTGGGACTGACACTATGGGTTCATGTACACATTAACTGGCCTTTCCCCTGAGCTCTAGTAGCTTCTACCCAGCTCCCCACTCAACCTCAACACTTGGGTGTCCCGTAGGTCTCTCAAACGGAACATCCCTACCCCATCCCCCCTAAATCCCTGCTTCCCCTGGAATCTTCTCCCCTAGTAAATGGCAGCTCTATCCCCCCAGGCACTCAGGCCTTGAACCTCTTTTTATTTCACACCCACGTCATCTGTCAGCAAATCCTGTTGGCACTACCTTCCAAAGACAGTCAGAATCCAGCCACTTCTCATCACTTCCACTGCCACCACCCCAGGGCCAAGCCACCATCATCTCTCCCCTAGATGACACGCCAAGCACCGGCCTACCCCGGGGTCTTTACATGCTATTGCGTCTGCCCAGAAGGCTCTGTCCACAGGTATGTCACTTCCTTCAGGTCTTTGCTCCAATATCACCTTCTCAGTGAAACCTTCCCTAAGCCCCAAAGTACCACTCCCTGTCCCTCCACCTCCCTGCTTTATTTTTCTCCATAGAAGTCATCATTATTTTACATATTATATATTTTATTTATACATTCACTACCCCCTCACACCCCCCCCCCACTTTAGACTCTTAAGTTCTAGGAGGGCAGGTGTTTTTTTCTGTTTTGTTTACTGGTATTTCCCCAGCACCTAAAGCTAGGCCTGGAATATAGCAGATGCTCAAAGAAAATGAATGAATGAATGCTTTGGGACCAGTCATTATCAGCTATCTTTTATAGCAATTTCTCTAATTGCACGGGTGCTTAGATAAACCTGTGGATAAGGAAGAAATAGGATACAAAGGCCAGAGCAAGCGGTGAGTTCTACATGAGGGACAGAAAAAGTCCTCTTCATAGGGAAGGGGACAAGTAGGCAGAAAAGTTGGGAGGGGAAGGCATTTGAGGCCAAGAAATCATATGCACAAAGGCATACAGGCATGAAACAGCCTGGCACATTTGATGAATTATAAGTAATAGAGAGTGCAAAAAATAAATTTGGAGAGGTAGCCAGGAGATACATCACGGCAACCCCTTGAAGGACACGTTATTATCATACCCATTTTAGAGATGAGGAAATAGAGAGATGCAGTCATACAACTAATAAATGTCAGAGGTGAAACTGGGGCCATGGTAATGGGGACCCAACAAAGGGTCTGGAGCAGGAAAGTGACACAGTCAGGCATTGGCAGTATGGAGGATGGATGAGGCAAGGTCTCTCTTTAGCAAGGAGAAGATCCAGAGGAGAGAGGAAGTGGTAGTGGGGGTGGAGAGGAAAGATGGCTCCCGGTAGACACTGGATGTGGGGGTTTAGGAAAAAGAAGTGAATAGGAGGAGTCCCAGGTTTCTGGATGGGGTAGTAGGTGGAAGGTGGAACCATCAGTAGGCTAAGAAATAGAGAAAAGAGGGGCTTCCCTGGTGGCGCAGTGGTTGAGAGTCCATCTGCCGATGCAGGGGACGCGGGTTTGTGCCCTGGTCCGGGAAGATCCCACACGCCACGGAGCGGCTGGGCCCGTGAGCCATGGCCACTGAGCCTGCGCGTCTGGAGTCTGTGCCCCGCAACGGGAGAGGCCACAGCAGTGAGAGGCCCGCGTACCGCAAAAAAATAAATAAATAAAAATTTTAAAAAAGATCAAAAAAAAAAAAAAAAACAGAGAAAGGAAAACAATATGAGGAAGGATGGAATGAGTTCAGTGTTTAAAATTTTTTTTTTGCTGAAGTATAACATACATCCAGAAGAATACAAGTAAGTGTACAGCTCAGCTCAATGAATTTTTACCACTAAACACACCCAAGTAACCAGCACTCAGATCAAGTAACAGAACTTTACCAGCTCCCCAGACACCCTCCCTGGGCTTCCTCCTTTCCACTCCCCACCCCAAGTGTGACCACGACCCTAATGTCTAGCGGCATAGATGACTTCTGCCTGCTTGTGTACATTTTAAATGGATTCATGTAGTATGTCAACTTTATCATCTGACTTTCCACTCAGCATTGTTTGTGAGACGTGGCCATATTGTGGCATGGAGCTGTAGGTCATCCATTTTCATTTCAGTATAGTGTTCCACTGTGTAAATCTACCACTCGTATCCATTCTACTCGTGATGGACATATGAGTGTTTCCAGTTTGGGGTTTTAACAAATACTGTTGTTACAAATAATCTAGTACATGTTTTTCTTTGTTGGAGAACATATGTATGCACTTCCAGTGGGTAAATACTTAGGAGTGGAATTGCTGGGTCATAGGGCACATATATGTCCAGCCTTTGTAAAAATTACCAAAGAGTTTTAAAAATAGGTTAGACCAACTTATACCCCCACCAGCAACATATGAGAGTTCAGGTTTCTTCATGACCTGGCCAGCACTTGGCTGGGTCCAGTTTTAGATAGTGAGAGACATCTACGGGGAGCTATCCAATAAGTCATTCAATGCACATGTCGGGATCTTGGGGGCGGGAGTAGAGGAAGCCGAGCTCTTGAGAGAGATTAAGAAGGATTATTTAGAGTGGTGGGAGAAGCAGTTGAGTAGTGTGATGGAAGCTAAAGGAAGATGGGAGGAACTGACAGCACCCAACACTGCAGCATGAAGATGTAAGGTTAGTGTTGGGAAGAGTCCATTGGATGTGAAAGTGAGAAGTCGATGGCGGGGGGTGGGGGGTAAGAGTGGGGGAGGGACAAATTGGAAGATTGGGATTGACACATACACACTATTATATATAAAATAGATAACTAATAAGGACCTACTGTATAGCACAGGGTACTCTACTCAATACTGTGTAGTGGCCTATATGGGAAAAGAATCTAAAAAAGAGTGGATACATGTATATGTATAACAGATTCATTTTGCTGTACACCTGAAAATAACACAACATTGTAAATCAACTATACTCCAATAAAAATTATAAACAAACAAACAAAAAGAAGTCATTGGTCACTTCCTTTGCCAGCACAGGGCTTGGCCTCCTACCAAGACGGTGCTCCCTAGTCTGCATTGCTACCTGAGATGGTCAATTCTGCCCATAGCAGGTGAACCAAGGAGTCTCTAGGAACGAATCATCAGTGGACAAGGGACCAGGAGAGACAGCAGTTTGCTGACCACAGCTGAGAGATGGCCCTGAATCCTCCCAGGCGAAAAGTTATGCCCCCTTGACTCCCCTTACAGCCTATGCATAACCCAGCAGAGGACTCACCATGTGTGTCGTCCAGTGGTCTATCTTCTCCTGAGTCCTCAAGCCCCCTGTGGGCAGAGAGCGAGGCTTCCATTTCAGAAGGCCCAGGCCCTGGTGCAGGGCCAGGCTCACAGTGGACACGCGGAAGTGGTATGTGAAATGGATACATATTATTTAAAGAAAGACACAATTTGAAAAAATAGCTTTATAATTCTAATGAAAAGGATGAGACCATTCCTTTAACTCTTTAAAACAATCTGAAAGTTTTTGGTGGGCATCAGATTCAATATTTAGATAGCAAAGTGGTTAAGGAGGGACTTTTATATCTACTGCCTACACTCAGGTTTTGTTTGAGATTTTTATAATAGCTATGTGCTGCTTTTATAATCAGAAAAGAAATAAAGGCATTTGTTCTGTTGAAAATGGGAAATGGAACTTGGTGTGTTAAACCAGCGCTGTCTAATGAAACCTTGTGCAATGATGAAAATGTTCTGTATCTGTGCTGTCCAGTAAAAGAGCCACTAGCCACGTGTGGCCAGCATGTGGCTGGTGTGACTGAGGAACTGAATTTTTAATTTTATTAATTTAATGAATTTAAATTCAAATAGCCACATGGGACTAGTGACTACCACAATGGACAGTGCAGCTGTAAATAATCAGCTTATGCCATATAGACAAACTCCTTTCCTATTAAATTGTGCATTTATTCTATTTATTCATACTTCTATGAAGATAGGTTAAATGTTAGTCTCAGGTTAAATTTTACACATTTTCAATTTTTCCACATCATTTATACGGTATTTACACTTTGATTGTGGTTTGATATTTCCTGTAGATGATAGACAAACCTAAAAAAAATTAAAAAAAAATTTTTTTTAACAATGTCCTAATTCTAAATCACCTGAATGTGTCACTTCCCTACTTCCTCAGCATCTGTGGATGTTTTTCCTGGCACGTATTTACTTACTTTGACTTCTTCCAGAAGGGGCTTTGTTAACTTTTATGTGACTGTGATCATTTCACTTTTCCATGTAATGAATCATTTGTTGAATTTTTCTTTTTTTAACTTGATTTTTCCTTTCATGTCCTTTTGCTCAGCCACACTGGGATTATCGTCTACTGAGGTACGTTACAGTAAGAAGGCTGGAATTCATATGGATACTATTTTTGAAGATTTTCCTAGCCAAAACAATGTATAGGATTATCACTATTTTTTAAATGTATTTTTAAAGGTTTTTTTTTTTTTTTCTGGTGGTGGCAATAGCACGTTTTATCTGGACAAGCTCCAAGACTGTTTGTTTTAATGAGTGAATGCAAGTAAACCAGGTCTTAAATCAGATGGCGGAATCTTGAATCCAGTCCCTTTTAAAATTGTATCCCCAGAAGGGACCTCCAGGAGATGTAAGGCGCCTGACCTCGGACTGGGGCTCCTGGAGCCCCTGAAGATAAATATAATGGGGTGGACATGGCTCTCTACGTGGGTGTGTCTGTGAGATTTTTAGCTGGTCACCCAAGGTGGCAAACATTTATCTAGACTCAAAGATGAGTGGCAACTGTGTGGGTTAAACTGGATTTATAATTCAGTTGTGCTGCTGTAGTGTGAAAGCCGCCACAGACAATAGGAAATGAATGAGCAAGGTTTTTGAATGCGAGCTTTTCCAGTGGTGCTGACCACAGTTGCCTTTGACTGTGACTTTTCTGAAGCTCCTGCCCCTCTGGCTTCCCGCAGGATGAGGGTGAGGATCCCTGGTACCACAAAGTGTGCAAGTGCGATTGCCCAGGAGGTGCCAATGCCCTGTGGTCTGCAGGCTCCACCCCGTTAGACTGCATACCGGGTGAGTGTCCCCTCTCCTTGGGGCACCAGATCCTTGGGGTATCCTTGGGAACACCCTGTTTCTCCTCTTTCTTTCAAACCTGATGAATTAAACCCCCTGAATGCCACGTTCTGGGTTTTCTCCAGTTGGCCTTTGAACTTCAAATCTCAATGGCCACTGCTCCAACAAACTGCACTGATGTCATTGTTCAGAACAGTTTCCTGGATCTCTACTTGGCCTCGGTGAGATGGTAAGATGGGACCTAACTTTCAACGAAAGAGACTAATGGAATTTATCGAAAATAAACTAATGACAGGCAGCAATTTTGAGAAGAGCATAGGTTTTGAGCCAGAAATACCAGAGTTGGAATCTTGGCTGCATTGTTTTTTGACTCTGGGACTCCCACTTTGGCCTTTTTCTGTCAAGTGGATGCAATACTACTGTGCCTGGATATTTATTGCTCACCAAACAACCATGCGCTTCCCCACATTCTCAGCCCCTTCCCAGTCAGGTGGCTTCACAGGAGCAGTTCCAGCCGATGGGAGCCGTGTCTCTTCTGAAATGTGGTCCATTTCCCTGCTTGAGAAAGTGGCTTCTCCTTTAGTCTGGGTGCCGGGGAGGTTAAGTGGAGTAGAACTTCCTGCT
>NW_006795060.1:165526-194149 GCF_000442215.2 Lipotes vexillifer
CCTGCTGACCCACAATGAACCACCTGAGTGAAAAATCAACCTTTGCTGTGTTAAGCCTCTGAAATTTCTGTGACAATTCGTTCTGCAGCATAAACAGCCTCTCCTGACTAATATGAATGCCTCCTCTAAGGCAGGGGCCAGCAAACTTTGCCTGTAAAGGACCTGGTGGTAAATCTTTGTGGCTCTGTGGGCCATAGGGCCTCAACACCTCAAATGGAAGGCAGCCACAGACTGAATGTAAATGCATGAGCGTGGTTGTGCTCCAACAAAACGTTATTTATAAAAACGGACCCTGCTGTAAGGAGTTGTTACGAGGAGTAAAATGCATGAGGCCTTAAAGCATCTTGTCCTGGACCTGGCACACTGCAGCTCCTTTTCTTCCTGCCTTCTAAGAGGTCACACTCTGACTTTCAGAGGCTCGGGCGGCCTATCACACATTTGCCGTGCTCAGTATTTACCACAGCTCGGAGCCTGTTTTGCTGAAACTGTCCTTGCCCCCCCTTTCCAGGGTTATGATGGTGCCATGCGGCGGCACGTCATTCATTTTACATAATCATCTAATAATAGCTCCAGGAGAGAGGTTTGTGTGTAGTGTGTGAGCTTCTCTGCATTATTTCATTAAATTTGCATTAAAATAGCAAATGTGGGGGAGAGGGGCGTCCACAAAGGCTTTTACTGCCTGTTTTCCTACATACTAAAGGGGTAGGAATTGGTTTCTGAACTAAGCCTTCTGGAAGGGAACAGTGGGGTGCAGTAGTGAGGCAAGCAGTAAGCGCTGATGAGTTCAGCGGGCTTCTCCCACGGGAGGGACGTCCCACTGAGCTCCACGGCGTGAGCTCCCGCAGCCATTCTGTGCTGGGGTGCTCTGCCCAGTCAAGACTGAGGCACCCTCCTTAATAATCCATTTAGAATTCAATTCCACCCTCTGTCATCATGTGCCTATTATGTGCCGATGGGGAGACAAAAATGAACCATTGTCTCTACCCTGGAGGAGTTTACCATTTACTGGAAACAAATGTTCTCTTCACTAGAGACATGAGACGTACTGGAATCCAGTCCACGGAAGCTCTTTCTAAGAAGAAATTGAAGAGAGATTTTTTATACGGATTGGTTTCATTGACCTGATCAACTGTGTAGCTGAGGAGGGCTGTGTGTCTGAGGAGTGTGAAAGATGAGCTGGGCTGCCCAGGCTCTCTCCCCTACACAGTTGCCATGAACTTGAAGTTCTGAAATCAGAAATTCTTTTAGCTTAAGTGTTCTCCTCTCCCCACTGGGGTTTTCGTTTTTGTTTTGTTTTGTTTTAACAACACAAATATTCCCAGGAAGGAAAAAAATGCAGCCTTAGTGTTAAATGGTTGATTCATTAATGTTCATTTGTTTCTCCATGAAAGAGATGATTCAGGGCAGCAGGACTAGCCACAACCTTCCAGAATTTACTTGACTGTCAGTGCCTCAGATCCTCATTGGAACGTCAAGAACGCTGCTTGGTCTTGCTGGATCCTGAGATTCAGCGCTTCCACCAGAGCCTGCCTTAGGACGGAAGAAGGCCCTAGAAAGCACAGGACAGGAGGGTCACTCAGAGCTGCCAGGAGATGCTCGTAGGTGCACACTGGCTGCTACTGCCAGGGGGCCCTACCCACAGAACAGAAGGTGACCAGCTAGGTGCATTATGGCCTCCTAATCTTCAGCTTAACACTATTATATTAAAAGGTCTGTCTTTTCCACAGTTGAGCCAAGATTACCTCGTCACTCTGAGAGGGGGAAATACGGCAGGGAACGTATCAAAGCATAAGAAATCTAATGACTCAACGCTTTACTTATAATCTGGATTTTATATTTCCATATTATATTCAAGTTTATACCCTATTCTTCTATAAATATTATTCTGTATTCCGCTACATCATCATATACATTCAAGTCTAACACACGCGCATAATAACGTTCACATGTCTTTTGTCAAAAATGGCCCTGAACTCTCTTTGTGTTCCTTTAGGTTAATATTGTTTAAAAGCATGTCTGGCCTTTCTTTGTCTACACATCGAGAAATTATCTACTGCATAAGAAAGGCTAGTATGTTAAGTGAGCATAGCCTGGATTAACAGCACATATGACTATGTCTTTATCGACCTCATTATCAAATCATCGCTCAGAAGAGGCAGGTGTTTCCTTAAGAGTAAAATGAGTGTAGAAACAGGCTTAATAGCTCACAGTAACCTCCACTGAGCAGAAAGCTTGGGAAGGACATATTGTGTGTGTGTAAAGAGGATCCCTTTAATTCCTCCAGCAACATTATTTATGTCGCTTGATACTAGTTTAGACTCAATTGACAGTTTCTTTTTGATTACGCCAGTGGGAGTTCTCTGGGCCAGTCAACTCCCACTTCCTCCCTGACCTCCCTGCTTCCTGTTCCTGCCATTTTCTTTGCTTATCTCCAGTGGCCACCTGAGATGGGGTGATGAAGTTTGTTTATCCCTCCATTCATCTATTGAGTGCCTAGCACACGCAGGCGTTCTGCTCAGCTCAGGAAAGCGTGGTGAGCTAGACAGACCGGGGGAGCTGGGCAAGTGGGCAGAGATCCAAAGGATGAGGAGAGGCGTCCAGGTGAAGGGGAAAGGAGGAGACAGGGAAAATAGTAAGCATGTAACTGGAGTGCCCTTCACTCCAGGGCACAAAGAGCAGGAGAAATGTTACATTTTCTATTTTTCCAAT
Organism: Lipotes vexillifer; assembly: GCF_000442215.2. Classification (NCBI taxonomy): domain Eukaryota; kingdom Metazoa; phylum Chordata; class Mammalia; order Artiodactyla; family Lipotidae; genus Lipotes; species Lipotes vexillifer. Next base: position 168,236 of record NW_006795060.1, read on the forward strand.
TTTCAGATAACTCCGGTTTGAGTCCCCCTTTATCATGGGCTGTGTGGAGTCTAAAGACAGGAGGACTGTTGAATATCCTGCCCCTCCGCTTTGGACTACACCTCTACACCCACCACCCCCCTGCCCCCAAGGGGCCTGCAAGGGCTGACTCGGCACAGGGCCCAGGCTCAGGCTGAGGGCAGCTCCCTGCCCGGCCGGCAGCCCCCAGGGGAAGGCAAACACCTCGTTGGTGGCCCTTCTTCCTCTGAACCAAGCTCAGTCCTGTGACCTTCCCAAGTCTCTGAGAGTGTCAAGAGTTCAGGGGTCCTGCCCCCCATCCCTGGTCCAGCCCCCTCAGAGGAACCATTTCCCGACTGAGATCAGGCCCCTACCATGAGCCCCCCACCACCCAGCAAGGGTCAAAGCCCAAAGCCTCTGGCCACCTCCTCTGGGACAGTCAGCTAATTCCTGTTGAGGCCTAGACCTTCCAAATCCATAAGCCTGAGAGATGCTAGGCTGTCAACAGGCTTCTTCTCTCTCAAATCACGTGCATGCATGTGCAAACAGCTTATTCCTTCCTGATGCAAGGAGACTCCAAATGTTTAGAAATAGGAAGCTGACCTTCTCAGGGTGATGCAGGGAGGATGATGGGGGCAAGGCAGACTGGGGTAGAGGGGTGTTAGATTTTTTTCCCCTGGTGAGTCTTAACCATAAAAAACAAACATACACAACTCAAGACATTAATATACTCTCATAAATTCACCCTATTATACCAGTACTAGCTGCTTATTTTTGGTCAGGCACTACAGGCTCTACACTCTACAAACACTGCTTCATGTAATCCCAAATCAACTTTATGGAGGCAGGGACTACTGTTGTGCCCATTTCACAGATGAGGAAACTGAGACCCAGAGAGGGTGAGCAGCTTGCCTAAGCTCACCAGAGAGAGAGTGGGATCCAATCCTAGGTCGAATTGGCTGTAAGCAGGTGTTCTTGACCTTGGCTGCCCATTACCATCACCTGAAGATTTACCCCATGCCCAGGTCATGCCCCAGACCAATGACATCAGAATCTCTGGGGGGTGTGGCCTGAACACCAGCACTTCTATAACTTTCCAGGTGACGCCCAGGCTGAGACCCATCACAGAGTCTCTGCTCTGTGCCTTGGGCCAAAACACTGCGTTTTCTGGGTTAGCAGCTGTGTAGCTGGAGGCACCGATGCCTGAGACAGGAGCACTGGACAGGGGCAGGCTTGGGGCTTGGGCTCTGAAGGGCTTAGTTTTGGACATATGAGTGTGAAGCATCTTTGGGTCAGTTTCATCTTTCACCCAGATGAAACTGTTCACTTAGAGAATATCCAGGTGGCAGTGGGATGGAGCTTGGGGCCTGGGGGCTGGGCACTGGCTCTCAGACACTGGCTGAAACCATGGGGATGGTGAGCTCATCACCTCCCCTGGAGAGTGTGGGCAGGATCCACGTCTGGACAAGACCTTACAGGCCTCCAAGACCATTGCCATTGGCCAGGTCCCTTCAGTGTAACTCTTAACTGTTAGATGGGCTAACTGGGAAGAGACGGCAAAAGAGACGTGAGGGGAAAATAGAGAAAGAGCAAAATGCCAAGAAGAAAGCAATCGGGAGAGGTGGCCATGGCTTTTCTTTCCCCTGTGCTTCTTGCCTCTGAGCTGGTGGCCCTGGAGCAAGAAAAGGGAGGTTCAGGATGGAGGGTCCTTAGAGATATCCACAGTTAGAATTTAAGTGGCGACCAAGGGCCCAACTGAAACCCAGCTTCCTGACGCTGGGGCCTTGTCCCTCCTTCCAGTGGCACGGCTGAGCTTTTCTTCCAGGTCAGAGGGGAGTTGAGGAGGTGGAGAAGCCCCCAAGGCCACAGGCGCCAGGCCCCCTGAATCCTCCAGCCAACGTCTTCCCTGGCAGACTAAGGTTTTCAAAGTGTGCTTGTTAAAAATGTGGCCACTCTGAGGGTGGAATCCTGGAAACTGCATTCTTAACAAGCCCCCCTGATGATTTGGCCACACAAGGCGTGATGGAGTGGCTCAGAAAGCGCTCCTATTCTCTCTCCCTTGACATTATTTTAATAGCGCCCCCCCCCCCCAAGCTTCGGGTACTGGATAAACTACAAATGCTGTCCCCTCACCCACAGCCCCGCCGAGCTGCAGTTACTGGTGGGAGTTGGCCCTATTTCTTTGGTTCCCTGGGCAGAAAGGCAGTTAAGCTGCCCTGGCCGCAGGCCTGAAGCTGTCCTTCTGTCTTCAGCCTCTGGGGACAGGGCATGACTATCCTCACAGGCATTCTGGAGCCTCAGGATGGCATTCAAGCTTTTACATGCCTCATTCAGTTTTACTGACTTTTGAAAATTATCTGCCAGAAAGACCTCAGCACTCATTTTGCTGTTGAAGGTGATGATGCCCCAGTAAAGACACTTGGCTTTTCAATCTGAACTCAAATTTATACATGGAAAGAAAGTATTTTGATCTTCCTTACTTGAAGTTTATCATTCACAACTGGGAAACTAGGAGAATGTATTTGCCTAAGTTTATCATTTGTTTTCTAAAGAAATTCAGCTAGAATCTGGGTTTGGTTATAAATAAGAGACCCCCTGAATAGTGGCTTATTGAAATAGGAGTTTTTCTTTGACTCACATGGTAAAAAGACTAGGGGTAAGGAGCAGCTTAAAGATATCAGGGCTGAGGTCTCTTCAGTTCTCTTGGCCTTACCCCCAGGGTGCAGAATGGCTACTGTCGCACCAACCATCAGGTCTTCCTTCTAGGCAAGAGGAAGCAAGAGGGGGCAAGCAAAATCTGATCGGAAATCCCCAGCAGACATCCTCTTCTATCTCATGAGTTAGAAACTGTGTCACATGGTCACTTCTAACTGCAAAGGTGGCTGGGAAAGATTGTTTTGTTTTAGCTGGCTACGTTGCTGCACCCAACAAAATTAGGGTTCTTTAGTCTAAAAGCAGGGAAGAATGGATGCTGGGTTGGCAATTGGTAGTCTCTGACCAGGTAACTGAATGCTAAATTAGTGAGAGGAAATCCGTGAGAAGCAGCAATTAATATACAAGAACCAGCTTTGGCTACTCTTATTTGGAAAAAGCAGTTCCTTTCAACTGTTCCTTATTCAACAGTCACTCAGATGCATTTCATTCCCGCCCCACCCTTTTTTTTTCATTAGACCAGGGAAAAACTGCAATTTACAAATGGGAAGTCAGTCTCAATATATAACTGGCCTTCTTGCCTCTCACCATTGTTTTGTTCCTATAATTGGCATCATATGCTGCCTGAGGACAATTAAGGGGCCTTCATGTCATCACGTGGGATGGCTAACCCGTGTTAATGAGGAAACTAAAGAGCATGACATTTAAGTATGATATTTTCCTGTGAACCTCTTGGTTTTCAGGTCTCTGAGTCTGTGGAGGAGGTGAAGTGTTTCTCCCCCCGCACCACGAGGTTGCCATAGAGCTACTTACAGCTGCTTTTATGAATGTTGGGAGTCTCTATGGCAATCCCTTTACTTCACCTTCACTCTCTTCTCGCAAGAGCAGTGAAGAGGATGAAGACCCAGTCCTACCCATTGTGAAGGGCGCTGACAAGGAAAACATCCCCCACCTCACAAGGCGCGAACGAGAGGGTCGGATTTGTCATTTCGATCATGTCGTGTTTGTTGAGTCTTGCCATGCGATAAGAGTGTTTTAATGTGCATTGTTTTTCCTTTCCCAGAATGCCCATATCATAAGCCCCTGGGTTTCGAGTCAGGAGAGGTTACACCAGACCAGATCACCTGCTCCAACCTGGAGCAGTACGTGGGCTGGTATTCCTCCTGGACCGCCAACAAGGCCCGACTCAATAGTCAAGGCTTTGGGTAAGCAGAGCAGGAGGCTCAGGCGATATTTTTTTTCATGTGATTTGAAAAAGTAGGTCTCTGTAATAAATTAACGACACAGAATGCATTTATTTATTCAACAAATATTGACTGAGTGCCTTCCGCGTGCCAAGGACAGTGGATACAGCAGTGAACAAGGTGAATGAGCTCCTCACCTTCGAGAAGCACGCAGTTTAGAGGGGGGACTCTAAGCACATTGTCACACAACTGGCCATCCGCCAAGTGTGATGAGTGCTGCAGAGGAGAAGAAAGACCTGGTCCACTTGAAGCACCAGGGAAGGAAAAGATCTTTGGCCTGAGAGTTGCAGTTGGCCAGGTGGGGGGAAGGGGGAGAGAGGCACAGGGTACAGCAGGTGCAAAGGCCCTGAGTTGGGAAGATCCCTCAAGTGCATGGATGGGGACTATAAAGAAAGCCAGTGAGGTTAGCACACAGGTGAGATGAGGCTGGAGAAGTAGAAAGAAATCAGATGGTGCAAGGCCTTATAAGTCATGTTAAGGACTGTGGTCCTTATTTTAGAGATAATGGGAGAACCCTGAATGTGCATTAATTAGAAAACAGGTTTGTGCTGCTGTAACAAACAGCCCCAAAATACAGAGACTTAATCAACTTGGAGGTGATCAGGCAGTCTAGGGTTGTTATGGCAGCTGGATGGTATCAGGGGCCCAGACTCTTTCTACCTTGTTCTCTCACCCTAACATGAAGTTTCCACCTTGGGATCCAAGATGGCTGCTCTAGCTTCCACTATCACATCCACATTCTACTCAGGAGGGAGAAAAGAAGAGCAGAGTGCATATACTTTTCCTTTAAGGATACATACATAATCCTGCTGGCCACTTCTACCTACATCCCATTGATCAGAATCTGGTCCAACTGCCGCTCCCAGCTACAGAGGAGACTGGGAAATGTGATCTTAGCTGGGTGGCCTCTTGCCCAGAGAAAATTTAGGGGTTCTATTACTAAAGGAAAGGGGAAGAGGATATTGGGAGACAATGAACAGACTCTATCAGAGGAAGATTTAAAGTTGGAGAGTATCACAATCAGATTTATGTTTTAAGTAAAATCTTCTGGCTCTTGTGGGGAGAGCTGTTTGGTGTGGGGTACGGGTGGGGGGTGAGGTGGGGAGAGGAATCCAAGGAGACCAGTTAAGTAAGCTATGGCAGCTGTCCAGGCAAGAACTGAGGGTGACGTGGGCTAGAGTGGTGGCAGTCTAATGGAGAGAAGTAAACGACTTTGAGAAACATTTGGAGATGGAGCCAAGAGATGGATTAGATGTTTGAGGTGACAGAGAGGAAGGGGGTAGAATTCAGAGAGATGAACCCTGGAACAAGGGGCTGGGGTGAGGATAATTAGGAGCTCTTTTGGGACATGTTTTATTTGAGATGCTATATGGCATCCAGTAGTTGTCTAGCTAGCAATTGATTCTCAGGGTTTAGAATTTAGAAAAAGTCTGAGATGGACCTAAAAGTCAGGAGCCACCCAAGGAGCAAGTCCAGAATTAGAAGAGAAGGCTGCCAAGGGCCGAGTCCCCGAGAACCTTATTAATGTGCACAGGTGCGCACACACAGGCACACGCCACAAAGGGAAACTATAGATTTCCACAACTTATGAGGATATAACTAAAAAATAAATCCGTTCCTTCAGTGGTTGCTTTGCTTTACAATTGTGAAAAGCCCTTGCAGAGCCACTTGGTTCCATGTTCTGCACATGGTGCCTACCATGGCGTAGATGACAGCACCTGAAGGAGACGCAGATAGGTATGAAGAGAGTGAAATTAAAGAAAAAAAAAAAAAAAAGACTTACGGAAAGAGAACATCAGGGGAGACTAATGAAAAGGGAAGGGGGCTGGAAGGTGCGATTACCATGGATTGGCATGTTTTGAAAAAAACATGCTCAACCACACCCCAAAGGTGATTTCAGCTACAGTTGAAGGCATTTCTTTGACAAATTATTTGAATCTGGCAATTTTTCCTTGGGCGGTGGAGGTGCAGGGAGAAACTATACAAGTATCACAGAGGCCGGACACTTCTCGGAGACAAGCTTCTGGGTACTTAACAGATTGCAGCTCAGACTGCCCGAGCTTTGTGGGGGCTCTTCAGGTGCTGGCATCCCCTCAAAAGACAGCACCTCCCAGCTCTTTGGAGGCGCTCACGGGGAAACGCTCCTGGTGACTCGCTGTGTCCGCGGCAGGTGCGCCTGGCTCTCCAAGTTCCAGGACAGCAGCCAGTGGTTGCAGATAGATCTGAAGGAGGTCAAGGTGATTTCGGGGATCCTCACCCAGGGGCGCTGTGACATCGACGAGTGGATGACCAAGTACAGTGTGCAGTACAGGACCGATGAGAGCCTGAACTGGATTTACTATAAGGACCAGACCGGAAACAACCGGGTATGTCGGGCTTACCCCAAACCAACTTCAACACAGCCCCTCTGGGACACCCCTCCCACCCATCCCTGTGTTCCTGTCGCCACCTTCTGTCAGAACACTGACCCCACGGTATGGTGAATCATCCGTGCTTCCTCCCCACAACACTATCTGCTCTCTGACGACGAGGCAGGGGTCTTTGCTTGTATCCCTCATGTCTAGCACAGTTTGCGAATGAGTGCCATCGTATGTGCAAAAGAAGTCTTTGAATTCTCACATCAGCACAGAGTTGCTTGAATAATCAAGACTGGCCATTGGGATTCTGCCAAAGTCACTGGACCTTGAACACTTTGCTGCATGGGTCTGGCTTGACCTACTACTGATGTGGCTAGGTTCTTGTCCCTTTATGTAGATATGGCCTCTCCTTACTATTGAGACCGACAATCTCAACAAATTAGCCACTAAACTGTATAAATGGTTAAAACAAGTCCAGCTGAGAAGAAACATTCACTTAAACCTTTGAGCAACTTTATATCCTACTAATCTCTGAGGGCTGAGACCCACCCAATTCTTGCTCATCACAGACTAAACACAGTAGGCTTTTGATTTTATATATTTTATATAAATATATACACACATATGTATATTCATATATGCATACACATATATACACATACAAATATATAATCAATATTTTACATATATATACACACACACACACATGTAAAATGTTATCTGCAATGAAATAAAAACTCACTAGCTGTTTGGAAATGTTAACTGCCCTTTTGTCTGAGAGGACTTCCCCCAGCTAATCTGGACATTTCATCAGGTTAAGTAGGCATGTGCAGCTGAACATCAGAAGGCTCTATACTCTCTTGATGACAATTTGTACAGCAAGACATTCATGGGTTGAAATTTCAAGGAGTTTGACCACAATAGGAAAAACCATCTTGATACTTGGACATTTTATTTCATTTTTGTTCCTATTAGTTGGCTTTTCAAAAAGATATGAAAATTCTTTTTCAAGCTCTACCGGTGTTTCTGAAGGCCTTGATAGTTCTTTGCAAAGAAGTGTTCCACTCCAGCAGTTGTGAGATCTGGGGCCTGTTCCATCCTCCTTCTTCACTGGGCTCCTGATTTAAAGAGGTTCAAGGGCAAACAGCTTAGAGAAGGGGATGTGGGGTGTTGCTATTGGGAAGAAATAAAGGCAAGATCATGGCAGCTGAGGTCCTTCTTGATTTGTGTATGGATGAGGTCAATGTGGCAGCCAGATTTTTTCCAGGAGATAATCCCAGAAGGAAATGAAATGTTCCAGTGTCATTGGGTAGAGCACTAGGACTCTGGAAAAAGTGCACAGAAGTTTCTTTGAAGATATAGCCAAATATCCATTGTACCTTATGTTACAGCCACTGCGTAATTGCTATGTTACATCCCAAAACACAGGAAGCAACACCTTTTTCTATTTTGGGCACTGCTCTCCCACTTCGAGAATCTTCTCTCTAGTTTTTATGTCCTTTGGTTTTTTAAAAACATTTTTTTCCAAAAAAAGTATAAAAAGTACTTGCCAGGGCTTCCCTGGTGGCGCAGTGGTTGAGTCCGCCTGCCGATGCAGGGGACACGGGTTCGTGCCCCGGTCCGGGAAGATCCCACATGCCGCGGAGTGGCTGGGCCCGTGAGCCATGGCCGCTGAGCCTGTGCATCCGGAGCCTGTGCTCCGCAATGGGAGAGGCCACGGCGGTGAGAGGCCCGCGTACCGCAAAAAAAAAAAAAGTACTTGCCATTTGTATCAATGTAGACACACACAGTTAAGCTTTGGCTCACAACTTTAGAGCCAGCTCACAAGTTTTCACTTGAGCCCCACTTTGGCTACCTTTGGAACACAGGAACATTCCTCTCTTAAGTATAATGTGCTCCTTTTCAAAATTCTTGTCAAAATGCAAAGGATTAAATCACAAAATTGGTGGTAAGAATCAAGCAGCATTTTCTATCAGCGCCGTCTAGTAGAACTTTCTGCAATGAAGGAAATGTTATTATCTGCAGTATCCAATATGGCAGCCACTAATCACATACAGTATTGAGCACTTGAACAGCAGCTAGTGTTACTGAGGAAGAACTGTTACCTAATTTTAATTCATTTAAATTGATGCCTGGAGCATGTAGGTGCTGACAATCATTCAAGGTTAGATTTTGGGGGACATCAGCAAATTCTCTGCCCTTTCAGCACTGAGATTTTCCATAGTTAAAAGTTGGGGCCAACTCCAGACAGGAATCTGTCTTCCTTTTCTCTCCCCTTCTGTGATGGTGATAGGATTTCCTCCCTCTCTTTAGGTTTTCTATGGAAACTCGGACCGAACCTCCACAGTCCAGAACCTGCTGCGGCCCCCCATCATTTCCCGCTTCATCCGGCTCATCCCGCTGGGCTGGCACATCCGCATTGCCATCCGGATGGAGTTGCTGGAGTGCGTCAGCAAGTGTACCTGATGCCCGCCTCAGCTCAGCACCTGCCAGGGGGTGGAGGGTGCAGCGCGGCCCATGGGGGAATGCTGACTTACCACTGTGACCAAAAGGGCTGGATTTTACAGGCTCTTTTCAATGCGGAGCTGGGCAGAGAATACTTCTTTCTTTTTTGTAAGATATAGTTTCCAATTTCAGTGAAAGGAAAAGAAAATGAACTTATTCCCCACTCAGGGCGGAAGAAAATAAGAACAAAGAAAATGTCCCTAAAAACAATTTTCAAGCAAAAGCCTAAGTAGCAGGAATAATTTGCTGCTCTCGGGTTTTTTTGGTTTGTTTTTGTTTTTGGTCTCAGTGACACTGTGAAAGGTGCAGTCCCAGGGGAATGAAAAGCAACCCTGATAATTTGAAAATTCTTTTGCTTTACCACGTTCAAAACAGGAACATAGAGTTTCATAAAGCCTCCCTTTGAACGCAAAGGGGGAGCGAGCTTGTGGTTTCTTCTAAGTTTTCATTAAATCATGGCCTTTTAGGACTTTAGAGCACTGCGTTTGCAGAGTTTTGGGGTGACTGGGTGGCGCAGATGAGTCTGGTGGATGGGAGCCCATGTCCCAGTCTCGTGAGAGCCGTGCATGACCAAACACCCCAGAGGTAGGAGGGCCTCCCCTGCTTTGAGCTTTCACCCCTCACACCTAACCCTGAACACAGGGATGGGGGGAGGTCCAGAGCTCTTATCACATATAGCTCCATTCTGCAGTCCCCTCAGGCAAATGATCCCAGTCTGTGGTCACTATTTAGGTGAATACACGGGACAGGCTGCATATGTAAGGAGCAAAGTTTTCCTGTATTTAGGAACCCCAAATGACCAGAACACACCAGAATTTCCTTTTATCTAGGGCTACCATTTTTCAACAAGCTTACACTTGGAAAACAGTTGGCCAGGAGCTATCACTGGCTACACAGAGGAGGCCCATCAGCTGAGTACAGTCTGCAGGAAGTGGTCAGGCCCTACAATCTGAGAAGCGTGATGCGGCTAGGCCGCTGGTGAGCCCAACCTTCCAACTTCTGCCCCCTTGCCTCGTAACATCTGGGCTCAGCCTGGCCTTCCCCTCCTGGAGGAACTCTGCAAGCAGGGAGCTTGGGGGAAGGACAGTCTGCCTTTGTCGTTTATAGCGCAGCCTGAGTTTTCAGGCCTTTACCTGGAAGAGGCTGATGACAGGGCGGGTGGGCAGGAGAGGATTTGAAAGCAGGAGCCGAGAAGGGGTGGAATCAGAGGATGAGGGCCCTCCAGTGAGACTGGGGAAGCCAAGACTGTCCTGGTCCTGAGGCAGTGCAGCCTCTGCTAGCAGCTCATTTCTCTGAGTTACTTTCTGTTTTCAAACGCCAAGCCGAGGCAATGGACTCACACCAACACGATCCTGGACATCGTATTCACCTTCTCTGTGAACGGCCAGCCTCCTAAAATCCCCAAATCTCTTCCCTGGTGTTTTTGGGCTTAGAACAGCTTATTTAACCTAGCATCTTTCCAATCCCCATGCTGTATACTTAAACGTGGAAAAACGCTTTTCTCTGCTCAATCTTCTCTCACATATAAAGGTATCAATTCAGGGTAGGGAAAAAAAAAAAAAACCTTCTCTGGCCTTAGGACACATGGACAAATCCACTTTGAACAGAATGCCTAGAGATTCTTACTAGGAAAGCTGAACGAACTTTTATCGTGACATGGATTGTCAGAGAAAATGGCGATAGCCTAAGAGTTCAGGACTCTACAACTGGCACACCAGACACAGGAGGGGAGTATAGTTAAGGGAAAAAAAGAAAAGAAGTAGACAGGATGAGGCAGGGATAAAGGTTCTCCAAATAATTGTTTATATTGGAAATTTTTGTTTTGGAACAGCTTTATTGAGATAAAATTCACATACCATACAAATTTCACCCATTTACAGTGTATAATTCAATGACTTTTAGTATATTGAGTTGAGCAACCATTATCACAATCAATTTTAAATTTTTTTTTTTTTTTTCCTTGCGTTATGCGGGCCTCTCCACAATCAATTTTAGAAAATTTTCATCACCCCCAAAAGAAACCCTGTCCCCACTAGCCATCACACCTCTCCAACCCACTTGCCCACCCCAGCCCCGGGCAACCATTAATCTCGTTTCTGTCTCTGTAGATTTTGCGTATTCTGGACATTTCATATAAATGAAATCATTCAATATGTGGTTTTTTCCTGTCTGGCTTCTTTCACTTAGTATAGTGTTTTCAAGGTTCATTCACGTTGTAACATGTATCAGTACTTCATTCCTTTTTATGGCTGAATATCATTCCATTGTATGGATAAACCACATTCTATTTACCCATTCATCTGTTGATGGACATTTGGGTTGTTTCCACTTTATGGCTATTATGAATAATGCTGCTATGAACAACTGTGTACAAGTTTTTGTGTGGACGTTTTCATTTATCTTGGGTATATACCCAGGAGTGGAATTGCTGGGTCATATGGTAACTCAATTTAACCTTTTGAGGAACTTTCAGACAATTTTTCAAGGTGGCTGCACCATTTTACATTCCCATCAGCGATGTATGAGGGTTCCAATTTCTGCACACTTGTTACTATCTTTTTGATTGTAGCCATCCTAGTGTGTATGAAGTAGTATCTCTCATTGTGGTTTTGATTTGCATTTCTCTAATGAGTAATGATGTTAAGCATCTTTTCATGTGTCTACTGTGTTTGTACACCTTCTTTGAAGAAATGTCTATTCTGACCCTTTGCCCATTTTTGAAATTAGGCTGTTTCTAAAATATTGAGTTGAAAGAGTTCTTTATATATTCTAGATACAATTACCTTACCAGATAAATGATTTGCAAATATTTTCTCCTATTTCATAGGTTGTCTTTTCACTCTCTTGAAGGAGTCCTTTGAAACACATATTTTAAAATTTTAAGTCCAACTTATTTTTTCTCTTTTGTTGTTTGTGCTATTGGTGTCATATCTGAGAAACCATTGCCAAATCCAGATCATGAAGATTTATTCCTATTTTTTTTCCCCGAGAGTTTTATAGTTTTACCTCTTACATTTAGATCTTTGATCAATTTTGAGTTAATTTTTGTATATGATATGAGGTAGGGGTCTAACTTCATTCTTTGCATGTGGATATCCAAATGTCCCAGCACATTTGTCAAAAAGACTATTCCTTCCCCATTGAATGACCTTGGACCGTTATGGAAAATCAGTTGACCAGAAAGGTGAGGGTTTATGTTTCTGGACACTCAATTCTTTTTTTTTGGCCATGCCATGCAGCTTGTGGGATCTTAGTTCCCTGACCAGGGATTGAACCTGCACCCTCAGCAGTGAAAGCATGGAGTCCTAACCACTGGACCGCCAGGGAATTCCCTGGACACTCAGTTCTATTCCATTGATCTATATGTCTATCATTACGCTAGTACCACACTGTTTTGATTACTGTAGCTTTGTAGGAAGTTGTCAAATTGTAACACATGAGTGTTCCAACTTTGTTCTTCTTCAAGATCATTTTGGCTATTCTGAGTCCCTTGGATTTCCGTAAGAATTTTAGGATCAACTTGTCAATTTCTGCAAAGAAGTCAGCTGAGATTTCCTATTGGAAATTGCTCAGTACTTCAGAATTTAATAAACAGTGAGATTCGGAAAACATTTATCTGTAGGTAATTTATTTACTACAGCATATGAATTTTTTACTTCATTTAATTCATGACAGGATGTATAAAAAATAAAACTTTTACTGAGGGACATCTGAAGCCCAACAGAATCTTGCCATTAAACACATGAACTATGCTTGCAGTACTATTTCTTTTGTGGGGGAAACTTGTGGTTGAAGAATATTTTCAGAAATTCTAGAGTGTGGCCTATACTTGCAGGACACTTTTTTTTTTAATTGTGGTAAAATATACATAACATATTGCAGGAGATTTTTAAACAACTAGATGAAATCCTAGGACCAAAGAAGTAGCACTAAGTGTTGGCAAGGTTAAGAAAAAGTCTGAGCTGATTTTGGTATTCAGTGTGGGAGGAGGTTACTTAGACGAGGTAAAGGTATTTCAAAATAAAGGTACTGCTATGATTCCAATCTCAGAACCCAGAAGATTGTACCCCTGAATTGAGCCTTTGAACAAACACTGACAGAAGCCCATCTTTTTGTCTGCCTGGAGCATGGTTGCTGAGGCTTGCTGACAAATGCACACCTGTAAGGGCTATTGCTTCCCCTGTGATCCCAAGAGTAGCTCTAAGCTGGGTGGTTCTTAATCATGAGAACTTTACAGGGCTGATGTGAAGATCAAATAAGATAAATGCACCTAAAGTGCTTAATGAGCTCTGTATAAGTGGTAGTCAAGATTCAGTGACATTCCTTTTTAACTTCATAGGGCTGTCAACTGGGGCACAAATAATAGCAAAAATACTGTAGCAGCTAATATTTATTGAGAATCTATCAAGTGCTTTGCAGGTTATCATCTCATTAAATCCTCACAACAACCCTATGAAGTAGGCACTATTATTATTTCCATTTAAAGATAAGGAAACCGAGGCATAGAAAAGTTAAGTAACTTGCATAAAGCCACACAAGATGTAGGTGATGGAGCTAGGATTGCACTCTGGTAATCCGACCCCAGACCCTGTGCTTTCAGCCATTTCACTAGTCTCTGGACCTCTAGTGACTTGTTTCAATGAAATGTTCTATTCTCAAATCAGTTCAATTACCACTTGATGGGAGATGGGAAGAAGGGTGGTACGTGAATCACCCCATGTCATGAACCCATGTCAGTTTCTATACATGGCGACATAGTGATCATACTGTATAGTAGTGTTAAAGGGTATGGGCTTTCCAGTGAACATACTTGGATTCAAATCCTAGCTGGGTGACCTTGGGCAGGTTAACATAAAGTCCATAAACCTCAGTTTCCTCATCTACAAAATGGGGATACTACCCACTTTGCTGTCTTCCAAAAAATAAATGTAATAATAAAAGTAGGGCTTCCCTGGTGGCGCAGTGGTTGAGAGTCCGCCTGCCAATGCAGGGGACACGGGCTCGTGACCTGGTCTGGGAAGATCCCACATGCCGCGGAGCGGCTGGGCCCATGAACCATGGCCGCTGAGCCTGAGGGTCCGGAGCCTGTGCTCCGCAACGGAAGAGGCCACAACAGTGAGGGGCCCGCGTACCGCAAAAAAGTAAATAAAATAAAAATAAAATAATAATAAAAGTAAAATACTTGGCAATGTGCCCAGCCATAGTAAGTGCTATGAACATAAAAAAATGACAAGCCCCAGTTACTTTGATTCAGTCTTGATAAACAGCATAGTTGAAATCACAGGCCACAAGTTTCTATGACACTTGAGAAACTTGGAGTGAAGATTTTGGTGACACAGGGTTTTAGCTCCTATCCTTTGTTTATAAAGATAAAGAAAGTGGGAGGATATTTATACATGTTATCACAAAATTTAAGCTCTCCCCTGCCACCCCATTTACTTAGTTGGTCTTCTTATCCTTAAAGACAAAAGTGAGGGCCTGAAACAGGCTGGCAAATCTGGTTCCCTGCCTGTTTTTGTAAATAAAGTTTTATTGGAATGCAGTCACACCCATTCATTTACATATCTATACTACTTTTGCACTACAATGGCAGAGTTGCATGGTGAGTAGGGTTGAGTAGTCAGAGATCCAATGGCTCACGGTGCCTCAAATATTATCTGGCCCTTTACAGAAAGAGTTTGCCAACCCCTTGCTCTAAAACACGAAGAAATCCTTATTAAGCTGTCCATCTTTGCTTCCTCCATGGCACTAAGCAGGAGGTTGACATCTCTTCCCATCTTCCCCAAACCACCAAGTGAGTGTCTGGCAACGTGCAAATGAGGCAACACTCAAGTGTAAAAGAAACCAAAGTTTTCAAAATGCCAGAAGGGGAAAAAAGCTTTATAAATACAAAAAAAAAAAAAAAAATTATCAACATCAGTAAATAACAGGATTTGCCCTGCCTTACAATAATTTCTGTCCCTTAAACTGATTCCAAATTCAAAGGCCCATTATCCTTCATCTGAATTCAAACGAGTTCTTTACAAATAAGGAACTACCACGGAGCTGCTTGTTGTTCAAACAAGAGGGACCACAGTGCTCAAGATGGGGAAGGCCTGGCAATCACATCAGTCAGTGCAAAATCTGCATTTTATTAAAGACATTTGGGAAGATCCATTCAAAAATACATTGTGCTCAGTAAAAATTAACCATTTCATGCTGATAATTAAGGTTACCACGGAATAGATATTTGTATAATATTTACAGCAACAATAGAAATTTTACAGAAGTTTAGAATGGAATACATGCCAGAAAAAACTTGATAAGATGTACCAATACATGATACAAAGAGTTATATAAACACTTTACAAATGGTTCATAATTAGCTTGTGAGGAATTTAAATATTCAACACTTTAAATTCAGCTTGGATTCAAAAATTAAAAAGGTTAACACCACGTCACACCCTTGCCACAGTACAAAGTATGGAATTACACTTTATATTATGGATTATAAAGTCTGTGCAATTAAGAATTTCAACTGATTCTTCATCTACCACAAACTTAGATGTTACATCATTCTGGCTTATCCCTATTTTTGTTTTCAGGCACAAACAGGGTTCTCAAAGTCTCCCTGCTCTGTGTCTTCCCAGATACCCCCTTCAAACTTCCTAGAGATTGAAGAAGCTCAGAATAGTCTTCTAAATATATACAGAATAACTACCTGAATTCAAAATGGCACAAAGCAATTCTTGGAGATAGGAATTAGGGGCAACTATTTTGTTTGGTTTGTTACTGTTAATCAGTCCACGTTCAAGTGAGAATTTACTTCTTACAATCACAGCATTACCCCTCCAGCCTGACTCAATCAGTGACCAAGGAGGAAACAAGGA
Organism: Lipotes vexillifer; assembly: GCF_000442215.2. NCBI lineage: Eukaryota > Metazoa > Chordata > Mammalia > Artiodactyla > Lipotidae > Lipotes > Lipotes vexillifer. The sequence continues at coordinate 183,860 of NW_006795060.1, forward strand.
GAGGGAAATGGACTGAGGTGACTATAATCGATTGTATATCTCTAGTGAAAACAGATTTTATACAAGCTTTACTTTCCATTTTGGAAAATCTAAGCTGCTGTGGAGAACTTAAAAGTTCTCCAGAAGGAAAAGCATCATTTTTTTTCCCTTGAAACTGAATGTGTTGTAACTGGAGCTTTTGACAACTCTGGCGATAAACACTTTAATCCCCCAACAGGGACAAAAGTCAAGGCATCTACCTTTTCTATTCCTGGGTTTTGTCTGATTAGCCCTGAAACAGAGCACTAGGACAAGCTTGTCTATGCCTGAAATGAATCAGATCAGGCTTTTGGGAAAGTAAAATCCCAAACCAAAGGAAGTCCTGAGGAATTCTTTGCAGTCTGTCAAAACGGAGGGGATGGAGGAACAGATAAGGCCTCTTTCTCCCTGATACTCTGCGCTGGAAGAGTAGTGAACAAGGCAACTTCTAATCTGCATACAACATGGAGACCGATTTTTAAGATTCCAAAGGAAGATCAAAATACAACCCAAGGATCAAATGGGGTTCAGAGAGCTTAACCTTGTGGGTAACGAAGGGCCTTAGAAGAGATACTAGTTTCACTGCCACAGTTCTCTGGCCCTAGAAATCCAACGTGTAGACTATTACAAATTTTTTTCTGGCAAAACAAAAGACAAACTTCCCTCAAACTTGGGAGTAAACAGTTAATGAATGGAAGTACAAGGCAGGTTGTGATCATATTTAATAGCCTATAGGAAATACACAGAAAGGTGGGTCAGTGCCTGGAGTGGAGAAAGGTGGAGTCAGGACCAGGCCTAACACTGATGTATTAACAAAGCACTATGGGAAATGAATATTCACATAGTAACTGACTTGGCACAAAAGTCTATGACATTTCATAGTACATTCGATTAAAAAAGAAGAAATAGAATAGAATAGGGCAGCAGGCCCATAGTTTCCTAGCCACTGTACTTCTACCACATTGTGTGTATACAGAAAGACAAGGGACTCATCTTGTCACAGATTCACTTTCTTGCATTTACTCATGGTTTCTAATGCAGAATTTTTTACCCAGCTGAATCAGACCTCAAGTTATTATATTCTATATCTCAGCTGGTCAAGATGCAGAAGGAAGAAATCAGAGCCACTTACAAGTTTTTATTTTGCAAGTTGGCCCTTTAAGTCTCTAAGAGAGCCTTCTTGTGAGATCCTGGCCCTGTGGATTAGCAACAGGACACTTATGACATTTGTACTGTTGTTTCTGCAGCCCCTTTTAAAGAAACCATTTTTTTTAAAACTGCAATTAAGTTTTCTCTGCCTACACACTTTATTAGTGATGAATTGAAGGAGGCAAGGAAATATTTCAATATTTTCTGACTTGGTTCAGTGTATCATACCACATTCCCAGTTCACAAAAGTATGAGTCTGTGGATACTTAGTGCTTGCATGGAGCTCAGTATCTGACTATAATGCAGGAGTTAACAAACTTCTAGATATAAAAGCACTGCTCTCCAGAAAATATGTTCTGACCAGGAGAGATTATGCAGATTTCTGCTTCCCAGCTGAGCTCTAGGAATAAGTCGCAATGAGCCATTGCCCTTGCTAAAAGTTGAGTCCCCACCAGGACCTAGGTGAACAGAAATGGACAGAGCCTTCTACATACTTGAAAAGTAATCCTCTTGGCCTTAAAAAAACAGTTGTACACTTGTGAGTCATTCTCAATACTTAGCTAGAAGAAAATAAATGGCTTTTTTCCTTATTTACTCTAAAAACTAGTTTAAGGAGTGAGGGTACTATGATGTTAACTAAGAGGTGCTGGGAAGGAAAAATGGGATAGCACTTCGTAGCAAAGCCCACTAATTTTCAGGTTAGAAATATGCTAAACTGTCTAACTCTACAATCACAACATACTTTATAATACATGATGCGACTGGAAACTAACCAGCATGGCTCTGAGCTTAGAATTAAAGTACAACTGCAAATGGTGAATCTTAAAGTACATTTTAAAACAGATTTAACCAAAGCACACGGCACAAATACTCCTATAACAGCCACATCATGACCACCAATTAAGAGTTTTTTGCTTCTAATCGGTCACACGCCAATATTTGTAAAGAGTTATTAAATGACTTAAAAACAAACACATTTTCTTTTGGGAGAGACAGCTAAAAGCCACGGATGCCTTTGAGCAGTTGGTAAAAATCATGCCAATCTGCCAGGCTGCTGCTTGCTTCTAAATATAAGCTTCATGGCTCTATGAAAGATTTTCTAAGGATGCTGACCTAGAATTTAAGTTCTCAAACACCTATAAAGTGACTCTGGTCTCCTCCCAAAGGATGCACCTTTTAGCAGGGCCAAGATAATGAAAACAGACAATAGGATTCCAGGGATTCAAGAATGGTGGTAGAAGACTCTTTAAGAGAATGCAACGCTAAAGAATTTGTACCTGCAGTTTTGAAGCCTGCAGAGAACTAGCGCGGGGCCAAGCTCTGCAGACAGGTGGGCTTGGAATATGGTAGAGCAGGGTTTCTCAGCCTCGGCACTACTGACATTTGGGGCTGAATGATTCTTTGTCTGGTGGGGGCGGTCCTGGGCATGCAAGATGTTTAGCAGCAACCCTGGCCTCTACCTACTAGATCCCAGTAGTACAGCACCACCCCCAGTTGTGACAACCAAACATGTCTCCTGCCATTGCCAAATGTCCCCAGGAGGCAAAATTGGCCCTGGTCGAGAATCCTGCTGTAGATAACTCACTTGAGCCCCTCAGCATGGAGCACTTTTTGTCTTGGGCTCTAGAGAGGCTAAACCTCTGACTGAAACCAAACAAGGTTTAGTAAAAGTTCATTCAGAACTTCTGAGAAGAATAATGAGGATGGTGGTAAAGCAAAAGTAGAAAAACAATAAAGCAGAGTTTCTTTTCAAAAGATCAGTGATACTTCCATAAAACAAAGCAATTCATAAGCCTTCATTCAACCTTTTTATCCTTTAGGAAGTTAGGGCAGATGATAGAACATGGATGTCATAAACTTCCCTTCCTCAAGAAAATGCAGACTTTTGTGACCTAAAATCAAGTCCTTAATCTTATCACAGATGGCAACCTTTGTGAGGCCAATAATTCATCAACCAGAGGAAAATAAGTTCAGAGCTAAAAGAGGGCCCATTAGATTTGAGAGAAAACTTTACCATGTGACCAGGAAGAGAAATATGCATGCTAGAAATGCGAATTGTAGATCATTTACAGCTTACTGAGGTCAGTGAAAGTCAGAATGGACAAAAGCTGAGAAGAGGATAAAAGAGCTACCTCAAAAACACTAGTTGAAAACATTGCAGATATTTTCTGGCTCAAATCTGGGAATGTACGAAAAGTATGTATTGACTCTTCATCAGTTAGGTTTACTCTGCTCTAGGTAGAAGGCAATTATTCTAGCCCTTCTTTGAAGAACCATCACAAATATAAATGTTCTGCAAATATGTGAGATCCCAATGTTAGCAAGGATGAAAACATGGGAAACCAGCCCCTAGGTGACAACGAGCCTCAAATGCCACAGCATGGCAATGTGACTGCGCAGTTCCTAAGCGCACAGCACAGTGAGAAGTCTTTCCAGAGGAAAAAAATGGAGTTTCTGGTTTGCAAGGGGGAATACAAGGTACAGGGTGAGTTTAAAAAAGAAGAGTTACACACCCTTTTAGAGTCATTAGTATCCAGGCAAAAACTGCTAAGGGTCCACATCACTATATAACTGGGCAGCTGCCTGGAAAAAGCCAGAATTCAGAGCTACTCAGACAGCACTGAACTGGTGAAAGCAGTAAGATATAAAAAGAACCGAAGAGCATGCAAACTATTGGTTTGAATCAAATTGTTTCAATGATAGTACCTAGTTGAGTTTTATTTTAGTGCCTATTACACTTATTAAAATTAAATTAAAAGCACCTTAAAATGACCTCTATATATAATCAATACACATCATTATAGTAGTTATATAAAAATGCAATATGCACACAATTTAAGCTTCAAAGAAACTAAGACCTTTTTCTTTATAATCTTCATAATCATCAGAGCTATGATTCTTAAAATGTTGGGGGAGGGGAACAGTAACTCAGCAGATTTCAATTATAGCCAACTTGATTCAGGGGCTGATACTCTCACAGTCCTGGGACAAGTAATAAATACTGAGAAGTTAACTCTTTGAGGGGTGGGAGGGGACCTTTAAAAATATTATTGCTAAGAGACTACTTCCGAAAATCTAATACTCTTGACGGATGATGGTATTGAGGTGATTTCTGTCAAGGATGGCCCAGAAACGCGGGGCTATGACCCTTGTTGGCCAAAGGCCTTGATGATACTTGGGAATAACTTGGGAGTTGAAGGAGATGAAATGAGGGAAAGATAAGTCCTGTTCTGGCCATGTGTGTGTGCGTATGTGTGTTTATTGATGTGCATGATAAACTTGTTATAAATGGACCGTCTCAGGAAGATGAGTACAGCAATTTTCTCTACATCTGGAATTGCTTCAGGAGCCTTTTAAATATATTGGAAAGCATTTAGAAATAGAAATGCCACACATGTATCTCACACGCTACCAGCCAAGAGTCTCCAGTACAGTGCACAGGATTCAGGAGCATAGAGCTGGTTTGCAAGATCTGCAGATAACCTTTTACAACCTTGCAACTAGGAATGTTCACTGGCAAATCTTTGGTCTATGCCCTACGCTAACGCTAAGTAGAAGAGCACATTCTCTCTACAAAGACCCCATGAGTAACCCTGGATCTGTTCTCCCCTCAGGCGCAAGGAACGTCCCTGGACACGAAGAGGAGCCAACTGTGTGAGGACGGAACAAGCCTGCTGGAGTTCTCACTGGCCTAGCCAACTTTCTTTCCCTGTGGGTTCAGAAGGAGATGCTGCATCTCGTCTGCTACCAAGGATCGTGTCTAGAAGCCGCCGCTGTCGCCTGAAAGTTTAGCAAGGTTCCTACGGTTACAGTCACGAGCAGCCACAATTCAACTCCCTTGATTAGAAGTATAATACTCACTTCATATCACAAATGTATAAAAATATGGCAGATAGTGTCATAACGATACTTTCTTTAAATGATTATATTTATAAAACAGACATTTACCATATATATATTTATATATAGAATAAAATACTCCTGATGCAATATATAAACGTTACTGTTTAGTTTTTATAGAAACTACTGTAGCTGTCCCACTGCTTCACAATGTTCCAAACAGCTCAAAATAACTTTACATTTAACAGAAAAGGTATGATTATAACAGTACAATATTAATTATAAATAAATGTTACAAACCCTATCAAATATGGAAGTTTAGAAAACAATTTAAGACATACAGTTAGTTCATCTGCTAACCCTTCAAAGGGATACTCTTGGATTACAATAAACCCCACATTTAGTCTAGGCGGAAAAAAATCTGTGGTAAGGATATCGGTCAACACATATTTTTCTATCCCTTGCAGTGCCAAAACACATCCTGGCTTTCCCAAGTTCAACGGCGATTGCACTAGAGCTGGAACCTAAGGGGGAGAACCTGGCAAAAGTGTCTTCTTCCTCAGCTGCACACTATCCACTCTCACACAAGACTCGTGGGGACTGGTGATCCCTAAGGAACTCCTGTGGCTCTAAGATCCCTGACTAGCATTTGTGGCCGTGAGGAGCCAGCTGGCTCCACACATACAATATTGCACACACCTTGATAAAGCTGAAAATACTGGCTTACCACCCGGCCCCGCCCATTCTCCACCCACCCCACACCCGCCCCTCCCTGCCTAACCAGATTGTCCCTCCCCCCCCCACCCCCACTCCAGCACACATTACAAGGCTGTCTCTTTTAAATCATTCAGATTTGGCATTCGGGACCTATTTGTTCTGTTATAAGGGTGCCCGTTTGGCCCACTCTTGGCACCCAGCTGTTCAGAGTAGGAAGGCCCCTCTGTGGCACTCCGGGTCACAGACGACACGTGCCAACCAGGGTCCATCTGACCTGGCAGCTGGAGGGCCGGCCTGCCCTTTGGTGTTGGCTCCTGCCGGATGTTACTGCTCCCACCAGAGGCCTGGCTCAGTGGGTGAATCCGAATTTCTGAGAAGGAATTTTTGGCTTGTTGAGTTGTTAAGGGCTGGAAGCGGGGGTCTGAGGAAGCCGGGTGATTTGAGGCTGAAGAGAGATGTAACAGCTTGCGCAGTGATTTTAATGGCTGGCTCTGAAAGAAAAGATGAGGGTGCATGTAGGATTTAATTTAGAGTAGACTTGAAAGCTGGGAGGAAACGGAGCACAGACCTGAGATGACCGTGTGGAGCCAGGGAGGGCGGGTGTGGGGGAGGAGAGGCCAGTCCAGCCATATCTGTTCTTTTGTTCTTTTTCAGGCAAGATTCGAGTTATTTTTCTTTAATGAAAAAGCCTAGAAACGTAGAAGAAATCTAGAACTGGGATGGTGACTGATCAAAGGCTTAGGCACCTTCTATCTGGCTGCATCCCATCTTTATGGGGGAAAGTGGGGAGGTCTCATGCGCCAACCATCAGAAAGAAGCAAAAAAAGGGATGTGCTCCCTTTCAAGAAGACTTCCTTCCCAACAGCTCCGCATAAAGCTGCCACTTAGATTTCACCTGCTAAAATTCAGCCACTCCACCATATCTAGCGGCAAGAGTAACTGAAAAAATGTAATGCTTCAATAGGTAGCAACATACTCGGCTAAAAATTGTGTACCCCCTTCTGTTCTTATCTCCCTGATTTTCCCTTTCCCTTGGCATTGAAAAATCCCAATGTTCCCTTTCTGCACTTTATCATTTTTTTGGTGTTTTACTGTTTTGAGGGGGAGGTAAAGTTTGGGCACTAAAAATGCAAAGCACACAGAAATAAGCAAAAGCCCTAGAGACTCTAAAACACAATTCACTCATAGGGAGCCTTCGCCTCCTAACAGCCTGTCTGCTGTGGGCTGGGGACCTGGGCCTCATGGGGTGCTGCACTGTGGGGGGGACTTCAAAACAGGAGGGAGGGTCCCAGAAGCCATCTGCCCCACAGGCTCCTCACTGGCCAAAGTTGACTCACACCCCCCTTTCCTCTTTATCAGGCTTGATGGGGTCACCGTCAGAAGAGGCATGGGAAAGCACCCTGACATTCAAGGCCCTCACCGCGGACCCTGGCACGTGGGCCGAAGCCCCAGCCTGAGGCACCTCTGGCTGCCAATCCTCAAGGGCCTCAAGGCTTTTAAGGGCTCAGCAAAGTAAAATGTTGATAATCTCAAGAAATACTAAAGAGTCGGAGGAACAGGGCATTGAAATCCAGGGGCTACTGCTTGAGCACTGACTCAAGTAGAAATCGCTCCTGGGGAAGCATCCTCCATGGTCATTCCTGGTGATTTTTACAGCCCTGACCACATGTAACTATTGAACAATCACAATAGTTCAGATGGAGATATAAAGTTACCTGAAAAGAGCTTCTCGGCAAAAGAAATGGTTACACAAAGAAGGTTCTAAAACCTGTACTTTCTCTCTCTTTCTCTTTCTCTTTTTTTTTTTTTAAATAAATGAGGAATAGAACATCAGGCCCTCTCACTCACAGCCTTGTGCTTTTAGTTTGGGTACACGTCCAATAACTGGGATATCTGGTTCTCTACACTGTCTTCGCCCCTCCAGCCAATATTAAGTTAGAAGCAGAAAATATAAATGGCTGGGCAAATACAGTTGAAATTTAGGGAGCTCTTCTCAGCAGCTCTAAGTAACAGCTTATAGTTAAAGAGAGTAAACAATAAACCTATAAAACAGAACCTACTCCTCTGAATCACAGAAATCCATGGTCATTTATAGGCACAGTAACATTTATAGGCACAAGTAACCCTACAGCCCCAAAAGCTCATGAGGGTTGTGAGAAATTTCAGTACAGAGGACTAAGAGATTTATAAAATATTGAATATAATCAAAAACAAGTTAGATTATGTTACTATGCTCATTATGGGACGCTGAAAAGATACAATATTTAAAAATTTCCATCAAAACAGGTTGCTTCAAGGAGATAAGACCTCAGTTACCTGAAAAATTTATGGATTCGGTTTCTGCTTATTCCCCCATTATGGCAGAGAATCGTGACTATATATACTTTCTAATATGCAGTTCCTAATGCGAATGTTTTCCAGTTTTCTATCAAAACTAGTATGGATTTCAGAAGCTTAAACAGTCTTTCAGAAAGCTTATTATATCTGTCTTTCAAGGCGCAGTTTGTAGGCTATCACCTTTAACGAACCCTTAATCTTTGCACTACCTTCTCTTACCCTCCCCTACATTTTATGGTACGCTTCACTTTTACCATGAATTATGGTCATTTGTGAATTTTCTCTCTCCTAGGCTGCAGAGTTTTTGTGGACTGGAACCGTATCTCATTCATTCCCCTTAATCGTCCTCCCCCTACCCGCAGGTGAAGACTAATAGAAGCTCGCTTTTTTTCTCCATTCATCCGGACTCCCAAGATGCATCTGGCTATTTCTGAGGGTATATTCTGGGGAGACTCTCAGCCTTGCTGTAACATTGAGAGGCTAAATTTCTCAACCCTGTCCTCTCTTCAGGAGAGACCGGTCACTGCAGAGTCTGAGAGTCTAGGAGTGATGCAGGCACCACTCACTTGGGTCTGTAGATCAGAGATCTTCTCAGGACGCCACTCCTTTGGTCTGCTGCTTGGGGTGCTAGCAGAGTGAATGGCTTTCTGTAATGTCAGAAGATCAGGGCCGTCAGAATTGGGCACCTAGAGCAGAATATGGACAAGGATTCAATAATCACACCAGTAAGCCTAAATAGAATATGCAGCCACACGCAAGAGGAGAACGGAAGCAAATCAAACCAAACCAAAACTCAACCCCCTCCCCTCCAAAGAAGACTCGATAAAAAAAGAAATCACAACTCTCCCAATGTTCACAATGCAAGTGATGCTAGTTAAAGTCTGCTGCCCTCTTAATAATTTTCCCTGCATTAGGAAAAATTGGCAGATGTCATGCAGCTTTGTTAAACCTCAACCCTTAAAGCATTCCCATGCTGTTAGTTTTAGTCGCTGTAAGAGAGAGCAGTTAAATTGAGCTGTACCAGGAATTGCTGCCGTATCCTCATTCCATATTGCAGTTAGGTTATGAACCAGTTCAATAAAACAAAAATTTGTTCCTGCTGGGAAAATGATCCATACACTGTGTTTGGTGGTGCCAAAGAAGTCTAGCAGGCTTTTAAGGATAGCAAAGTGAGAAAGTATGGTTTGAATCATATTCCCAAGACACTACCCAGTAAATCTGGGTCTAGCATTATGCACTACGTTAAGTGCTAGAAATTTGTGCCACAAATTCCAGACAAATGCAATTGGTCCACTCGCCGATTCTGGTGGACAGAGGAGAGTGTAAAAGCCCTGGCCTTCAACTAAGTGACCAGCAAAAGCTAGAGCCAGGCAAGGAAAGAGCAAATCACCAACTAACAGAAGCTGTTTTTTCATGGAGCCTGCAAGCTCACCCAATTTGGTCAATTTCACTTGGCTTCAAAGAGACAAACTGCCAACCAAGTGTTAACAAACTTTGTGAGCCAAACCAAAAGACATTTGTTAATTGTAAATGTTAATCAAATTCTTTGCAGGAAATAAGGGATTTTATGAATACTGCCTGCCAACAACTGGCTAATCAGACAACCCAAACTAGCCTTTCACTAGTTTGTTTGTTTAATAGCCTTTTATGCTTCAACCTCCTTAACTCATTCAGGAAATCCAGAGTGTCGAAGAATTTGTATCTCAGTGAATTTATGGAACTGGCTCAGGTACTTAACTAGCACAAAGAGAATATGACCCCATGAAAATAAAAGACATGCTGTTGTCATCAGTAAAACAAGTTTACTGGAGCAGTTTTCAGGGCTACCATACGTAAAAATGGGTACCATGGGTGGAGTGACTACAGGAAGCTTTTTCAAAGAAGAACTATGCTTTAAATGATTCTTTGAATTAAAAAGAGGAAAGAGGGATTTCTTGATGCTTGGATTCTCCCCGTTGGTGGAATCTGTCTGCAATATAAGATACAAATAAACTAATTGCCAAGGAAAAAAAAGAGGGTGTTCTTATCGAAACTCCTAGCCCTTGGATGCCTCAAATTGTTAAATATTAACAGTCACTGAAAGAATCTCTATGCTGTGTGTGCATCTTGAGAGGTTCTGTTTCATTTCTCACCTGGACATGAAGATGCCAATAATGTAAATTCAAGACATGTAGAAACTTCTGTGTATATAAAGAACATTCGGACAGGCTCAATACCTATAGCAGGAAT